>NC_091994.1:1863004-2174789 GCF_044704955.1 Pristiophorus japonicus
CATGTATAAACTGACCTAAGTTGTACACCGTGAGAACACTGACCACTAGGTGGTGAACTTGTGGGAGACACTCCTAACCTGAACCTTCAGGTATAAAAGGGAAGCTCCACCCACCTTCATCACTTCAGTGCTGGCTAATAAAGGTTACTGGTCAGAGTGACCTTCTCTCAAGTATGGGCCTCGTGCGCATTTATACTGAATAGTAAGGACCTATTAGGCCGGATAGCTCTTTGTCGGCCGGCGCGGACACGATGGGCCGAATGGCCTCCTTCTGTGCTGTAAATTTCTGAGATTCTATGATTTCCAACAAGGCAGGGGGAAAGAGTGAGCAGGGAAGATGACGGGTGTGTCACTGAAAAACCAATTAAGAGCAGGAACCCTGGATGATTTTGTTTAAAAAGAGGGAGCTGTGTTAAAAGTACGAAAGGCCATGTGCATTCCACATTTAAGATTTTCCCTCCCTTCCGAGCAACTGGTCACAAGAGGGATAAAACCTGGAACCTTCCTGATCGAGCATGGCTCCGCACCACAGCAAAAAGGTCCATTATCCACTGATCTATCAGCTTAAACCTCAGCAAGTGTAAATTCGCTGGGGCCTTGGTGACATTTTGAGTCAAGAACCTCAAATATAATAGCGATATCTAACTAGTTAGCACAAGAGGCTGGCAACACGGCTATCCTTCCAAGGTATGCTTCATTCATTGTTGCACTATGACAACCCGCCGTAAATCATTGCGTGTGCAACATTCAGGGCTTTCACATTTTTGGAAGAACTGGGTAACACGTGAAGGGAAACAATTTACAGCGGTATGGGGAAAGAGCAGTCAACCGGGGCCAATTGGACAGTTCTTTCAAAGAGCCAGCACGCTGGGACGAGGGCGGGGAGGGGAGGGAGAGAGGACGAGGGCAGGAGGGAGAGAGGACGAGGGCGGGAGGGAGGGAGTGAGGACGAGGGCGGGAGGGAGGGAGTGAGGGAGGGAGTGCAGCGACGGTTGACCAGACTGCTTCCCGGGATGGCAGGACTAACATTGGAGGAGAGACTGGATTGACTTTGGGGGGGGAGGGGGCGGGGAGAGAGAGGAAGAAAAAAGAGGACGAGTGGGGGGGTGGGGGGGGGGGGGGAAGGGAGTGGACGAGTGGGGGGGGGGGGAGGGAGTGGACGAGTGGGGGGGGGGGAGGGAGTGGACGAGTGGGGGGGGGGGAGGGAGTGGACGAGTGGGGGGGGGGGGGGGGGGGGGGAGGAGGGAGAGAGAGGACGAGTGGGGGGGGGGGGGGAGGGAGAGGACGGGGGGGGGGGAGGGAGAGGACGAGTGGGGGGGGGGGGGGAAGAGGACGAGTGGGGGGGGGGGGGGGGGGGAGAGGACGAGTGGAGGGGGGGAGGGAGAGGGAGGGGACGAGGGAGAGGACGAGGGGAGGGGGAGGGAGAGGACACGGGGGGGAGGGAGAGGACACGGGGGGAGGGAGAGGACACGGGGGGGGAGGGAGAGGACACGGGGGGGAGGAGAGGACACGGGGGGGGGGGAGGGAGAGGATTGGGGGGGGGGGGAGGGAGAGGATTGGGGGGGGGGGGAGGGAGAGGATTGGGGGGGGGGGGAGGGAGAGGATTGGGGGGGGGGGAGGGAGGGAGAGGGAGAGGACGGGGGGGAGGGAGAGGGAGAGGACGGGGGGGGGGGGAGGAGGGAGAGGACGGGGGGGGGGGGGGGGGGAGAGGACAGGGGGGGGGGGGGAGGAGGGAGAGGACGGGGGGGGGGGAGGAGGGAGAGGACGGGGGGGGAGGAGGGAGAGGACGGGGGGGGGAGGAGGAGGGAGAGGACGGGGGGGGGGGGGGGGGAGGAGGGAGGGGAGGGGGGGGGGGGGGAAGAGGGGATTTGGAAATGGAGGGAGTGGACTGGAAACGGGGAGAGGGGGGTAAGGGGAGGGGGGTAAGGGGAGGCTAGATGGGGGGGGGCGGAAAGAGAGAGGACGGGGGGGGGGAAAGGGAGAGGGAGGGAGCGAGAGGAGGGAGTGGACGGGGGGAGGGAACGGGAGAGGACGAGGACGAGGGTGAGGGAAGAAGGGAAGAGTAGACCCGGGGGGGGGGGGGGGGGGGGGGGGGAGAGCAAGAGGAGGGAGTGGACGGGGGGAGGGTGAGGAACGAGTAGGGGGGAGCGGATGGGGGGATGAGGGAGACAGAGACAGAGCCACACACAGAGAAGTAGAGAATGAACAAAAAAGACAGTTAGTTAGTTAGTTGTCCAATAGCGTGCAAGGGATCGAGACCAGGGTTGGCGCCAGTTAACCAGCATCTCACATCAGTTTTTAATCTGAGATACATCAACGTTGAAGGAGTGAAATAGCTTTTGTGACAAAACTGGAACCATCGACAGCCCTGTTCCCCTCCCCTCCCTCCTGCGTGAGAAACAGACAAGCCCTCTGTGCTGAATAACTGCACCGGCATTTTACCAGCACCAGACATTTTTTTTTTATACCAGCGCTATCCGGCTCCCATCACCCACTCTGACAGGATATGGCATTTAATTGCCCAATCCATGCTCAGATCATTTTGAACAAATATTTAAACCAAATAAAGTAATGAAGGTCACAGATGTGATGAGCCAATTCAAGGACATTTCTCCTCCGCCAAAGTCATTCACATTTCACCGAAATTTACGTCACAGGAAGAGGCCATTCAGCCCATCATGTCTGTGCCGGTCGAACAGGAGCTATCCGGCCTAATCCCACTTTCCAGCCCTTGGTCCCTAGCCTGATTAGGTCAATTGGATATCCAGGTACTTTTTAAATGTGGTGAGGGTTTCTGCCTCTACCACCCTTTCAGGCCGTGAGTTCCAGACCCCCACCGCCCTCTGGGTGAAGAAGGGCCTCTTCCACCCTGCAACATGGAGTTTGGGACCTGGAATATTCAGTCCCTCATTGAAACACCTGCGAACTCATCCCTTAGAAGCAAGTTATTCTCGATACGTGGGACTGCCTAAGAAGAGGAGAAGCCCTCTACCAATTACTTAAAAAAATTAGGTCTCCCCTCAGCCGCCTCTGTTCCAAAGAAAACAAACCCCAGTCAGATGGCCGACTTCTGATCCTATTTCTTATGTTCTTATATTATGTTCCATCCAATCTTTTCGCAGTTAAAATTCTCCAGTCCCGACAACATCCTTGCAAATCTCCTCTGTACTCTTGTGGCCGGTCCCTTGACGCTTACATGTGTGTGTTATACGATTTATTTTTTTAAATCCTTGTGCTACTGCCAAACAACTCCACAGGTACGACGACAAACGATTGCTCTCTAAAACACAGCTTTGGGCAAAGAGGAAGAGAGAACCGGTTGGCTGAAGGCACCCCACATTGACAGTGAGAGAAAGACAGGCACGCCACAGAGACAGCTGCAATCCCCGAATTCACCCCGCCCCATCTCCGTCCACCCATGGCACCAACTCAGACTGGGGCACAAGTACCTTGTACTTTCTCAGCATTGACTCTGGGCAGCCAAGCTCAGCAAAGTATATTTCACAAGCATCTCTGCACAGCTGTAACTCAAATTTGCCAGCGATTGCTCAGGGTGGCAGCCGAGGATATAAAATACAAGAGGAGGATTGACGGGGGAGATGCTGGGAGGTCGTTTCCCCATGGGCTCATTGACTCAGGATAGAACTGAGATGAGGGGAAATTTCTTCATTCACGAGGGTGGTGAATCTTTGGAAATACACACCCCAGAGGGCTATGGATGCTCAGTCGTTTAGTATATTCCAAGGCTGAGATCGATAGATTTTTGGACGTTAAGGGAATTAAGGGATATGGTGATTGGGCCGAATGGCCGACTTCTGCTCCTAATTATTAAGGAGACCCGTTTTTTGTTCAAAACACACATCGAGAACCTATTCAACAGGTTTTGTTTGGTTCACAATTACATTATACACGAGGAACAAACCAATACAAAAGCAAAATACTGCGGATGCTGGAATCTGAAATAAAAACAGAAAATGCTGGAAATACTCAGCGGGTCAAGCAGCATCTATGGAGAGAGAAACAAAGTTAACGTTTTTCAAGTCACTGGCTGCGCGAGAACCCGAGAGGAAAATCATCGGGGGCATTAAAACATCGAGCTGAAACATTAACTCTGTTTCTCTCTCCACAGATGCTGCCTGACCCGGAGTGTTTCCAGCATTTTCTGTTTTAATTCACATACCATCATCATCATCATCATAGGCAGTCCCTCGGAATCGAGGAAGACTTGCTTCATAGAAACATGGAAAATAGGTGCACGAGTAGGCCATTCGGCCCTTCGAGCCTGCATCACCATTCAATGAGTTCATGGCTGAACATGCAACTTCAGTACCCCATTCCTGCTTTCTCGCCATACCCCTTGATCCCCCGAGTAGTAAGGACTATATCTAACTCCTTTTTGAATATATTTAGTGAATTGACCTCAACAACTTTCTGTGGTAGAGAATTCCACAGGTTCACCACTCTCTGGGTGAAGAAGTTTCTCCTCATCTCAGTCCTAAATGGCTTACCCCTTATCCTTAGACTGTGACCCCTGGTTCTGGACTTCCCCAACATTGGGAATATTCTTCCTGCATCTAACCTGTCTCAACCCGTCAGAATTTTAAACGTCTCTATGAGATCCCCTCTCATTCTTCTGAACACCAGTGAATACAAGCCCAGTTGATCCAGTCTTTCTTGATATGTCAGTCCCGCCATCCCGGGAATCAGTCTGGTGAACCTTCGCTGCACTCCCTCAATAGCAAGAATGTCCTTCCTCAAGTTAGGAGACCAAAACTGTACACAATACTCCAGGTGTGGCCTCACCAAGGCCCTGTACAACTGTAGCAATACCTCCCTGCCCCTGTACTCAAATCCCCTCGCTATGAAGGCCAACATGCCTTTTGCTTTCTTAACCGCCTGCTCTACCTGCATGCCAACCTTCAATGACTGATGTACTATGACACCCAGGTCTCGTTGCACCTCCCCTTTTCCTAATCTGTCACCATTCAGATAATAGTCTGTTTCTCTGTTTTTACCACCAAAGTGGATAACCTCACATTTATCCACATTATACTTCATCTGCCATGCATTTGCCCACTCACCTAACCTATCCAAGTCACACTGCAGTCTCATAGCATCCTCCTCGCAGCTCACACTGCCACCCAACTTAGTGTAATCCGCAAATTTGGAAATACTACATTTAATCCCCTCGTCTAAATCATTAATGTACAGTGTAAACAGCTGGGGCCCCAGCACAGAACCTTGCGGTACCGCACTAGACACTGCCTGCCATTCTGAAAAGTACCCATTTACTCCTACTCCTTGCTTCCTGTCTGCCAACCAGTTCTCAATCCACGTCAGCACACTACCCCCAATCCCATGTGCTTTAACTTTGCACATTAATCTCTTGTGTGGGACCTTGTCGAAAGCCTTCTGAAAGTCCAAATACACCACATCAACTGGTTCTCCCTTGTCCACTCTACTGGAAACATCCTCAAAAAATTCCAGAAGATTTGTCAAGCATGATTTCCCTTTCACAAATCCATGCTGACTTGGACCTATCATATCACCTCTTTCCAAATGCGCTGCTATGACATCCTTAATAATTGACTCCATCATTTTACCCACTACTGAGGTCAGGCTGACCGGTCTATAATTCCCTGTTTTCTCTCTCCCTCCTTTTTTAAAAAGTGGGGTTACATTGGCTACCCTCCACTCCATAGGAATTGATCCAGTCTATGGAATTTTGGAAAATGACTGTCAATGCATCCGCTATTTCCAAGGCCACCTCCTTAAGTACTGTGGCATGCAGTCCATCAGGATTTGGGGATTTATCGGCCTTCAATCCCATCAATTTCCCCAACACAATTTCCTGACGAATAAGGATTTCTCTCAGTTCCTCCTTCTTACTGGACCCTCTGACCACTTTTATATCCGGAAGGTTGTTTGTGTCTTCCTTAGTGAATACTGAACCAAAGTACTTGTTCAATTGGTCTGCCATTTCTTTGTTCCTCGTTATGACTTCCCCTGATTCTGACTGCAGGGGACCTACATTTGTCTTTGCTCACCTTTTTCTCTTTACATATCTATTGAAGCTTTTGCAGTCCGTCTTAATGTTCTCTGCAAGCTTCCTCTCGTACTCTATTTTCCCTGCCCTAATCAAACCCTTTGTCCTCCTCTGCTGAGTTCTAAATTTCTCCCAGTCCCCGGGTTCACTGCTATTGCTGGCCAATTTGTATGCCACTTCCTTGGCTTTAACACTATCCCTGATTTCCCTTGATAGCCATGGTTGAGCCACCTTCCCTTTTTTATTTTTACGCCAGACAGGGATGTACAATTGTTGTAGTTCATCCATGCGGTCTCTAAATGTCTGCCATTGCCCATCCACAGTCAACCCCTTAAGTATCATTCGCCAATCTATCCTAGCCAATTCACGCCTCATACCTTCAAAGTTACCCTCCTTTAAGTTCTGGACCATGGTTTCTGAATTAACTGTTTCATTCTCCATCCTAATGTAGAATTCCACCATATTATGGTCACTCTTCCCCAAGGGGCCTCGCACAACGAGATTGCTAATTAATCCTCTCTCATTACACAACACCCAGTCTAAGATGGCCTCCCCCCTAGTTGGTTCCTCGACATATTGGTCTACAAAACCATCCCTTATGCACTCCAGGAAATCCTCCTCCACCGTATTGCTTCCAGTTTGGTTAGCCCAATCCATATTAAAGTCACCCATGATAACTGCTGCACCTTTATTGCATGCACCCCTAATTTCCTGTTTGATGCCCTCCCCAACATCACTACTACTGTTTGGAGGTCTGTACACAACTCCCACTAACGTTTTTTGCCCTTTGGTGATCTGCAGCTCTACCCATATAGATTCCACATCATCCAAGCTAATGTCCTTCCTAACTATTGCATTAATCTCCTCTTTAACCAGCAATGCTACCCCATCTCCTTTTCCTTTTATTCTATCCTTCCTGAATGTTGAATACCCCTGGATGTTGAGTTCCCAGCCCTGATCATCCTGGAACCACGTCTCTGTAATCCCAATCACATCACATCTGTTAACATCTATTTGCACAGTTAATTCGTCCACCTTATTACGGATACTCCTTGCATTAAGACACAAAGCCTTCAGGCTTGTTTTTTTTTAAACACCCTTTGTCCTTTTAGAATTATGATGTAGTGTGGCCCTTTTTGTTTCTTGCCTTTGTTTACTCGGGCTTCCACTATTGCTTTTTACCTTTCTACCATCTGTTTCTGACTCCATATTACTTCGCCCTATCTCGCTGCATAGGTTCCCATCCCCCTGCCATATTAGTTTAAACACTCCCGAACTGCATTAGCAAATGTTACCCCTAGGACATCAGTTCCAGTCCTGCCCAAGTGCAGACCATCCCTTTTGTACAGGTCCCACTTCCCCAGGAACTAGTTCCAATGTCCCAGGAATTTGAATCCCTCCCTCTTGCACCACTGCTCAAGCCACGTATTTATTCGAACTATCCTGCTCCCTTCTACTCTGATTAGCACATGGCACTGGTAGCAATCCAGAGATTACTACCTTTGAGGTCCTACTTTTTAATTTAATTCCTAGCTCCCTAAATTCAGTTTGTAGGACCTCTTCCCACTTCTTACCTATATCGTTGGTATCTACATGTAGTAAGACAACTGGCTGTTCACCCTCCCTCTCCAGAATGCTCTGCAGCCACTCCGAGACATCCTTGACCCTTGCACCAGGGAGGCAACATACCATCCTGGAGTCTCGGTTGCGGCCGCAGAAACTCCTATCTATTCCCCTTACAATAGAGTCCTCTATCACTATAGTTCTCCCAATCTTTTTCCCACCCTTCTGTGCAGCAGAGCCACCCACGGTGCCATGAACCTGGCTGCTGGTGCCTTCCCCTGGTAAGTCATCTCCCCCAACAGTATCCAAAACGGTATATCTGTTTTGGAGGGAGATGACCGCAGGGGACTCCTGCACTACCTTCCTGCTCTTGCCTTGTCTCTTGGTCACCCATTCACTATCTGTCCTAACCCTTACCTGCGGTGTGACCAACTCACTAAATGTGCTAACCACAACATTCTCAGCATCGCACATGCTCCAGAGTGAGTCCATCTGCAGCTCCAGTGCCGTCATGCGGTCTGTCAGGAGCTGCAGCTGGACACACTTCCCGCACACATAGCAGTCAGGGACTCTGGAAGCGTCCCTCACTTCCCACATAGCACAGGAGGAGCATGACACGGGTCCGAGCTCTCCTGCCATGACTTAACTCTTAAATTAATTTACTTACTAAAATTTACTTAAACACCAAACAGCTACTTAGTAGTTCGCTGCCAATTAAACCAATCTAAAAGTCAGTCTAAAAGAGAGTTATACTTACCAGTCGAACAGCCAACCACTTACCAGCTTGGCTGTGACGTCAGCTTTCGATTTTGCACCCCTCTCTCTTTGTCTGTAACTGGTTGGGCTGGTCTCTGGGCCTCCATCTCCTACTCTCGCTTAGCATTAGTTCTTATGTTACTGTACAGTCCAATACGGGAATTACAGTCCCTGTCACAGCTGGGACAGACAGTGGTTGAAGGAAAGGGTGGGTGGGACTGGTTTGCTGCACGCTCCTTCCGCTGCCTGCGCTTGGTTTCTGCATGCTCTCGGCGACAAGACTCGAGGTGCTCAGCGCCCTCCCGGATGCTCTTCCTCTACTTCGGGCGGTCTTTGGCCAGGGACTCCCAGGTGTCAGTGGGGATGTACAGTAGACGCCTCAAGTTGCTGGAGAAATACCACCAAGGATGTCTCCGCAAGATACTACAAATCCCCTGGGAGGACAGACGCACCAATATAAGCGTCCTCGTCCAGGCCAACATCCCCAGCATCGAAGCACTGACCACACTTGATCAGCTCCGCTGGGTTGGCCACATAGTTCGCAAGCCAGACATGAGACTCCCAAAACAAGCGCTCTACTCGGAACTCGCCCACGGCAAACGAGCCAAAGGTGGGCAGAGGAAACGTTACAAGGACACCCTCAAAGCCTCCTTGATAAAGTGCAACATCCCCACCGACACCTGGGAGTCCCTGGCCAAAGTCACAAACCACTGACTGGAAATATAGGGCCCAAGTTTCCACATGATTTGCGCCTGATATTTAGGAGCAACTGGTGGAGAACGGACTATCTTAGAAATCGGAATTCTCCACATTTATTTTTCTGCAGTTCTAGTCAGTTAGAACAGTTTCACTTTGGAACAGAATTTTTTCTTCAAAAGGGAGCGTGTCCGGCCTGATTTGAAAGTTTCCACAGTGAAAACGTACTCCAAAATGGAGCAAGTGAAGATTTTTGTCGAACTGAAAAAACCTTGTCTACACATTAAAAAATCAGGCGCGGGTTACAAATTAGGCGTCTAGAACGAGGTGGGGGGGGGGGGGGGGGGAAGGGAAGTCATTAAATTCTATAATAAATCCTTATTTATACTTATACAAATAAATCCAACCTGAATAAAAATTTATAAGCAAAGAAAAGATTAAATAAACCATCTTCCTACCTGTGTGAAAGTGCTTCAGCCAGGGAGAATGCTGCAGGAAGCCTCAAGTTGAGGCAGCCGTTCGTTCCTGACGGCGGTGGGGGGGGTGGGGGGGGGGCGGAGGAAGGAGACAGTGAGAAGGCTGCAGGAAGCCTCAAGTTCAGCAGCCATTCCCGATGGCGGGGGGGGGGCCGTCGGGAAACGGCTGCCTCAACTTTCTGAGGCTTCCTGCACCTTCTCACTGCTGCAAGAAGCCTCAGCGCTGATCATGGAAGGTCAATGTGCTTTTATTAAAAAAATTTCAAAAATTAAACAGCTACAAAGAACTACAAAAATGGCCGAGTGCCAATGTTTCCTTCACACTGCGCGGTGCGAACGCTCCAACGCGCACGCGCAGGGTTGCCGGCAGGAAAAAAACGAATTTAAATGGTACCCGCCCCCTCCCACTTACAAAATCGGCGCGAGTGGTAGGCTCCGCCCCCTGGGCGGCGCGCCAAACAGACAAGGAGCTGCAGGCGCTCCAGAATCGCGCGTTTTTTTCCGGCGCCCAGCTCGGAGGGGCGCCCGTTTTGTAGCGTGTGGAAACTTGGGGCCATAGTGTGGTGCGATTCAGAGACACCATCATTGGCATACTTTCCTCCCGATGTTACGAAAACCATCGTAATCTTTAGTCGCAGTCCTATATAACATTGGGGGGGGGGGGGGGGAAAAAGAGCCTAGCTGTTGAAACAGTTGCCCCACGAGGACAGTTCCCCAACCTGGCCACAGCAGCATTCGGATGCCAAATGGGGCCAACGGCAATACGCTGCAAGGGGGGGGGGTACTGGGAAACATAGAAAATAGGTGCAGGAGTAGGCCATTCAATATGATCATGGCTGATACTCTATCTCAACACCATATTCCTGTTTTCTCTCCATATCCCTTTTGTGTTTAGAAATCTATCTATCTCCCTCTTAAATATATTCAGTGACCTGGCCTCCACAGCCTTCTGTGGTAGAGAATTCCACAGGTTCACCACCCTCAGTGAAAACATTTCTCTTCATCTCAGTCCTAAATTGCCTACCCCATATCCTGAGACTGTGAGCCCTTGTTCTAGACTTCCCAGCCCGGGGAAACATCCTCCCCGTATCCAGTCTGTCCAGCCCAGTCAGAATTTTATACATTTCAATGAGATCCGCTCTCATTCTTCGAAACCACAGTGAATACAGGCCGAGTCGACCCAATCTCTCCTCATATGACAGTCCTGCCATCCCAGGAATCAGTCTGGTGAACCTTCGCTGCACTCCCTTTATGGCAAGTATATCCTTTCTTAGGTAAGGAGACCAAAACTGCACACAATACTCCAGGTGCGGTCTCACCAAGACCCTGTATAAGTGTAGTGAGACATCCTTGCTCCTGTACTCAAATCCTCTTGCAATGAAGGCCAACATACCATCCCACACAGAACACAACAGATAGGGCCCCATTGCTCCATGACACGGACATTGCCATCACATTTCCACGGGAAAGCTGCGCGCAGGGGCGCACTGGCAGCTGAACGGAATTGCAAATCAAAAGGAGTGTTTGAAAAATTGGCTTGGGGTGTACGGCAATAATAATTAGATGAAGTCATAAACTCAGTGAGGCGGTACACCCTTGCAAGATGCAAAGCACAGCTATCACTAATTTAGCTAGCACCCAACACTTTGGGCACAAACAAATACGAAATATACTCACATATATGCTCGACACTCACCTGGCAAGTCTTGTAGCGCCATTGCGAGAGTCAAAGGAACTGGATTTCCAGAGCAGCAACGTGTCCCCTAGTTAGAGAGAAAAGAAAGATTAGCCCTTTGCACAAGTTCATTTGCAATTTTCTCTTTCACAGATAGTTGGTACAAGCTGATTGCAGATAAAACTTGGATTCCCTCCCCTTTCTCTCAATTGTCTCCACTGCTCAAGTGACTATTGTTGCTATGTAATCTAGACAGCGAGTGTCAACAGGCTAATCGACAGGAGAGCCCAAGCCCTGTCCCACACATATTTCTCAGCTGGAGACTCTGGTTACCGATCTGCACTGGGAGGGAACACTGGTTGATTTTCCCTCTCTTTAGCACACCTGGGAGACCCTGGCCGCAGACCGCCAGAGGTGGAGAAAGTCCATCTGGGAGGGCGTTGAGCTCTGAGTCTCGACGCAAGGAGCATGAAGAGGTCAAGCGCAGGCAGAAGGAGCGTGCGGCAAACCAGCCCCACCCACCCCTTCCCTCAATGAATGTCTGTCCCACCTGTAACAGGGTCTGTGGCTCTCGTATTGGACTGTTCAGCCATCAAAGAACTCACTTAGGAGTGGAAGCAAGTCCTCCTCGATCCCGAGGGACTGCCTATCATGATGATTAGCACAGGATCCCTCGAGGACAACTTTAGTGCTCCCAACTGACCAAGAATCAAACGTGGGACCTTGCTGCTCAGACAGTGCCTTCCCCACTCAGCCATTGAGGAGCTATGCCCAAGGTTTTAAAATGCTTGCGGAAGAGTTCTGTAAACGACCTTTCGGGGGCACGTTACTGAAACAGGTATCCATTGGCTTGGTCAAACAGCCCCGTAGGGAGACCTGATGCAATTTAGTCCATCATAGAAAGTAAGTGTTGAAATACAAGCACTTTGAGACTTTGGTGTCAGCTGTGGCTCAGTTGGAAGCACTCTTGCCTGAGTCAGAAGGTTGAGAGTTCGAGTCCCATGCCAGAGACTTGAGCATAAAAGTCTTGGCTGACACTCCAGTGCCGTGCTGATGGAGTGCCGCACTGTTGGAGGGGCAGTACTGAGGGAACCCCACACTGTTGGAGGGGCAGTACTGAGGGAGTGCTGCAATGTCGGAGGTGCAGCGCTGAGGGAGTGCCGCACTGTCGGAGGGGCAGTGCTGAGGGAATGCCGCACTGTCGGAGGGGCAGTGCTGAGGGAGCGCTGCACTGTCGGAGGGACAGTACTGAGGGAGTGCTGCACTGTCGAAGGTGCCTTCTTTCGGATGAGACCTGAAACCGAGGCCCTGTCTGCTCTCTCAGATGGACGTAAAAGATCCCATGGCACTATTTCAAGAGCAGGGGAGTTCTCCCCGGTGTCCTGGGCCAATATTTATCCCTCAATCAACATAACAAAACAGATTATCTGGTAATTATCACATTGCTGTGTGTGGGAGCTTACTGTGCGCAAATTGGCTGCCGCGCTTCCCACATTACAACAGTGACTACACTCCAAAAGCACTTAATTGGCTGTAAAGCGCTTTGGAATGTCCGGTGGCCACGAAAGGCGCTATAGAAATGCAAGTCTTTCTTTTCTTTTTAGGTGACGATTTATGTCTACTGTTTCGAGACTGTTAAAATAAAAGTTTTGACAATGACGTCTCCCTCATTACCCATTTAGTGACAGAAGAAAAACCCCTCCCAATAACAGCTTTTGGGAAATGGTGAAACTTTCCACTCTTGCTAACCTGAGTCGCAGACGTGAGATTATTGCAAGGCCATAAAAAAGCAAAACAAGCACTCGGGCTCATTTCCAGAGGGATAGAATTGCAAAGTAGGGAAGTTATGCTAAACCTGTATTGAACCTTGGTTAGACCACACCTGGAGCACTGTGTACAGTTCTGGTCGCCATATTACAAAAAGGTTGTAGAGGCACTGGAGAGGGTGCAGAGAAGATTTACAAGGATGATACCAGAAATGCGAGGGTATACATATCAGGAAACGATGAACAGGCTGGGTCTCTTTCCTCTTGAAAAAATAAGGCTGAGGGGTGACCTAACTGATGTCTTTATGAAAGGTTTTCAAGTGGATACAGAGAGATTGTTTTCACTTGTGGGAAAGAGCATAACTAGAGGCCATCAATATCAATATAAGATAGTCACCAAGAAATCCAATGGGGAATTCAGAAGAAACTTCTTTACCCAGAGAGCGGTGAGAATGTGGAACTCGCTGCCACAGGGAGGGGTTGAGGTGAATAGTATCGATGCATTTAAGGGGAAGCTGGATAAACACATGAGGGAGAAAGGAATAGAAGGATATGGTGATGGAGTTAGATGAGGAAAGACGGGAGGAGCCTCGAGCAGAGCATAAACGCCGGCACGGACTGGTTGGGCCGAATGGCCTGTTTCTGTGCCGTATATCCGGTGTAATATTAAAGTCTATTCTCCAACATGTATAAGCATTACTTCCATAAACAAGAGGAACGCACAGTTAAGATGTGTGGAATAACCGATCCATCATCATAGGCAGTCCCTCAGAATCGAGGAAGACTTGCTTCCGCTCTAAAAATGAGTCCTGAGGTGACTGAACAGTCCAATACGGTAATTGCAGTCTCTGTCACAGGTGGGATACAGTGGTTGAGGGAAAGGGAGGGTGGGACTGGTTTGCCGCACGCTCCTTCCGCTGCCTGCGCTTGATTTCTGCATGCTCTCGGCGACGAGACTCAAGGTGCTCAGCGTCCTCCCGGATGCTCTTCCTCCACTTAGGGCGGTCTTTGGCCAGGGACTCCCAGGTGTCGGTGGGGATGTTGCACTTTATCAGGGAGGCTTTGAGAGTGTCCTTGTAACGTTTCCTCTGCCCACCTTTGGCTCGTTTGCCGTGAAGGAGTTCCGAGTAGAGCACTTGCTTTGGGAATCTCGTGTCTGGCAAGCAGACAGCGTGGCCTGCCCAGCGGAGCTGGTCGAGTGTGGTCAGTGCTTCGATGCCGGGGATATTGGCCTGATCGAGGACGCTAATGTTGGCGCGTCTGTCCTCCCAGGGGATTTGTAAGATCTTGCGGAGACATCGCTGGTGGTATTCCAGGGAGGCAGTGGAAGCACAGGAGCTTCGAATTTTCGAAAAGATGATCGTTTTTTTGGCGGACAGGGATTGGACGTAAAGATGGGATGAGGTGTCAGGGACCTTTGGGGCTGACTTGATGGCCTTGTACTTCATAGCAAAATTGAAAATATGGGTCTGGGCGCAAGAGAATGGAGAGAGGCATGATTTAAGTAACCTAGTAATGGATCGTGGATAACCATGTACTCCTGACATTTGCTTGACTGCCTGAGGGATTTCAGAAGGAATTTCGAACAGTTCTTTCTCCCGAAATTGGCTACAGGCTCTCTTCTCCAGGTTTTGGCTGCTTGAGGAGTTTGTGTTAGTAGTGATTGCGAGGGCATTGCACGTGGGGGCCTGCTGGTCTTTTTGCACCTTTGAAAAAGAAAAAGGCTTGGATTTCTACAGTGCCCCTCACGACCACTGGACGTCTCAAAGTACTTTAAAGCCAATGAGGTACTTTTGAAGTGTAGTCACTGTTGTAATGTGGGAAACGCAGCAGTAAATTTGCGCACAGCAAGCTCCCACAAACAGCAATGTGATAATGACCAGGTAATCTGTTTTTGTTATGTTGATTGAGGAATAAATATTGGCCCAGGACACCGGGGAGAACTCCCCTGCTCTTCGAAATAGTGTCATGGACCTTTTACGTGCACTTGAGCGCGCAGATAGGGCCTCGGTTTAACGTCTCATCCAAAAGACGGCCCCTCCGACAGTGCGGGGCTCCCTCAGTACTGCCCCTCTAAAAGTGCGACGCTCCCTCAGCACTGCCCCTCCGACAGTGCGGCGCTCCCTCAGTACTGCCCCTCCGACAGTGCGGCACTCCCTCAGTACTGCTCCTCTGACAGTGCGGCACTCCCTCAGTACTGCCCCTCCGACAGTGCGGCGCTCCCTCAGTACTGCACCTCCGACAGTGCGGCACTCCCTCAGTACTGCTCCTCTGACAGTGCGGCACTCCCTCAGTACTGCACCTCCGACAGTGCGGCGCTCCCTCAGTACTGCACCTCCGACAGTGCGGCACTTCCTCAGTACTGCACTGGGAGTGTCAGCCTAGATTTTTGTGCTCAAGTCCCTGGAGTCGGACTTGAACCCACAACCTTCTGTCTCAGAGGTGAGAATGCTGCATATATTTTTGTTTTTGAAGTGCCCCCTCTGGCCCAACCCCCAAAACAACATAACCTTCATTCACAAGGGCAAGAATCTTAGCTGACAATGATAAAGTGAACTTTTTGGTCATCCCAGGAGGAACCAGGTGGGATGTCCCAAATCTGATCTTGCCCGACCATCAGGCCAGGCTGCATTGCAAACGCAGCAGTCAGGCGCTGGCTCCAATCTATTGCCGTTCTGGTGGACTTTTTACAAAGAAGCACCATTAAAATAAGGTGAGTTTAGTGGATGTGATAATGATCATTACAGCTCAGGAAAGCCCCCAGGCTTTGATCTCGAGCCTTTTGTTAGGCAACCTGAGCTCGGGAAGTTGTTGGGTATTACAATGAGTACAGTAGTGTGGTAGACCAACAACCCTGAGATACCGAGTTCAAATCCAACCATGGTTATAAGAACATAAGAAATAGGAGCAGGAGTCGGCCATACAGCCCCTCGAGCCTGCTCCGCCATTCAATGAGATCATGGCTGATCTTCGACCTCAACTCCACTTTCCCGCCTGATCGCTATATCCCTTGATTCCCCTAGATCCCAAAAATGTCATCTCTCGGCCTTGAATATATTCAGAGGCTGAGAGGCACAGCTCTCTGGAGCGGGAAATCCAAAGATTCACAACCCTCCGAGTGAAGAAATTCTTCTTCATCGCTGTCTTAAATGGCTGACCCCTTATTAGAAACATAGAAAATAGGTGCAGAAGTAGGCCATTCGGCCCTTCGAGCCTGCACCACCATTCAATAAGATCATGGCTGATTATTCTGAGACTGTGTCCCCTAGTTCTAGACACCTCAGCCAGGGGAAACAGCCTCTCAGCATCTACCCAGTCAATCCCGTTATTCCAGGGTTACGGACAAAAAACGGGGGCGTGAGACCAAGCACAACTGCTCGGTCAGAGCCGGCACAGGTTCGATGGCCAAATGGCCTCCCTCTGCTGTAAGTTTCTCTGATTCTACAATGACATTAAGCCGCCAGATTGTCAGAGAAACCCGACCAGTACATCGATATCCTTCAAGGATG
Organism: Pristiophorus japonicus; assembly: GCF_044704955.1. Taxonomy (NCBI): domain Eukaryota; kingdom Metazoa; phylum Chordata; class Chondrichthyes; family Pristiophoridae; genus Pristiophorus; species Pristiophorus japonicus. The sequence continues at coordinate 1,879,492 of NC_091994.1, forward strand.
AGACAGTGCTATCTTTACCTGGTCTGGCCTCAACATAAATCCATAACTCTGTCACATAATTGTAAAAGCACAATTACTAAGGCAGTTTCACACCTTCTCAGGACATCAAATGTCCTGGGAACAATTTTATTTTAATTGGTCTTCTTGTCCCTCAGCTGAGGAAGGAAGTAGCCACTGACCCAGGCAACAACTTGTATTTATATAGCACCTTTAACGTAGTGAAACATCCCAAGGCGCTTCACAGGAGTATTAGGAGATAAAAATTTGACACCGAGCCGCATAAGTAGAAATTAGCGCAGGTGACCAAAAGCTGGGTCAAAGAGGTAGGTTTGACAGAGCGGCTTGAAGAAGGAGTAAGGTAGCGAGGTGGAGAGGTTTAGGCAGGGGGTTCCAGAGCTTGGGGCCCAGGCAACAGAAGGCACGGCCAACAATGGTGGGGCGATTATAATCAGGGATGCTCAAGAGGGCAGAATTAGAGGAGCGCAGACATCTCGGGGGGTTGTGGGGCTGGAGAAGATTAGAGACAGGGAGGGGCGAGGCCATGGAGGGATTTAAAAATAAGGATGAGAATTTTGAAATCGAGGCATTGCCAGACCGAAAGCCAATGTAGGTCAGCAAGAACAGGGGTGATGGGTGAGCGGGACATGGTGAGAGTTAGAACATGGGACAGCCGAGTTTTGGATCACCTCTAGTTTACATAGGGTAGAATGTGGGAGGCCAGCCAGGAGTGTGTTGGAATAATCGTCAAGTCGAGAAGCAGGGAAGCATATGCATATCATAAGGCTCAGCTCTGATGCACCCCATGACTGAGCAGCCCTGCTGTGGTCCTTCCACCTAGGGTTTCACATACACAGAGACACACAGAATTTTGTCATGCTTGACAAATCTTCTGAAATTTTTTGAGGATGTTTCCAGTAGAGTGGACAATGGAGAACAAGTTGATGTGGTGTATTTGGACTTTCAGAAGGCTTTCGACACGGTCCCACACAAGAGATTAATGTGCAAAGTTAAAGCACATGGGATTGGGGGTAGTGTGCTAACATGGATTGAGAACTGGTTGGCAGACAGGAAGCAAAGAGGAGGAGTAAATGGGTACTTTTCAGAATGGCAGGCAGTGACTAGTGGGGTACCGCAAGGTTCTATGCTGGGGCCCCAGCTGTTTACATTGTACATTAATGATTTAGATGAGGGGATTAAATGTAGTATCTCCAAATTTGCGGATGACACTAAATTGGGTGGCAGTGCGAGCTGCGAGGAGGATGCTATGAGGCTGCAGAGTGACTTGGACAGGTTAGGTGAGTGGGCAAATTGTGAGGTTATCCACATTGGTGGTAAAAACAGAGAGACAGACTATTATCTGAATGGTGACAGATTAGGAAAAGGGGAGGTGCAACGAGACCTGGGTGTCATGGTACATTAGTCATTGAAGGTTGGCATGCAGATACAGCAGGCAGTTAAGAAAGCAAATGGCATGTTGGCCTTCATAGCGAGGGGATTTGAGTACAGGGGCAGGGAGGTGTTTTTTTTTAAATTTTTTTAAAAAAATTTATTCGTAGCCAATCTTTCCAATTCTTTGTCAAATCACAAACGCCAGAGGTCACCTTGCACACATCAAGGATCACTCTGCGCCAATGCTCTTAGCCAAAAGGCCGAGAGCCACTGCACCGTTCCTGGAAGTACTGCAATACCAGGTTCGTGCCATGGAGGTGGATGGGTCAGGCCCCCCACACACCTCCGTGGAGGTGGGTGGGTTAGTTGTACAGGGTCTTGGTGAGGCCACACCTGGAGTATTGTGCACAGTTTTGGTTTCCTAACTTGAGGAAGGACATTCTTGCTATTGAGGGAGTGCAGCGAAGGTTCACCAGACTGATTTCCGGATGGCAGGACTGACATATCAAGAAAAACTGGACTAACTGGGCTTTTATTCACTGGAGTTCAGAAGAATGAGAGGGGATCTCATAGAAACGTTTAAAATTCTGACGGGTTTAGACAGGTTAGATGCAGGAAGAATGTTCCCAATGTTGGGGAAGTCCAGAACCAGGGGTCACAGTCTCAGGATAAGGGGTAAGCCATTTAAGGACCGAGATGAGGAGAAACTTCTTCACCCAGAGAGTGGTGAACCTGTGGAATTCTCTACCACAGAAAGTTGTTGAGGCCAATTCACTAAATATATTCAAAAAGGAGTTAGATGTAGTCCTTACTACTAGGGGGATCAAGGGGTATGGCGAGAAAGCAGGAATGGGGTACTGAAGTTGCATGTTCAGCCATGAACTCATTGAATGGCAGTGCAGGCTCGAAGGGCTGAATGGCCTACTCCTGCACCTATTTTCTATGTTTCTAGGACACACCTCTGTACAAATCAGTGACTTTGGGAGGAAGGCAGGGGAGAGAAATTTTTTAAAAAGTAACCTTAGTCATCAAAATGTTTTGAGAAACTTTGGATACAACACATGACTTCCCAATGGGCCCCTGCTTACAATGAGGTCCCGACAGAAGAAACAGTTGCGATGTTGATTGCAAATGACTAGAACATAAGAACATAAGAAATAGGAGCAGGAGTCGGCCATTTGGCCCCTCGAGCCTGTTCCGCCATTCAATAAGATCATGGTTGATCCGATCATGGACTCAGCTCCACTTCCCTGCCCACTCCCCATAACCCTTTACTCCCTTATCATTCAAAAATCTGTCTATGTCCACCTTAAATATATTTAATGATCCCGGTTTCCACAGCTCTCTGGGGCAGAGAATTCCAGATTCACAACCCTCAGAAGAAATTCCTCCTCATCTCCGTTTTAGCTGCGTTAGTATCAAACCTTCCAACTAGTGCCAGTGTAAAAGCGAATTCCCAATTCAAACTGAACCAGACTGATGTGAACAAGGAATTTCCTTCAGCCATCTGGTCCAGGCTATGCTTTAGAAACAGATTAGCAATCTACGACGAGTGTTTAGCACGGGAAGAAGTGTTAATCTGCACAACCGTTCCACAGATCAAAATCCACCCTTCTCGAACTAGTTGGCCTATTGTTATGTGCTCCCAAAGCAGAGTCCTTATGTAATAACTTGCATTTATAGAACACTTATAATAAAAGAAACATCACAAAGGAGAAACAGATGAAAGAGAAACTGGCGAAAGAGTGAGGAGAGCGCAGGGTCAAAAATAGGTAGGTTTTGCAACGGCTTTTAAAGACGGCGGTAAAGGGTGGCAGGCAGAGGGGTTTAGGAGAGTTTGAGAGTTGGACAGAGACATTGATGGGTAGAGCAAGGGACAGTGGAATGTCGAGGAAGCCAGAGAAACAAAGACAGCGGGATGGGCCTCGGGGTGGACGGGGTTTGCAGAGGTCAAGCGGAGAGATTTGTAAGGACAATGATTCTGAATTTGATGTTTGAGGGCAAGGCGGTGGGGGTGGGTGGATAGGACGCAGGGCAGCGGAATTGTTGCTTTAAAAAAAAAAGATTGCAAAGATGAGAAAAAAAATTGCAAATGCAGAAATCAAACAGAAAACACAGGTAATAAGCAGCGAGTTCATCAGATCGGAGAAAACAGAGAGCCAAGTTACTCTGTCAGGCCATATCTGTGCGCTTTTTACAATCGACTGGCCGTGCACTTAAATAGGGCAGGGGTACAGGAGCAGGTGGAAAGGATGGATTTCGGCTCCGATGAATGGTCGCGGAAACATTAACCCATCCTTTGTTTCAAATGCTGACGCTGTGAATTTTAAGCATTGTGTAATTCCAGATGCCAACTGCAGGCTCCTGACTGCCGCCTCGTCCGCACAAGCAAAGGGAAGGTTCAGGGATCAGCCAGGGGAAATGATAAATCACAAAAGACTTCTGCAGTTTGCAAGATGTATGAACATGCGAAGAGCTGGCTCACTTGGACAAAGCCACAGAGACCAGGGACATAACTGGGCGGTGCCGAGTTAACCCATTTCAGACAGGACAATGATAAGAGTGCTACAACTGTGATGGGGGTGGGTGGTGCGAGGAGAACACAAGAACATGAGAATTAGGAGCAGGAGTCAGCCCCTCAAGCCAGCTCTGCCATTCAGCAAGATCATGGCTGATCTTCGACCTCGACTCTACTTTCCCGCCCGATCGCCTTATCCCTCAATTCCTTCAGTGTCCCCAAAATCCACCAATTTTCTCTATTCTATGACCCGTGCTGGAGACCGAATTTGCTTAGGCACTCGGAGGCTCGGACTGAGCTGGGCTGTGATGCGCCCCCAAACAGCCGGACTATGTCGGCCAACATATGAAGAGCGGCCACTTGGGCAAGGTAGCAGAGGGCAGCTGACACCCATTGGACTGGAGCTCAGCGTTAAGTCAGCGGTCCCAGGAGAAGGGGAGACTCCAAATTTTCACAGAGGGCTGTGGAGGCTCAGTCGTTGAGTATATTCAAGAGAGAGATTGACAGATCCTTGGATAAGAGAATCAAGAGATACGGCAGAAAGGTGGAGTTGAAAGAAAGATTTGCATTTAAATGGCGCCTTTCACAACCACTGGACATCTCAAAGCGCTTTACAGCCATTGAAGTACTTTTGGAGTGTAGTCACTGATGTAATGTGGGAAACGCAGCAGTCAATTTGCGCACAGCAAGCTCCCACAAACCACAATGTGATAATGACCAGATAATTTGTTTTTTTGTTATGTTGACTGATGGATAAATATTGGCCAGGATAAAAAAAAATCGAAGATCTGAGATCGAAGATCAGCCATGATCTTACTGAATGGCGTAGCAGGCTTGAAGGACCGAATGGCCTACTCCTGCTCCTATTTCTTATGTTCTCATCCTTACCGCAAGATCTCAGTAACTGCAAACTGCTTTCTCTCTGTTCAGCTCATTTACCAGAGTCAAGGAGGTTTTGTTTTATGGCAGCATCTCTAGGATAGAGGATCATTCCGTCACCCCCGCCTACGTGCCCCTTCCCCCACCCACCCCAGTCTGGCCTTAGTCAACGTCACACCATCCTTGACCCAAACGGTGGAGCACCGCTGCAAAACAGCCATCTCCAGCCGCTTTCAATCAGAACAGATGATTCAAGTAGAAATCAGCCTGAGAGGGAAGCTGATGCAGAGAGAATGGGAGGGTGGGATTCAGTCTATATAGTTTCCCCAGATAGTCCATACGTCATTTCAAAATTAACCTTGAAACTTTGTGAATTTTAACACATCTGCTTCTGACTGTACGGACAAAGGGAATTGGGGCTTATTCTAATCAATGAGCAGTCACCTTCCTCTTCCCGTTAACAGGACTCCAAACAGTACTAAATATTTGTTATTCATTATTTTGTAAATAAAACACACCAGAATGAAACACAATTAACAAATCTAGAGTACGGCCACAATTTTCAGACTGCCAAAAATAAGAGGGAAAAAAGCCATCAATATCCTTTAGATTAAAAGCTTCATTAATCTCATCTCCTCTAACTACGGTGAAGAGGTTAACTGACTAGGCCTCTGACAGAGTAAACAAAATGGCTGCACTTAACCTTTCGAGGGTCACAGCGGCCTTTTCACGCGATGTTTTAAAAACAAGATCGCAAAACTTAGCAGTTTTGCGCCACTCAATTTTAAGAGTGCCTGATACTTTTCGATTCCTGAAATTAAAGTTTTTTTGTTGCTTCCATTATACTCCCGATAACGAACAATTTTGCAAAGTTAAAAGGCACATTCAGAAATCAAAAAAGGTACATGCTACCTCCTTTTCAACGCAAATAATTTTGGAGGTGGGGGGCTAGGAGGCGAAGCTAATTTCAACAGCCACAAAAATAAAGCCTCCCTTGCCAATTACAGCTGTGGGGCCTTTCCAACAATGCACTCAGCAGTGTCTCTTACTTCCAGACAGACACAGGAAATGCAACCAACTGCCTGTATCGACGGATCGAAGCTGGATGTCGATGGATCCCTGCAGTTGATGGTCGAGGTCCCAGTGCTGCCCGACGTTTGAACGCAGTCACACTTGTAATAGACGCTCGTCATTTCTCAGACGGGCTAGAAAGTGTTAGCACGCGAGAGAGCGAGAGAGAGCGCGCGTGCGTGCGAGAGCGTTTGTGTGAGAGAGAGAGCGAGAGCGTGTGTGTGAGAGAGAGCGAGAGCGTGTGTGAGAGAGAGAGCGAGAGCGTGTGTGAGAGAGAGAGCGAGTGTGTGTTTGTGTGTGCGTGAGAGAGCGAGAGTGTGTGAGAGCGCGAGCGCGTGCGTGAGAAAGAGAGAGCGCGAGCGAGAGAGAGAGAGAGAGAGAGAGCGCGCGAGCGAGAGCGAGAGAGAGAGCGCACGAGCGCGAGAGAGAGAGCGCGAGAGAGAGAGAGAGCGCGCGCGTGAGCGAGAGAGAGAGAGCGCGCGCGTGAGCGAGAGAGAGAGAGCGCGCGCGTGAGCGAGAGAGAGAGAGCGCGCGCGTGAGCGAGAGAGAGAGAGCGCGCGTGAGCGAGAGAGAGAGAGCGCGCGTGAGCGAGAGAGAGAGAGCGCGCGTGAGCGAGAGAGAGAGAGCGCGCGTGAGCGAGAGAGAGAGAGCGCGCGTGAGCGAGAGAGAGAGAGCGCGCGTGAGCGAGAGAGAGAGAGCGAGCGTGAGCGAGAGAGAGAGAGCGCGCGTGAGCGAGAGAGAGAGAGCGCGCGTGAGCGAGAGAGAGAGAGCGCGCGTGAGCGAGAGAGAGAGAGCGCGCGTGAGCGAGAGAGAGAGAGCGCGCGTGAGCGAGAGAGAGAGAGCGCGCGTGAGCGTGAGAGCGCGTGAGCGTGAGAGCGTGAGAGAGAGAGCGAGAGTGCGCGCGTGCATGTGTGAGAGAGAGCGCGAGAGCGTGTATGAGAGAGTACGTGTGTAAGTGTGAGTGTGTTTGAGTGTGGGGGGGGGGGGGAGAAAGAGAGAAACAAAGAGAGAAAGAGAGAAAGAGAGAAAACTGATAGACACCAGAGTGCTTCACCTCCAGCAGTACACCCATCTCAGCCTAAACACAAGTACGTATTTGGAGATATTTGGGGGGGGGGGGGGGAAAGGGTGGAGACAGAACAAGAACCACTATTCCCATTGTACCTGACCAAGAAGTTAAGTTACAGCCAGTTGAGTGCATAAGGGGACGAAAAGTTCATTCTCCTATCATCCTTGGCTTCAACACTTAAGTCATTAAAAAAAAAGTTTGACCTAAAATTATTATAACAATTGAAATTCTAAAGGCTCCAAATTACACAGCAAAATAAGACCCATAATTCACGAGTACTGCAGGCCAAGCGGAATTAGGTCAATCTTCAAGTGAAATGAAGCCTGCAACATCACAAAGCCACTCCAATTTTTATTTAATTTAATGCTGCATAACTTTTTTTAAAAAACATTCAAATTTATGGACTCTCTCCTCACTGTGTGGGTCACCAGTTCTTCATAATTATAACCTTTCATCCCTGGTATTATGCTGTTGAATCTTCACTGAAAACCATTCTATGGCGCTATCTTTCTTAATCAGCAATGAGGTACCGAAAGGGTGTGAAAGGCGCTATATAAATGCAAGTTCTTTCTTTTAAACCTCAGAAAGCAAGAACAGGGATTCAGCCCCTCAAACCTGCACCATCATTCAATTAGATCACGGCTGATCTGTGTCTGAACTCCATCCACCCATCTTAGTTCCGTAACCCTTAATACCCTTACCCAACAAAAAGTCAAACTCAGTTTTGACATTTTCAATTGAAGCCAACATGTCTTTTTTTGGGAGGGGGGGGGGGGGGTGGGGGTGGGGGGAAGGAAAGTGTGTTTTTTCCCGATTACCACCAGCTTTTGTGTGAAGAAGTACTTCCCGACATCACCCCTGAATGGCCAAGCTCTAAGTTTGAGTAAAAGACCATCAGCCCAAACCTACAATTTTCCAGGGACAAAGTTCCTGATCTTAGCTGCACGAGAAGAGTGGAAAACACTAACAGGGGCCGAGTTGCTGCAGGCCACCTTTGTGGAAACTCGAGCAATTGGAGTTAGAGGGCTAAGACCAGATCATTTGCCCATCCCCTCAACCAGAGGTTAACACGTGCCATGGGAAGGTTTAGAGAAAGGAAATTAAGATAAAAATACCTTGAAAGTGCCAATTGTGAAAGCCCAAATCATTTCATAATATCTAACTGTAAACAGTTTATCTTGGAGTTATCTCAACAAGCGTCCAGATTGCCAGTCTCTGCTTTAACCATGGTACCAACACATTAGGTAGTATAAGTAACATTTGTTTTCTCCATCTAATACAAGTTACAATCTCAAGTGAAAGAGGGGGGAAAAAAAGACTATACCAAGACCAACTCCAACAAAATGCGGTACCAAGCCACATATACCAAGAACAGTTACAGGTTTGATGCACAGTCTGTGTGGAGTTAGCTGATACCTTTCAGAGCAGTGGTGAGGCATTAAAAAGCTTGTTTCCTCTAGTGTTTTTGGGTGGGGGGGTGAGGGAAGAGAAAGAGGGAGCGAAGGAGAAAGGATGAAAAAATAGTTAGCCAGGAGTCCTGATAATTATTCAGAAAGTGCATGCGTGGACATTAGGAGGGGATAGGATCAGGTTTGGCTGTAAAGCTGCCGTCAGCAAATGGTCAAACTGACTGCAAACACTCGCTGCCTAAGCTCAGGCGTGAAGAACGGACACTTGGGGGCAAGGTGCAGGAGGCTGTTGGGCACATGGGGCTATGGTGTGCTGGTACAAGTCAGTAAGCACCAGGAGAAAGACAGGAGGGAAACTGGCAGGAGGGGGAGTGGAATTGAGAGCTGTGTGGGGATTAAGAGCAACAGAAGCTCTGCGATTGCCATCAATAAATAATTTTTAAAAGATATACAATGGTACACAAAACACACACACACACACACACAGAGTGCCATTGCCAATTACACGAGTCTAGCTTCTAATAGCAAGGGATCAGCCAGTCTCAATAACCTACAGCATGTGAGAGAGAGAGACACACAGACTCTTATTTTGACATTGATGAGCCTGGCTGGCAGCCGGGTTAAGTGCCACGACTGGGGCTCAAGAAGGGAAGAGGAGGAGGGAAAAAGAAAAGAAAGTCCCCAACACACAAGCCCCTAAAACTCTGGACTCCCCCCACCACCCCCATAAACCTCCTCTAGTCTCCAAAACCTCTCAGTGCAGCCTGCAAAGGCTGCATGGAGAGAGTGCTGGAGCATTTCTTCTGCAAATGGGCTTTTTCCGGGAGCACCAACTCCCCAGAGGCAGCAAGGGCTGGAGAAGGGAGAGAGAGAGAGGAAGAGGGAGAGAGAGAGAGAGAGAGGGAGAGGGGGAAGAGAGAGAGAGGGGGGGGGGGGGGGAGGTCCCTTTAAATCACAGTACAACTCACTTAAAATGCAACAAACCGCACCTACCGGTGGCCCAATGTGTGGCTGCGGGCCCGGGTTGGAGACGGTCCCAGCCCCATGCACACTCAGCCCCCCCAGTCACAGGGAAACAGCGAGGAGTCCCCGGCACTCGAGGTGGCCCACCGCGCCGTGCGCATGCGTCAGCCCGCTGCCCGCCTCGCCAGCGCTCTTAAAGGGACCGCGCACCACTGGAGGGAGAAGCAATTTACAGATTAGAGTTAAACACTTGCATTTCGAAAGCGCCTTTCACGACCACCGGACGTCTCAAAGCGCTTTACAGCCAATGAAGTACTTTTGAAGCGTAGTCACTGTTTGCAATGTGGGAAACGCGGCAGCCAATTTGCGCACAGCAAGCTCCCATAAACAGCGATGTGATAATGACCAGATAATCTCTTTTTTTATGATGTCGATTGAGGGATAAATATTGGCCCCAGGACACCGGGGATAACTCCCCTGCACTTCATCGAAATAGCGCTATGGGATCTTTTATGCCCACCTGAGAGAGCAGACGGGGCCTCGGTTTAACGTCTCATCTGAAAGATGGCACCTCCGACAGTGCAGCGCTCCCTCAGTACTGCCCCTCCGACAGCGCGGCGCTCCCTCAGCACCGCCCCTCCGACAGCGCGGCGTTCCCTCAGCACCGCCCCTCCCTCAGTACTGCCCCTCCGACAGCGCAGCGTTCCCTCAGTACTGCCTTTCCGACAGTGCGGCGCTCCCTCAGTACTGCCCCTCCGACAGTGCGGCGCTCCCTCAGCACTGCGGTGCTCCCTCAGCACTGCCCCTCCGACAGTGCGGTGCTCCCTCAGTACTGCCTCTCCGACAGTGCGACGCTCCCTCAGCACCGCCCCTCCGACACTCCCTCAGCACCGCCCCTCCGACAGTGCGGCGCTCCCTCAGCACTGCGGTGCTCCCTCAGCACTGCCCCTCCGACAGTGCGACGCTCCCTCAGCACCGCCCCTCCGACAGTGCGGCGCTTCCCTCAGCACCGCCCCTCTGACAGTGCGACGCTCCCTCAGCACTGCATTGGGAGTGTCAGCCCAGGTTACATACTGCACGTATAGTTCTGACTAAACATCAGAGACCTGAACTGTAACTCTGTTTCTCTCTCCACAGATGCTGCTTGACCTGTTGAGTATTTCTAGCATAGAATGGTTACAGCACAGGAGGTGGCCATTCGGCCCGTCGAGCCCGTGCCGGCTCTCTGCAAGAGCAACTCAGCTAGTTCCCCTCCCCCGCCCTTTCCCCGCAGCCCTGCAATTTATTTTTCCTTCAGGTACTTATCCAATTCCCTTTTGTAAGCCACGATTGAGTCTGCCTCCACCACCCTCTCAGGCAGCGCATTCCAGTTCCTAACCACTCGCTGCGTAAAAAAGTATTTCCTCATGTCGCCTGTGGTTCTTCTGCCAATCGCCTTAAATCTGTGACCTCTGGTTCGCAACGCTTCTGCCAATGGAAACAGTTTCTCTCCATCTACTGTCTGGACCCTTTTAGCAAATCTCCTCTCAATCTTCTCTGCTCTGAGAACAGCTTCTCCAGTCTATCCACATAACTGAAGTCCCTCATCTCTGGAACCATTGCTTAAAATCTCGTAGTATTTAGATAAGAGGAAATAAACAGAAACTGTTTCTAATAGCTGAAGGGTTAATACCCAGAGGGCACATATGTGCGCACTAGGTCCGTGCAGCAGAGCTGGTCTCCTGTCGTCCTGGTTAACCCTTGCCACTGGACCAAGACCTCGCTCTGTCAAGCCTGTGTGGTGGCTGGTGTGCAACGGTCACCCCACATTAAAAAATCCACCCACAGGCATCTTCCACCCTTCAGGATGTAGTTCGGGATCTGGAACATTCGGTCCTTCATTGAAACACCTGGGAACTCATCCCTTTGTGGCGTGGAAGCAAGTCATCCTCGATACGAGGGAACGCCTATGATGATGATGATGATGATGACAGATTTAAGGTGATTTGGAAAAGAACCAGGGGCAACATGAGAAAAAATAATGGAACGAGTGGTTTAGGATTTGGACCATATTGCCCGATAGGGTGGTGGATACAGATTCAATAGTAGCCTTCAAAAGGGAATTGGATAAATAATAGGGAGAAAAAATTGTCGGGATATGGGGAAATAGCGGAAGAGTGGGACTAACTGTCTTCGAAAGCGACGACGCATACTTGATGGGCCAAAAGGCCACCTTCTGTGCTGTACTATTCGGATTCCTCCCACCCCTCTTCATCTCACCCTATCTGCATATCCTTCAAACCTTAATCCCTTAAATGTATCTGTGCTATAATAGCCAGATGCACTGAAGGGAGTAAGGAATCAAAGAGTATGCAGATAGGGCTAGATGTTGTTATTTGCTACAACTACTTCTTTATGGTAGCCACGTTCTAACCATTCTTTGGGTTGCATTTAAAAAACATTTTTAATGTAGAAAAACATCCCATATTGCTTCCCCGAGGCATAATCGGAAAAAATAGATGGCAGCTCAAAAGCTTGGTTAGAATCGTGGGTCTTAAAAAGGAAGTTGTGGAGCTGGAGAGGCAGAGAGCTTTAGGGAGGTAATTCCACAGCATCTGGGGAGTAGACTCTGCCAGTACAGCAGGGGGGTGGAGGTGATACACAACAAAGGGAGTTGGAGCCATGGAGGGCATTGTAGGAGGTTACAGAGGTCAGAAAGGGCATTTTCTGTGGAAGCCAATGTAGATCAAAGGACAGGAGTGATGAGTGAGCAGGAAGGACCTGGTGCGGGATAGAATACAGGCAGCAGGCTTTGGCTGAGCAGAAGATCACGGAGGGTAGAGGATGGAAGGCCAGCCAGGAGAGCAGTGGAATAGTTGAGCTGAGAGATGACAAGAGGCATCAATGAGGGTTTCAGCAGCAGATGAGCAGAGGCAGAGGCGAGTCATGTTACCGAGATGAAAGCAGCCTTTGTGACGTAGAGGACATGTGGCCGGAAACTCAGCTCGGCGTCGAATAGCATGCTGAGGCTGCGAGCAATCTGGAGACGGTGGTCAGAGAAGGCGAGGGGGTGGGGGGGGTATGGAGTATATGAGCAGGTGCAAAAATGCTTCCTAATGGTGGGAGAGATGGAGGGAGGGAGAGTAAAAAGGAAAACAAGCCTTGGCTGCAACTCCTAGCCAGTGTGCAGAAGTACCTGGTCAGATTTAAAGTCATTGGGGGGAGGTTTAGAGGGGAGATTTCTTCACCCAGAGGGTGGTGGGGGTCTAGAACTCTCAGCCTGAAAGGGTGGTAGAGGCAGAAACCCTCACCACATTTAAAAAGTACCTGGATGTGCACCTGAAGTGCCGTAACCTACAGGGCTACGGACTGAGAGCCGGAAAGTGGGATTAGGCTGGGTAGCTCTTTGTTGGCCGGCACGGACACGATGGGCCGAATGGCCTCCTTCTGTACCGTAATTTGCTACGATTCTATGAGGGGCTGTATGGCCTACTCCTGCTCCTAATTCTTATGTTCTTTTGACCTAAACTGCAGCAACTTCTCTGGATAAAAGCCAGCGCGGACACCATGGGCCGAACGACCTCCTCCCGAGCTGTAAGTTTCTATGGTTCGATGATCAGGAGACATTCCCTGCTCAGACTCAAGAATAATCGCTTGGGCAAAGTGCCCAAGGCCAATCCACGGAAGCGAACACCTTCAGGAGTAGAGGAAAGAAAAGGGGGGATGGTGGGGGGGGAAGAAACCGTGCTGTTTCCCCAGTAAACCAAGAGCACGCTGATTATCCCTTAGAGAATTTCATCAAGCTGAGGGATCTTTTGTTCTGCTAATATTTTTTTTCCCCCTCAGTGAAAGGACCCTCGGGAGAAGTAAAGCAAAAGCAGAAACACATGACCAGGCCCACCCCAAAGGTAAGTGCGAAAGCAAGAGCGCTGAGCTGCACTGACAGCTGTGAGTCAGGCAACTCCACCCTGTGAGATAAAGTGTGAGGATGTGACGTAGCAGGGCCGGGGGCGGGAAGGGCAGGAGTTGGTAAAGGAAAACAGAACCCTGAAGCATTTCCAACCAAACCGGCTTAGCCCCGTTTACAAAGCACTTCTGATCTGTCAAATGAACTCTGTAGGTTTAATTACAACAAAAAAGGTCCTTTTTTTTTATATAAAAAGAAAAACTTAGCCGAGTTGGCTGATCAGAGTCAGGGACACAGTCTGTGTCAGAGTGGAGGGGAGGAGATATCAAAGATTCTTGCTCCTGATTACTTTTCGACGGCCCATTGTAAATGTCAGCTGGACATATTCTGGCCTGGCTAGGTTGCCCCCCCCCCTCACCCCTCGCCTCCACAAAATCATCAAACACTCGCCTTTCAGGCTCACAAGATGGACGGCAAAGTAATGGAGCTGGTGGAACAGTGACCCAACACAAGTCGCTGCTCTTGGGGGGTGGGGGGGGGGGGTTAAAAAATACTTTAGTTGGGACAGAAAGTTGACAAAGCCAGTGAGTGGCAGCACAGATGTCACTGAGTCACTCCATCAAGCTGCCAGGAAGCGTGCTCCATCAATGTACACTGTACACTGATCTACAGCCAGAGTCATCATCATAGGCAGTCCCTCGGAATCGAGGACCACCCCAAAGTGAGTTGTTTGATGGCTGAACAGTCCGATACGAGAGCCACAGACCTTGTTACAGGTGGGACAGACATATGTCGAGGAAAGGGGTGGGTAGGGGTGGGTGGGGCTGGTTTGCCGCGCGCTCCTTCCGCTGCCTGTGCTTGGCCTCTTCATGCGTTGAGACTCAGAGCTTCGGTCAGGGTCTCCCAGGTGTCAGTGGTGATGTCGCACTTTACCAGCGAGGCTTTGAGGGTGTCCTTATAACGTTTTCGCTATCCTCCTTTGGCTCGTTTACCATGAAGGAGCTCCACATAAAGCATTTGCTTCGGGAGTCTCATATCTGGCATGCAAATTATGTGGCCTGCCCAGCGAAGCTGATCAATGTGGTCAGTGCTTCAATACTGGGGATGTTAGCCTGGTCGAGGACACTGATGTTGGTGCGCCTGTCCTCCCAGCGGAAAAGTTACAGCCAGAGTATACCCCCTCAGTCTCCTGCATGGAGGACTCATTGTTTCCCCAGTATGCAAGTTACTTCCCACCTACCACACAGCTTTCCTCCCCTGCACCTCTCGACTTGACTACTCCAGCTCACTCCTGGCTGGCCTCCCACATTCTACACTACGTAAACTAGAGGTGGTCCAAAACTCGGCAGCCCATGTCCTAACTTGCACCAATTCCCGCTCACCCATCACCGGCTCCTGGTTAAACAGCGCCTCGATTTCAAAATTCACATCCTTGTTTACAAATCACTCTATGGCCTCGCCCCTCCCTATCTCTGTAATCCCCTCCAGCCTCACAACCCCACAAAATGTCTGCGCTCCTCCAATTCTGCCCTCTTGAGCATCCCTGATTATAATCACTCAATCATCGGTGGCTGTGCCTTCTGTTGCCTGGGTCCCAAGCTCTGGAACTCCTTCCCTAAACCTCTCCGCCTCTCTTTCCTCCTTAAAACCTACCTCTTTAACCAAACTTTTGGTCATCTTCCTTAATTTCTTCTTTTGTGGCTCGGTGTCAAATTTATCTGTTTTATCTTGTAACTCTGTTGTGAAGAGCCTTGGGACATTTTATTATGTTAAAGGCATTATATAAATAAACGTTGTTATTATTAACATGATCAGAGATCTCGGTAAGTGCAGTAGAACCACATGCTGCGGTTTAAACTGTACGCACGCCAACACGGTCGCTATCACAAACGGGGAAGCTTCGACAATCTTGCCGCCGAGTTATAGCACACCGGGAATCAAAATGCTCCAGCACCTGCAGCTCTGCTTTTGGACTCAGGTTTACATCAGAATCCCGATAACTCAGATTTTCAAGGAGGAAACTAGCTGCGCCTTCAACAGTGCATTTAGTTCTGGTCAGTGAGCAACACGAGAAGCAGCCAAGCTAAAGAAGCAGTGCTGAGGATTCAGTTAAGGGGAAAGTTTAGAAAGACTTCGATCTTCAGCTTTGAATGGAGGCAAGATAGTTGATTAAGATAAACAATTTACATTTATATAGCGTCTTTATCATAGTAAAATGTCCAAGGCGCTTCACAGGAGCATTACCAAATAAAATTTGACACCAAGCCAGAGAGAGAGACAATAGGACAAGTGACCAAAAGCTTGATCGAAGAGGCAGGGGTGTCTTAAAGGAACGAGGGGCAGAGGGGCTTATGGTGAGAATTCCAGAGCTTTAGGCCTAGACAGCTGAATGGTGGAGTGATGAAAATCAGGGTGCCCAAGAGCCAGAATTGGAGAAGCGCAGTGACTTGAGGGTTGTACAGCTGGAAGAGGTTACAGAGATAGGGAGGGGCGAGGCCATGGAAGGATTTGAAAACAGGGATGAGAATTTAAAAATCAAGGCGTTGCCTGATGGCGAGCCAATGTAAGTCAGCAAGCACAGGGGTGATGGGTCAGCGGGACTTGATTTGGGTTAGGACGCGGCTGCCAAGTTTTGGATGGGCTCAAGTTTCTGGCAGGTGGAATACGGGAGGCTGGCCAGGAGAGTATTGGAACAGTCAAGTCTAGAGGCAACAAAGGAGTGGATGAGGGCTTCAGCAGTGGATGAGCTGAGGCAGGGATGGGGACGGGCGATGTTAGAGGTGGAGGTAGGCCAAGTAGAATTTTAAAATGTTAATCCAAAGCTCGATTGCAAGTTAAATCATGACTGCAGGACATGGGCATGGTCATGGTTCAGGTCTTTCTCTGACCATTTTTCTACAAAAAGAATTTGGAAAATGGGTTACTTTTAAATGTTGAGTTTTAAAAGTATAGTGTATTCAAAACTTAGCGTTGAAAGAAGGAACCGAGACAAAAATGCTAATGAGCTAAGCTTTGGTGTGGTTTCTGCAGAGATGGTAAACAATAAGCAACTGGTTAGCCTGTCTCGGGGAACGGATAAAAACCTGCCACCTTTTGTGCTGGGTGCTTGGCCGGGACAAGCTGGCAAACCTGCCCTCCCGGCTGAGGACACTCGCCTATTAAACAGAAAGCCGGGATGCCAAGCTTTGACAAGGCCGAGGAGAAAGAAAGACGGCAGAGATCGCAGTTATTTTATTTAAGTCAAGCAAGACGACGGCGTCCCAACACCTGCATTCTCTCTCAGGCCAACATCCCCAGTATCAAAGCACTGACCACACTCGATCAGCTCCAATGGACGGGCCACATTGTCCGCATGCCCGATATTAGACCCCCAAAACAAACGCTCTACTCCAAGCTCTGTCACGGCATGCGAGTCCCAAGAGGGCAGAGAAAACACTGCAAGGACACCCTCAAAGACTCCTTGAAAAGGTGTAACATCCCCACCCTCTCTTGGGAATCCCTGGCTCAAGACCACTCAAAGTGGAGAAGCATTCAAGGCGTCGCTGAATACTGAGAGTCTCTTCGTCGGGAGCACACGGAAGGCCAAGCACAAACAGCGGAAGGAGCGTATGACAAACCAAGCACCCCACCCACCCGTGACAGAGTCTGTAGATCTCGCATTGGACTCATTAGTCACCTTAGAAGCAAGTCATCCTCGACTCCAAGGGAACGCCGAAGATTATTAGACTGAATTAAGTGAGTCTGATCATATAAGTTCACTTGCTGTGATACTGCAGCTTAAATTTTCTGTATTTTGTGTTATTCATTCACAGGATTTGGGTGTCGCTGACAAGGCCGGCATTTATTGCCCATCCCTAATTGCCCTTGAAGGTGGTGGTAAGCCGCCTTCTTGAACCAGAGAAGGCACGTAAGAGTCGGCCAGACTGGATAAGGACGGCAATTTCCTTCGCTAAAGGACATGAGTGAACCAGATGAGTTTTACTACAATCCAGTAGTTTTATTGTCACCATTACCTAAATGCCTAGCTCTTTATTCCAGATTTATTTAATTAAATTTAAATTCCCCAGCTGCCGTGGTGGGATTTGAACTCACGTCTCCAGATCATCAGTACAGCTCTCTGGATTACTGGTCCAGTAACAGAACCACTATGCCACCGTACCCATCCCCATCTTACAGCGTGTTTACTCGATACGCCTTCAAAAAGATCGGCAAGCCAAGTGGGGGCCTGTGCAAAGGACATGGACCTTCCCATTCGGATTACAAGGGGCTTCATTGGGTTATGAAATTGTACAAGGAGATATTACGCAGCAAGAATCTAAGTCGGCGTGGGATCCATTCCAGTTATCGATCACTCTTTGAATCTGGGGAATCAAGGGATCGGGTAGGAAAGTGGAGTTGAGGTCGAAGATCAGCCATGATCTTACTGAATGGCAGAGCAGGCTCGAGGGGCCGAATGGCCGAATGCTGCTCCTAATTCTTATGTTCTTCTCTACCATTTGCTCGAGATGCACTTTCACTAGATTTAATCTCATCTGATGGGGAAGGGCAGGTGAAAGTCCAATCAAGTAAAGGAAACAAGCCTAACAGAAATATCTAATGAACGATGAGAGGCGATATGCATTTCAATACAAAACACACATAACTTCCAGTAATAGCTGACCACAATGCATTTCTGAAAATGGCAAACATACTACACGTGTTGTAACTCATGCGGGGGGGGGGGGTAAAACAAGTCTTGGGAAGGGAAGAGTAACTTCCTCCACCTCTTCCAAACATCTCCAGAGATCGAGCCACAACGGTTCACACATCAGAAAAAGCAAAATCACCAGACTCTCCAACAAAGTAAAGATACTCAAAGGACTGCTTGTGGAAAGTCTGCCAACTCCTACATGGGCCAATTAATTGATCTTCTATTCTATGTTGTTCACAGATGTCAGTTCGTTAGATATATTCAAGAGGGAGTTAGATATGGCCCTGGCGGCTAAAGGGATCAAGGGGTATGGAGAGAAAGCAGGAATGGGATACGGAGGTGAAAGATCAGCCATGATCTTATTGAATGGTGGTGCAGGCTCGAAGGGCCGAATGACCTACTCCTGCACCTATGTTTCTATGTTGCATCCTGGCCAAAGTACGACCAGGCTCAGAGAAGGCTGACTAGGTTGATTCCGGAGATGAGGGGGTTGACTTATGAGGATAAGTTGAGTTGGTTGGGCCTATACTCATTGGAGTTCAGAAGAATGAAAGGTGATCTTATTGAAACATATAAGATAGTGAGGGGGCTCGACAAGGTGGATGCAGGGAGGATATTTCCACTCATAGGGGAAACTAAAACTAGGGGGCATTGTCTCAGAATAAGGGGCCGCCTATTTAAAAATCTGAGAAGAGAAATTTCTTCTGAGGGTTGTAAATCTGTGGAATTCTCTGCCCCAGAGAGCTGTGGAGGCTGGGACATTGAATATATTTAAGGCGGAGATAGACAAGATTTTTGAGCGATAAGGGAGTAAAGGGTTATGGGAAGCGGGCGGGGAAGTGGAGCTGAGTCCATGATCAGATCAGCCATGATCTTATTGAATGGCCGACTCCTGCTCCTATTTTTCTTATATTCTTATGTTCCACCACAGTCCCATCCATTGGGACGTTAATTTGGGAGAATCACGTTTGCACAGAACGAACATGGGAAACTGCTTCATAGAATCCTCTTTTCTGGAATCTTACATCTGACTGTCATAATTAGACCTCAAGAAGTTTGAAGCTTTACTTGACTTTGCATTACCCGATACTCACACTGGTAAATGAAATCAAACCGACATTCCCTGATGTGCGGGAAAAAAAACTGCATACAGCCATTTTGCACCGTACAAGTTTAGAGGAAAGGCGGCCATTTGGGTCTGCCCTTTGCTACAGTAATCCAAAGATTCCTACAGAACAGTGACTACGCTTCAAAAGTACATTGTTGGCTGTAAAGTGCTTTGGGGCATTTGGTGGTTGTGAAAGGTGCTATATAAATGCAAGTCTTTCCCTTTTTTTTATAATACCAAAGCTCTGCTCTCTCCCCATAACCCTGTATGCTTCAAGTGTTTATCTATTCCTCCCTTAAATGATGAACTGCTCTTTGTCTCATTTACAGTGCCTTTAACATAGAAAAATGTCCCAAGACGCTTCACAGGAATGTTATCAAACAAAATTTGACAAAGCTACATAAGGAGCTTTTAGGACAGGTGGAGATAGGTTTTAAGAAGCGTCTTAAAGGAGGAGAGAGAGAGAGAGAGAGAGAGAGAGAGAGAGAGAAAGAGAGAAAGAGAGAGAGAGAGAGGGAGGGAGGGAGAGATTTAGGGAGGGAATTCCAGAACTTAGGGCCCAGGCAACTAAAGGCACGGCCGCCGATGATGGAGCAATGGAAATCGGGGGATGTGCAAGAGGGCAGATTGGAGGGGCGCAGAGATCTCGGAGGGCTGGAGAGATAGGGAGGGACGAGGTGGGATTTTGAAAAAATTATGAGAATTTTTAAATTGAGACTATGTCGGACTGGAAGCCAATGTAGGTCGGCGAGCACAGGGGTGATGGGTGAGCAGGACTGGGTGCGAGTTAGGACACGGGTCAGTGAGCATAGGGGTGATGGGTGAGCGGAACTCGGTGCGAGTTAGGACACGGGCAGAAGAGTTTTGGATGAACTCAAGCTTACGGTGGGTGGAAGGTGGGAGGTTGGCCATGAGAGCATTGGAATAGTCGAGTCTAGAGGTAACAAATTCATGGAGGAGGGTTTCAGCTGCAGATGAGCTGAGGCGAGTGTGGGGACGAGTGATGTTACAGAAGTGGCAACAGACAGTCTCGGTGATGAAGAGGATACGGGGTCAGAAGCTCAGCTCGGGGTCAAATAGGACACCAAGTTTGTGAACTCAGCCTCAGACAGTGGCCAAGCAGGCGGATGGAGTCGGTGGCTAGGGAACAGAGTTTGTGGCAAGGACTGAAGACAATGGCTTTGGTCTTCCCAGTATTTAATTGGCAGAAATCGGAGGCTGTGGAGGGGTCGAGAGAGTTGGTGGTGGAGGTAGAGCTGGGTGAAGTCAGCATACATGTGGAACCTGATGTGTCTTCAGATGATGTCGCAGAGGGACAGCATGTAGATGAGAAATAGAAAGGGGGCCAAGGATAGATCCTTGGAGACATCAAGGGTAATGGTGTGTGGCAAAGCAATTCATGCTCCAACAACTCTCGAATTAAATCTCTTCCAACCTCTCTTGAAACGCTTGGTGGCCATTTTAAATTGGAGGCCCTTTGTTATGGACACCTCAACCAGAGCATATAATCTTTCCTTATTGATCCTATTACAATTTTTCCTCATTTTGAGAATGATTAAATCTTCCGTTAGCCTTTTCTGCTCCAGTGAAATTCACAGAATGTATATCACAGAAACAGGCCACTCAGCCCAAATGGTTCAGGTCGGTATTTATGCTACACACAAATCTTCTCCCACCCCGTCTACATATACTATTCCTTTCTCCCTCATGTGTTTATTTAGCTTCTCCTTAAATACATCTGTGCTATTTGCCTCAACTACTCCATGCAGTAGCAGGTTCCACATTCTCACCGCTCTCTGGGGAAACAGCGATCCAATTAGAGACACCCCCCTGCTCTTTCCCTATAGCCCTGAAAATTTCTCCTTTTCAAGTTTGTATTAAATTCCCTTTTGAAGGTTATATCATCTGCTTTCACCACCCTTGCAGATCTTAACCCCGTGTAAAAAAAAAATTATCTCCGCCAGTTCTTTTAAAACAAACAACTTGTATTTCTATAGCGCCTTTCACGTCCCCAGGACACCCCCAAAGCATTTTACAGCCAATGAGGCACTTTTGAAATGTCACTGTTGTAGTTTAGGAAAGCCAGCAGCCAACTGCGCACAGCAAGCTCCCACAAACAGCAACGTGATAATTGCCAGATCATCAGTTTTTGTTGTATTGATTGAGGAAACCCTGCTCTTCTTTTATGTCCACCCGAGGGGGCAGACAGGGCCTCGGTTTAACGTCCCATCCGAAAGACAACATCTCTGACAGTACAGCGCTCCCTCAGTACTGTACTGGAGTGAGCTTAGATTCTGCTCAAGTCTCTGGAGTGGGACTTGAACCCATGACCTCTGACACCCAGGCGAGTGCGACCCACTGAGCCACAGCTGACACATTTGCCAATGGCCTTAAATCTGTGGTTATTGACCCTACTGCCAATGGAAACGGTTAGTCCCAGTATCTCGGATCCTTCCTCATAACAACAGTATATTATCCCTGGTATCATCCTGGTGAATCTTCACTGCACAGTCTGGGGCTATAATGTCCTTTCTCTAATGGTGCTGCCACATTCTACTCCAAAATGTGCGTTCGGCCACTTTTATTCATTGTGTTATGAGAAAGAAAGACTTGCATTTATAGCGCCTTTCACGACCACCAGACATCTCAAAGCGCTTTACAGCCAATGAAGTACTTTGTGAGGTGTAGCCACTGCCGCAATGTGGGAAATGCAGCAGCCAATATGCGCACAGCAAGATCCCACAACCAGCAATGTGATAATGACCAGATAATCTGTTTTAGTGATGTTGGTTGAGGGATAAATATTGGCCCCAGGACACCGGGGAGAACTCCCCTGCTCCTCTTCGAAATAGTGCCGTGGGATCTTTTACGTCAACCTGAGAGAGAGCAGACAGGGCCTCGGTTTAACGTCTCATCCGAAAGACGGCACCTCCGACAGTGCAGCACTTCCTCGGCACTGCACTGGGAGTGTCAGCTTAGATTTTTGTGCTCCAGTCCCTGGAGTAGGACTGGAACCCACAACCTTCTGACTCAGGCGAGTGCGCTGCCCACTGTGCTGCAGCTAACTACAAGGTGAGCTCACCACTGGAGTGGAACTAAACTACAGAAGCAGTGGGAAGCTGTTTAACCTATACCGCCTCCAGGCCAGGTCCAAGATCACCCCAACCGGTCATTGAGCTGCAGTATGCGGACGACGCCTGCGTCTGCGCACATTCAGAGGCTGAACTCCAGGATATAGTCGATGTATTCACTGAGGCATATGAAAGCATGGGCCTTACGCTTAACATCCGTAAGACAAAAGGTCCTCCACCAGCCTGTCACCGCCACACAGCACTGCCCTCCAATCAACAAGATTCACGGCGCGGCCCAGGACAACGTGGACCATTTCCCATATCTCTTAACAATGGCAGACCTTGATGCGGAGATTCAACATCGCCTCCAGTGTGCCAGTGCAGCCTTCGGTCGTCTGAGGAAAAGAATGCTTGAAGACCAGGCTCTCAAATCTACCACCAAGCTCATGGTCTATAGGGCAGTAGTACTACCCGCCCTCATGGACGATGTATAGAAGGCACCTCAAATCGCTGGAGATATATCACCAACGATGTCTCCGCAAGATCCTGCAAATTCCCTGGGAGGACAGACGCACCAACATCAGTGTCCTCGACCAGGCCAACATCCCCAGTATTGAAGCACTGACCACACTCGATCAGCTTCGCTGGGCAGGCCATATAGCTCGTATGCCAGATACGAGACTCCCTAAGCAAATGCTTTATGCGGAGCTCCTTCGTGGTAAACGAGCCAAAGGAGAACAGTGAAAACGTTATAAGAACACCCTCAAAGCCTCCCTGGTAAAGTGCGACATCTCCACTGACACCTGGGAGACCCTGGCCGAAGACCGCCCGAGGTGGAGAAAGTCCATCTAGGAGGGCGTCGAGCTCTTCGAGCCTCAACGCAAAGAGTGTGAAGAGGCCAAGCGCAGGCAGCGGAAGGAGCGTGCGGCAAACCAGCCCCACCCACCCCTTCCCTCGACGAATGTCTGTCCCACCTGTAACAGGGTCTGTGGGTCTCCTATTGGACTGTTCAGCTATCAAACAACTCACTTTGGGAGTGGAAGCAAGTCTTCCTCAATTCCGAGGGACTGCCTATGATGCAGCAGTGGGTCAGTTAATCTGAAGAGAATCATAAGGGAGAGGGTGTCGGAGAGAAGTTGCCAGGTCAAAATGGGTAGAATGAATTTGTGGAGTCCGCCTATTTGTTCTTGCTGCTCTTTGTGCTGCATTTATCAGGAGGCCACCTCTCCTTTGGCACAGAGCCAACTCAAAAATGAGGCATTCTGGTGAATCATTGCAGTGACGTGGTCACCCTTCCATTAGATCCAGCTCTTGGAATGATCAGTGTAAAATGGCCTCCAGAGATCACTACAGTAGATGCATTTCAGCAGAAAGCAGGATAAAGTTAGGCGTGTAGGTGACTGTTGATCAGATAGAGACAGCCTGGATTTATGTGCTCCAGTCTCTGGAGTGGGGCTCGAACCCACAACCTTCCGACTCAGGCGAGCATGCTATTTGGCAAAATTCTTTTAAGAGAACAACTTGTATTTATATAGCGCCTTTAACGTAGTGAAACGTGCCAATGCGCTTCACAGGAGTATTGTGCGATAAATATTTGACACCGAGCTGCAGAAGCAGAAATTAGCGCAGGCGACAGGAAAGAAAGAACATTTTTGGTTAAAAGTTTAATATATCTGTAGTACAGAGGGAGAGCGAGTCTGAGAGATTGGAAAGAGCTACAGCGAGAACCAAAAGCTCGGATACAGCAAGAAATGGTTTTGAGAGAGTAAATAAGGAGACGGTGTTTCCTGTGGCAATAGGGTCGGTAACCAGAGGGGAGAGATTTAAGGCGATTGGCAAAAGTACCAGAGGCAGCATGAGGGGAAAAAATGTTACGCGCGTTATGATCTGAAAGGGCGATGGAAACAGATTCAATAGTAACATCCAAAAGAGAATTTGATAAATACTAGAAGCAAAAATTTTTACAGGGCTACGGGGGAAGAACAGGACTAACTGGATCGTTCTACTAAAGAGCCGGCACTGGCACGATGGGCCGAATGGCTTCCTTCCGTGTTGTACCATTGATTCTAAACAGAACCACAGTAACGAGCGGGATAAAGGCTCTGGTGTTACTCACAAGCCGATGAGTTGCTTTGTTTTTTTTTCTCAACTCGCCGAGGCTTGGAAGTTACTCGCCCCT
This sequence comes from Pristiophorus japonicus, assembly GCF_044704955.1. Taxonomy (NCBI): domain Eukaryota; kingdom Metazoa; phylum Chordata; class Chondrichthyes; family Pristiophoridae; genus Pristiophorus; species Pristiophorus japonicus. The sequence continues at coordinate 1,903,724 of NC_091994.1, forward strand.
GGCTGGTGGAGAGGGGAATTTTCCAGCTCTGACTCATGCACAAGAGGAGACGCTATTTGACCTCACCTTGCTCTGCAGTCCCCAGTGTCTTTATTACAGCTGTGGATTCACACTGCAGCAACTGATAACACAACCGCAGTGTGCCATGAAAGCTGCTCTCATGCGGTCCGCTGAAGGAAAACCATTGTGCAAACTGGAGGAACTGCTGGGTATGGTTCTCCCCTTGGTATTCACAACCAGCGTGATACAATATAATTATAAAAAATATAATTGGGGCAGTGTTGTGCCTCAACGTTCTGGGTTTCAATTCCCAAATGGTGGGCCGAGCAAGTAGGAGAGGTCAGATCAATAAGGATCTCTTTTAAGCTCCCCTGACTGTTTAGTTGGTTAATGCAGCACCTGGTGTAATGCTCAGGCAGAGAGCACGAACAATCAATCAAGCCTTCTGGCAGTTGGGCCTCAGCACCATTAGATCACCACCATAGGCAGTCCCTCGGAGTCGAGGAAGACTTGCTTCCACTCTAAAATTGAGTTCTTAGGTGACTGTACAGTCCAATACAGGAACCACAGTCTCTGCCGTAGGTGGGACAGACAGTGGTTAAAGGAAAGGGTAGGTGGGGAGTCTGGTTTGCCACGCGCTCCTTCCGCTGCCTGCGCTTGTTTTCTGCATGCTCTCGGCGACGAGACTCGAGGTGCTCAGCACTCTCTCGATGCTCTTTCTCCAATTAGGGCGGTCTTTGACCAGGGACTCCCAGGTGTCAGTGGGGATGTTGCACTTTATCAGGGAGGCTTCGAGGGTGGCCTTGTAACGTTTCCTCTGCCCACCTTTGGCTCGTTTGCCGTGAAGGAGTTCCGAGTGGAGCACTTGCTTTGGGAGTCTCGGACATGCGGACAATGTGGCCTGACCAGCACCATTAGAACCATAGCATGGGATAGCACAGAAGGAGGTCATTACGCCCATCGAGTCTGCACCGGCCCTTTCAAAGTCCCACACACCCGCTCTTTCCCCAGATCCCTGCAATCTTTTATCCTTCAAGTGTTTGTCCAATTATCTTTTGAAGGCCGCCACCGAACCTGTATCCACCGTCCCATTAGACGGTGCATTCCAGATCCTAAACACACGTTACGTAAAAAGGATTTTCCCTCGTCAGCTCTGGCTCTCTTGCCAGTCACCTTAAATCTGTGCGCCCTGGGGATCGACCAACTTTCCTGCTAAGGTGTGCGCGCCCAGCCCCGCGGACCACACATCTGATTTTACATTGTAAATACCGTGCATGCGCAGACATTGTAAATACCGCGCATTGAAAGCAAATAGGGTACGCAGAATAAAGCGCAGCTTACAGGTAACATTGGTATCCACCCTTCAGCCATTGGCAATGGCTTTTCTTTATTTACTCTATCAAAACCCTTGATGATTTTTGAACACTTCTTTCAAATCTCCTCTGGACCTTCAAGGAGAACGACCCTAGCTTCTCCAGTCTATCCATGCAACTGCAGTCCCTCATCCCTGGAACCATTCTAGGCTGCAGAAGGGAAAGGTAGCCAAGGTTCCCGCTCTTCTCCGCTATCGGGAGAGTGCATATACAGGGACGTGGGTGTCGGTGAAGGGTATGACGAGGCTCAGCCAGACACCCAACACCTCCCTCCCCCCTCCCACTTTTGAATAGGCTGTCAGCCGCATGTCAAAGGTCAAAACATGACGGATGGCTACTGGACCGTGATATCCGAGGGCTGTGTGTGCAGGCCTTCAATTAGGAGCTGCTACAGGAATTGTGTGGGTTAAATGGGGCTAGTGATATCAGTCACGAGTCTACGAGATAAGAACATAAGAATTGGGAGCAGGAGTCAGCCATTTGGCCCCTCGAGCCTGCTCCGCCATTCAAAACGATTGTGGCTGATGTGATCTTGGCCTCAACTCCACTTCCCTGCCCGCTCCCCATAACCCTCGACTCCTTTATCGTTCAAAAATCTGTATCTCCACCTTAAATATAGTCAATGACCCAGTCTCCACAGCTCTCTGGGGCAGAGAATTCCACAGATTTACAACCCTCAGAAGAAATTCCTCCTCATCTCCGTCTTAAATGGGTGACCCCTTATTCTGAAACTATGCCCCCTAGTTCTAGATTCCCCGAGGGGGGAAACATCCTCTCTGTATCTATCCTATCAAGCCCCCTCATAATCTTAAATTTCACCTCTCATTCTTTTAAACTCCAATGAGTATAGGCCCAACATGCTCAACCTTTCTTCATAAGACAATCCCTTCATCCCAGGAATCAACCTCCTTTGCCTTCGGGGGGGAGGGAGGGTGCAAAGGTTGATTTTCCCGCCCCCCCCCCCACACACCACCTAAATTGACCTATGATTTTGCCCCTCGGTTTCTCTGCCTCTCCAGAGAGATTGAATGGCTGGTGAGTAGGTTGATGGTATGTGTGGGATTCACCATTTCAGGACAGGGCCGGTTTGATGGGCCAGTTGGCCCTTTCCTTCGATTTACACACTGTATTGGGACGGACAATGTTCAACACGGATTTCGTGCAGACAGTAAAATTATAATCAGGACTAAATAAAATCTTAAAGGATTTAAATAGATTAAATAAAGCAGTACAAAGAGCCTTTTCAAACTACACTTTAAAAACCCAATGTTTTTGTAATGGAACCCAGTCAGGCGGGAAACATCATTCCCCAATGTTGATGAATTGTTAAATAAAGCATCTCAGTCACTTTTGTTCTGGCACTCGTTTCGTTCCGATTCTGGGAGACGAGCATTCAGGGGCCTGTTCCTTGGGCTTACATCACGGATTCAGGCTCCCCTATCCTGGAGGCAGAATAATAAACTCATGAGAATCTGGGTCTACAACTCTGCCATTCATTCAATCGCTAGTCTGTGCTGAGGGGGAGAGAAAAGAGGGAGTGTGGTTTACAACTGGGCTCAGAGCCTCTGGCTTAAGAGGAGAAAATTCATCAACCCCATTCACTATCATCTACCCTTGTGCCAAGTGAAGACAGTATGAGGCTCAGCCCAGATCACCCTCTATTCCTTCCTCCCTACACGAGATTAGTGTGCCAACATTCACTGAAAAAGAAAAAGCGCCAGCCAGTGGTTCAGTGTGGCACCCTCGCTTCGGAGTCGGAAAGTCGTGGGTTCAAGTCCCCTCTCCAAGGACGTGAACACAAAAATCTTGGCTGACTCGACAGTGCAGTGCTGAGGGAGTGCTGCACTGTCGGAGGTGCCATCTTTCGGATGGGACATTAAACCGAGGGCCTATCCCCTCTCTCAGGTGGACGTAAAAGATCCCATGGCACTATTTCGGAGAAGAAATGGGGAGTTCTCCCCGGTGTCCTGGCCAATATTTATTCCTCAATCAACCACTAAAATAAGATTATCTGGTCAGGAGCTTGCTGTGCGTAAATTGTCTGCCGTGTTTCCTACATTGCAACAGTGACTACACTTCAAAACTACTTCATTGGCTGTAAAGTGCTTTGGGACATCCTGAGGTCTTGAAAGACGCTATAGAAATGAAAATCTTTCCTCCCACAGCCTGCAGTCGATCAGTCTGCCATTCACTGTTTCTAGGTTCAGCCTTGAAGATATCTTGGGCAAGGTTCAGGCGATTGATGTCCACGTAACTGCACCCAGCCACAAGAAAAAAAAATTGACTTGAGAAAGTTTTCAATCAGACTCAAAGCTCCTGGGCTAAAGAGGGAACGCAGCACTATTGACGGCCATCGACTCAACCCAACTGAGAACTACATACTCAACAATCAGGCAATGGCCCCCACAATCGAATAGCCCTACTTGAGCAAAGTACTGGAAGCTGTACCTGTGGAACTGCACCTTAGCATGAGGCAGCACCTCGAGGAGAGAAATCAGAATATGTGCCAACCAAGGCGTTAGCTTCCTGATTTCCTGATACTCTGACCTGTGCCCTGCTGGGACAGAGATTCCCAACCACAGCCAGCACCAGACTGTCTGTTATGGGGCCCCTGCCCCAATAAGAGAGAGAGCGAGAGTGAGAGAGAATGAACACAATCTGTGACTCGCTCGGGCCCACCTCCTCCCAACATCTGGTTGTGAATCCACGGTCGTCTGTCAGTTCTCCCGTAGCAAAATGGAGCATTGCAAGGACAATATGAACCCATAGAGGAGGAACTGTCGATGGGGAAGGGAGAAATTTTCCTGGCGAGAAGGTGCATGACAAATTGCCCCGCATTAAGAACCGCTCAGTAACAATTCGCTCAGTAACAATAGGTTTTGGACTGCAACCTATTCCAGTACAATCGACAAATGGAAAGCACCCCTTAAAGAGATCAGCAGCAGACATGTAAGGCAGTTTGTCGCATGCTGCAGTCAGGCCCCCAAGACAGATTAATTGGAATCACATTTTACGCTACATTCATTTAAAACTGTCAGTTTAGATTTTTTTTTATTGGAGATCATTGATCTCAAAAGAAAACCATTCACAAGGGTTCAAATTTCCTCTAAAAAATGCTTTATATTATCTCTTTGGCCAAAAAATCATCATTCCATCCAATTATGACTAAGACAGAGTTTAACCGCCACATCACAGTAAACAATTTTTTCCTCTCCTGTCTTGAAGGCCGAATTCTCACTGGGATACAGCTTCTCTCAAACCAGCCACTCTGCCAAAGCGCGCCTGGACTCTGTTGTCAAGGTATTCGGCTGCAGAATGCATCATAGCCAATACTGATTATATCCTCGTCCGACAACGCCAGACAGCAATTTCCAATGCACAGCAATCCGCGATGAACAGCAGGAGCGCGCGGGTGGTACGGCAGAGGCAAAGGGACAGTGTATTATAAATAGACCTACATCTTCAGGTTGGAGTTCCAAACTACGCAATGGGGCAGTGCGCAAACAGGGCAGGGATGAAGACAAAAAAACATCAGCGCACTGAACAAAAATAAAAGTCGTCTTCTCTCGCATCTTGCTGCTCTCAACCCAGGATAGCAAAGCCAGAGAGCGGAGTGGAGAGAGATCTAATTGTTATCGGGGGGAAAAAAAGTCAAGTCACATGTAGGATGGGGTGCCTTGCGACACCGAGGGAAAGACTCGCCTTGTGGGCAGATTGCCTTTTTACAGCCAGAGAACTATACCATTTGACAGGAAATAGCTCTCCGTTGTGTTTGTGTTTTTTTTAAAAAGCAAGACAATGTATCCACACGGCTGGCATTCCTTGCGATTTGAGAGGACCGACGACCTTACCTGCCCAACATCTCTGGTCCGCAAGGCCCACTTTCTGACGGGAAAATGCTTTCTGTACGTGGGAGACTTACGCTGAAGGTGTTAGGAGGTAGTGGCTGGCTGCTAACAGCGACATGCCCAAGGTGTGAAATCACACAGATACTCGGTTACATCAAACACTGATACTTCAGCACCTGTACTTAGGAACACAAGAAGCTAGGAGCAGGAGGAGGACATTCAGCCCCTCGAGCCTGTTCCGGCATTCAATGAGATCACGGCTGATCTGCGACCTAACTCCATATATCCACCGTTGTTCCATATCCCTTAAAATAAGAACATATGAAATAGCATAGAAACATAGAAAATAAGTACATCAGTAGGCCATTCGGCCCTTCGAGCCTGCACCGCCATTCAATGAGTTCATGGCTGAACATGCAACTTCAAGACCCCATTCCTGCTTTCTCACCATACCCCTTGATCCCCCTAGTAGTAAGGACGACATCTAACTCCTTTTTGAATATATTTAGTGAATTGGCCTCAACAACTTTGTGGTAGAGAATTCCACAGGTTCACCACTCTCTGGGTGAAGAAGTTTCTCCTCATCTCGGTCCTAAATGACTTACCTCTTATCCTTAGACTGTGACTCCTGGTTCTGGACTTCCCCAACATTGGGAACATTCTTCCTGCATCTAACCTGTCTAAACCCGCCAGAATTTTTAACGTTTCTATGAGATCCCCTCTCATTCTTCTGAACACCAGTGAATACAAGCCCAGTTGATCCAGTCTTTCTTGATATCCCGGGAATCAGTCTGGTGAACCTTCGCTGCACTCCCTCAATAGCAAGAATGTCCTTCCTCAAGTTAGACGACCAAAACTGTACACAATACTCCAGGTGTGGCCTCACCAAGGCCCTGTACAACTGTAGTAACACCTCCCTGCCCCTGTACTCAAATCCCCTTGCTATGAAGGCCAACATGCCATTTGCTTTCTTAACCGCCTGCTGTACCTGCATGCCAACCTTCAATGATTGATGTACCATGACATCCAGGTCTTGTTGCACCTACCCTTTTCCTAATCTGTCACCATTCAGATAATAGTCTGTCTTACTGTTTTTACCACCAAAGTGGATAACCTCACATTTATCCACATGATTCTTCATCTGCCATGCATTTGCCCACTCACCTAACCTATCCAAGTCACTCTGCAGCCTCATAGCATCCTCCTCGCAGCTCACACTGCCATCCAACTTAGTGTCATCCGCAAATTTGGAGATACTACATTTAATCCCCTCGTCTAAATCATTAATATACAATGTAAACAGCTGGGGCCCCAGCACAGAACCTTGCGGTACCCCACTAGTCACTGCCTGCCATTCTGAAAAGTACCCATTTACTCCTACTCTTTGCTTCCTGTCTGACAACCAGTTCTCAATCCACGTCAGCACACTACCCCCAATCCCATGTGCTTTGACTTTGCACATTAATCTCTTGTGTGGGACCTTGTCGAAAGCCTTCTGAAAGTCAAAATAGACCACATCAACTGGTTCTCCCTGTCCACTCGACTGGAAACATCCTCAAAAAATTCCAGAAGATTTGTCAAGCATGATTTCCCTTTCACAAATCCATGCTGACTTGGACCCATCATGTCACCTCTTTCCAAATGCGCTGCTATGACATTCTTAATAATTGATTCCATCATTTTACCCACTACCGATGTCAGGCTGACTGGTCTATAATTCCCTGTTTGCTCTCTCCCTCCTTTTTTAAAAAGTGGGGTTACATTGGCTACCCTCCACTCCATAGGGACTGATCCAGAGTCTATGGAATGTTGGAAAATGACTGTCAATGCATCCGCTATTTCCAAGGCCACCTCCTTAAGTACTCTGGGATGCAGTCCATCAGGCCCTGGGGATTTATCGGCCTTCAATCCGATCAATTTCCCCAACACAATTTCCCGACTAATAAGGATTTCCCTCAGTTCCTCCTTCTTACTGGACCCTCTGACCCCTTTTATATCCGGAAGGTTGTTTGTGTCCTCCTAAGTGAATACCGAACCAAAGTACTTGTTCAATTGGTCTGCCATTTCTTTGTTCCCTGTTATGACTTCCCTTGATTCTGACTGCAGGGGACCTACGTTTGTCTTTACTAACCTTACGGCCCCTCGAGCCTGCTCCGCCATTCAATATCATGGCTGATCTGATCATGGACTCAGCTCCACTTCCCTGCCCGCTCCCCATAACCCCGTATCGATTAAGAAACCATCTATTTCTGTCTTAAATGTATTCAATGTCCCGGCTTCCACAGCTCTCTGAGGCAGCGAGTTCCACAGATTCACAACCCTCAGAAGAAATTTCTCCTCATCTCAGTTTTAAATGGGCAGCCCCTCATTCTAAGATCATGCCCCCTCGTTCTAGTCTCCCCCATCAGTGGAAACATCCTCTCTGCATCCACCTTGTCGAGCCCCCTCATAATCTGATACGTTTCGATAAGATCACCTCATTCTTCTGAATTCCAACGAGTAGAGGCCCAACCTACTCAACCTTTCCTCATAAGTCAACCCCCTCATCCCCGGAATCAACCTAGTGAACCTTCGCTGAACTTTCGTAAATATGGAAACCAAAACTGCACACAGTATTCCAGATGTGGCCTCACTAATACCTTATATAACTGTAACAAGACTTCCCTGCTTTTATACTCCATCCCCTTTGCAATAAAGGCCAAGATTCCATTGGTTTGGTTAATAAAAAATCTATCCAGATCAGATTTTAAATGAACAATTGACCCAGCATCAATTGCCGTTTGGGGGGGGGGGGGGGGGGGGGGAAGAGAGTTCCAAACCTCTACCACCCTATGTGTGTAGAAGTGTTTCCTAATTTCACTCCTGAAAGGTCTGGCTCTAATTTTTAGATAATGTCTCCTAGTCCTAGAATCCCCAACCTGCGGGAATAGTTTCTCTCGATCTACCCCATCAGTTCCGCTTAATATCTTAAAGACTTTGACCAAATCACCCCACAACCTTCCAAATGCCAGGGAATACAACCCTAATTTGTAATTGAACCCCAGGGTGCTGACACAGGCACTCTGTTGCATCAGCTCCAGCACAGCATCACTTGACCAATACATCTTTAAATGGCAAAAGGAATAACTACAGTTTAATTAGTTTCTTTGCTGCACCCCCACCCCGTTGTCCCCAAGTTACGAAAAGCACGGGCAGGCAACCTGCCTGAGCAGCTCTGTGGCTCTCTCGATATTGCTGCTCAATGTGTGACATTCCCCTGAGAGATGCAGGAAAGTGGAGTTGAGGTCGAAGATCAGCCATGATCTCATTGAAAGGCCTACTCCTGCTCATCATTCTTATGTTCTTGTGTGGTACTGAGCCACACAGACTAGATCATCCCGAGGTTTGATCCCCAGTCCCTGCTGAGACAGCTGATCATCCCAGGGGCGAGCGGGCAAAGAAAAGAAATGGGAGTTCCTGATCACTCTCCAGTGACGTACTCGGTGACTGCAGGTGGACAAGAACAGGACTTAACAGACTTTCCTCGGCTCACAAACGATGAATGGCCACTTGGGCGTGCCCAAGGAAAGAGAAAATAGCACAAGTCAGCACCTTCAGAAGCGGTCAGAGAAAATGGAGGTATAAAAAGCACTTAGCAACAGCCGAGGTGACACACTCAGTGGTTTCCTCTTTCCCCACCGGGTTACATTACTGGTGCGACTTCACACTTGGCTTCAGTTTTAACAAACTGCTACTGAAGCTAGTACGCACTTTTCAGAACTTTGTAACGCTAAGACCGGTCACTTGATCAACGTTCATTCAGGAGTCATCCAATAACTTGCCACTCATTTTATCTTTATTTTACCAGTTGGTTGACTGCATTACTACAATCAGAAGATGCCTGTAGATACACGGGGAGTCTGTCTGACTGGTTCCTTAGAGATACAGACAACACGGTTACAATTGTACCACTGGGAAAATCCGGGGTGAACGGGAGCACAATAACTTTAAGGCTGCTGCTCGGAAATAAGACTCTCTTTCTAATGCTCTTGGACACGTCACGACGACTGATTGAACATCCATTTTATGACTCTTGCTAATGAGAAACACAAAGATCTCCTCTGTACTGCTCACGACGACACATCTATAAAGTGAGTGTGTGGGGGGCGGAGAGACAGACCGGATTGCCACCCTTCTGTCGATAGCTCTTTTTACTGGAATTACAGAAAGCAAACTTCCAAGAGAAACTACTCAGTGTTCTGACAATTAAAGTGGCAAAAGGTTTTGGAGACGTGGGAGAGACCCGGCATATATTTATCCGCTGGGGGTAGGTTGCAGAGTACGGCACAGACAGACACTTTTGCCTCCAAGAAACACATGCACAGACAATGGTGCTTTGAAACTGAAATCGAATTTCTGAAGAAAGGGGAAGGAAAGTGAAGGCAAGTTTGCCAAATTGGTGGGGCTCTATCGCTACCAAAGCATTCTCTCCCTGCTTCAAACAGGAGCAACCACGGATGTCCACAGATCCACAAAATGCTACACCCATCCTCGCCGTTTGTTGAAGGGGGGTGCCGATGTTGTGATCTGGGATTGAAACCATGAATGTGCGAGGGAAAAAAAACACTGCAGAATAACTTACTATAAACTTATCATTGGCATTAAGCCAATTATTTTTTAAACTTAAAATACTGCAGGATTCAAATGGCAGGTTTAAACATTACTTTCCTTCAGACAGTTGTGCTTTGCTAATATATCGTAAGAACAACTTTTTTTTTTGTTTTAAAAACGACACTAGTTATTCACCAAGACAGACAAGTGCTCGGTCATAAGGAGGCACGACATGACTACTGCCTCCATTTTGTCTTTCCATCTCATCTGGTGGAGGTTAAGCTCTGCCCGCAGCAGTGACTGGCAGTTCAATGCCACATTTGTTTCCAACATTAACGAAGCTTCAAAGTGAAAACCAGGCTAATGTTCGGAAGTAAAAAAGGTCACCAAATTTCACTCGCACAGCAAGACAAAACCGTGTATCCGTTAAGTGATCGCAGGAAGGCCGCACGATACCGGGGAAGAATCAACAAAAAGTGCAAGAAGGAAAATTCTGTAATTGTAGAAATTACATCAAAGGAGGTCACTCGGCCCATCAAAACTGGGCCAATTTGTCTGATGGGGGGGGGGGGGGAAAGAGAGAAAAGGGGGGGTGGGAGAGAGAGAGAGAGGGGGGGGGGGAAGAGAGAGAGGGGGGGGAAGAGAGAGAGAGGGGGGGGAAGAGAGAGAGAGGGGGGGGAAGAGAGAGAGAGGGGGGGGAAGAGAGAGAGAGGGGGGGGAAGAGAGAGAGAGGGGGGGGAAGAGAGAGAGAGGGGGGGGAAGAGAGAGAGAGGGGGGGGAAGAGAGAGAGAGGGGGGGGAAGAGAGAGAGAGGGGGGGGAAGAGAGAGAGAGGGGGGGAAGAGAGAGAGAGGGGGGGGAAGAGAGAGAGAGGGGGGGGAAGAGAGAGAGAGGGGGGGAAGAGAGAGAGAGGGGGGGGAAGAGAGAGAGAGGGGGGGGAAGAGAGAGAGAGGGGGGGGAAGAGAGAGAGAGGGGGGGGAAGAGAGAGAGAGGGGGGGAAGAGAGAGAGAGGGGGGGGAAGAGAGAGAGAGGGGGGGAAGAGAGAGAGAGGGGGGGGAAGAGAGAGAGAGGGGGGGGAAGAGAGAGAGAGGGGGGGGAAGAGAGAGAGAGGGGGGGGAAGAGAGAGAGAGGGGGGGGAGAGAGAGAGGGGGGGGAAGAGAGAGAGGGGGGGGGAAGAGAGAGAGGGGGGGGGAAGAGAGAGAGGGGGGGAAGAGAGAGAGGGGGGGAAGAGAGAGAGGGGGGGAAGAGAGAGAGGGGGGGGAAGAGAGAGAGGGGGGGGAAGAGAGAGAGGGGGGGGAAGAGAGAGAGGGGGGGGAAGAGAGAGAGGGGGGGGAAGAGAGAGAGGGGGGGAAGAGAGAGAGGGGGGGAAGAGAGAGAGGGGGGGAAGAGAGAGAGGGGGGGAAGAGAGAGAGGGGGGGGAAGAGAGAGAGGGGGGGGGGGAAGAGAGAGAGGGGGGGGAGAGAGAGAGGGGGGGGAGAGAGAGAGGGGGGGGGAGAGAGAGGGGGGGGAGAGAGAGGGGGGGGGAGAGAGAGAGGGGGGGAGAGAGAGAGGGGGGGGAGAGAGGGGGGGGGGAGAGAGGGGGGGGAAGAGAGAGAGGGGGGGGAAGAGAGAGAGGGGGGGGAAGAGAGAGAGGGGGGGAAGAGAGAGAGGGGGGGAAGAGAGAGAGGGAGGGGAAGAGAGAGGGGAGGGGAAGAGAGAGAGGGAGGGGAGAGAGAGGAGGGGGGAAGAGAGAGAGGGGGGGAAAGAGAGAGAGGGGGGGGAAGAGAGAGAGAGGGGGGGAAGAGAGAGAGGGGGGGGAAAGAGAGAGAGGGGGGGGGAAGAGAGAGGAGGGGGGGGAGAGAGAGAGAGGGGGGGAAGAGAGAGAGAGGGGGGGGAAGAGAGAGAGAGGGGGGGGGGGGGGAGAGAGAGAGAGGGGGGGGAAGAGAGAGAGAGGGGGGGGAAGAGAGAGAGAGGGGGGGGAAGAGAGAGAGAGGGGGGAGGAAGAGAGAGAGGGGGGGAAGAGAGAGAGAGGGGGGGGAAGAGAGAGAGAGGGGGGAAGAGAGAGAGAGGGGGGGGGAGAGAGAGAGAGGGGGGGGGAAGAGAGAGAGAGGGGGGGGAAGAGAGAGAGAGGGGGGGGAAGAGAGAGAGAGGGGGGGAAGAGAGAGAGAGGGGGGGGAAGAGAGAGAGAGGGGGGGGGAAGAGAGAGAGAGGGGGGGAAGAGAGAGAGAGAGGGGGGGGACCGCCGAGGGAGGGGGGGGGAAGAGAGAGAGAGGGGGGGGAAAGAGAGGAGAGAGAAAGAAAGAGAGGAAGGAAGAATTTATATAGCACTTTCACAACCTTTGGACAGCCAACAGTACTTTTGAAGTGTAGTCACTGTTGAAACCGTAAGCTTTAAGTCTTAAAATGTTACAATTTGAGGAATTTGGGTGAAAGGCTGATGCTCATACACAGAACACCAAAGCTGAAAACAGTGGGGGGGGGATCAATGTGTGATAAGGCAACTCCAAACTTAGATTTCAAAGCCCACAAATTGGAGGAAGAGGCCTGAGGGAGTTGAGAAGTTGCACTGTCTTGAGGTACTAGGAAGCAGTGTACTTCCAACAGTGCAGCACTCCCTCCGTTCTGCACCGGAGTACCAACCACCAATAGCGTTTAGCCTTCCCAAGTGAGACATGCTGACACTGCACACACCAATAACCTGGGCCATACGTCACTGCAATGTTCTGAACCACAATGGTTCAATTAGTTAATGCACCACCCAGTCAGCCATAGTTGCCAGGATTTCAGATCTGATCCGAGATCCATTTTGCTAGCTGCCAGCTTGGGCAGTACTAAACATTACGTCAACACTCTGAATCAGCCAGGGTGTTGGAATGAGAGCTTGCATGGATGGTGGGCAAGGACGCGATCAGACGCACCGTGACGCCTCCTGCGATGGAATAGCCCAACAACGCCCAATGTCTGGGCTCTCACCCATTTAGGCAAGATATCAAAGGGTGGTCTTCACACCTGGAATCATATTGCGGTACAAGGCGATGCCTTCAAAGCGAGAAGGGAGGGGCGAGATTTTTTTTTTTTAAAAAGGGCAAAAATTAGGCACCAGGATGTTTTGGGGAGGGTGGAAACAGGAGAGAGGGGGAGAGGGGGTGAGGGGGAGAAAGAAAAAGGAATGGAATACAACACTTAGCCAGAATTCGATCATCTCCCTATCCCTCTAATTCTGCCCTACTGAGCATCTCTGATTATAATCGCTCAACCATTGGTGGCCATGCCTTTGCTGCCTGGGCCCCAAGCTCTGGAACCCCCTGCCCAACCCTCTCTACCTCTTTCCTCCTTCAATATGCTCCCTAAAACCGACCTCTTTGACCAAGCTTTTGGTCACCTGTCTTAATTTCTACTTATGCAGCTCGATGTCAAATTTTTTATCACATAACACTCCCGTGAAATGCCTTGGGACATTTCATTACTTTAAAGGTGCTATATAAATACAGGCTGTTGTTCATTGTATAGACTAGTGCCTTTAAAGAGTTTTTTTTTAAATGCTTTAAAAAGCGTTGGCAAAGATGAAAAACAAATGAAATCAGATGGAGGCAGAAGGCTTTTTGAGATAGAGAGCAGGTAATCCTCAGGTTGCAGTTTAACACCACAGCATGGCTGATGTAGATCACCCTTTCAGGAATTCAGCAGATCACAATGAGATATACGCCCAGGATACAGAGGTAGAGACATCGATTATTAATTGGAAAACATTCTCTGTACTACAGACTGATTTGGAAATTGACCTATCAACATTCTAGCAAGACATTTCTGCTTTTCGAGTAACCTGCACTGAGGTTACTCCAAAAAGTCCTTGCTCGAAGAGGTGTCTGCGCGCACACACACACACTCGAAGACGTGTGTAAAAGACTTGTGCAAGCACGTACAAAACTTTCCTTCTCAACTTCTGTCCAAAAAAAAAACATGCAGCCATTAAAGATAACTTTACCAAAATCTGTCTCATTCACACGTACTAAACACACACACGTGTAAATTTTCAGTCGTGCAGTGCAAGAATCGTGTGCCCGTTATGCAATGAGCTGACCCCTGCACCCGAGCTCAACACCATGAGCAGGCTCCAGGCATGGAGAGCATAAGAACACAAGAAATAGGAGCAGGAGTAGGCCATACGGCCCCTCGAGCCTGCTCCACCATTCAATACAATCATAGCTGATCATCGACCTCAACTCGACTTCCCCGCCCGATCTCCATATCCCTTGATTCCCCTACACACCAAATATCGATCTATCTCAGTCTTGAATATATTCAGAGACTCAGCATCCACTGGGGCAGAGAATTCCAAAGATTTACAACCCTGTGAAGAAATTCCTCCTCATCTCTGTCTTAAATAGCTGACCCCTTATGGTACCTGGTACCGGCATATTTCCCCCTGGGTAGAGTGCCACTGGTGGGTTTAAGACTTAAAACAGGCCTGGAAGGAGTGAAGTGAACGCCATGAATCGATGAAGGAAAGGCAGAAATTCTGACGGAGGCAATCCCTTCAGTACTGAGCGCCACTATTTCCTTGACTCTGAGAAAGAGCAGCCCAAGAGGAATGGGAGCAGGTGACCAGCAATGTAAATGTCACATCCACTGCATGCTGGTTGAGCGCTTGTGGGCCTGCCTTTATAAGGAGCGTGATGTCTGACTATCGATGCAGTCACTAATGGGAAACTGGGCAGAAGGGTCCACTCATCGCAGGTGCAGCTTTACAGGTCGGTTTTTGCAACACTGCAGCCTGCCCGAGAGCTCCACGGCAACTCCCGGGAGTTCCACGGCATGCCAGAGGCTCCTGGATTAGTTGTGTTTATCCCACGGATGCTCAAACCAAAAAGACTTGCATTTACATAGCGCCTTTCACAACCACCGCACGTCCAAAACGCTTCACAGCCAATGAAGTACTTTTTGGAGTGTAGTCACTGTTGTAATGTGGGAAACACGGCAGCCAATCTGCGCACAGCAAGCTCCCACACACAGCAATGTGATAATGACCAGATAATCTGTTTCAGTGATGTTGACTGAGGGATAAATATTGGCCCCAGGACACAAAGGGATAACTCCGCTGCTCTTAACATAGAAACATAGAAAATAGGTGCAGGAGTAGGCCATTTGGCCCTTTGAGCCTGCACCACCATTCAATAAGATCATGGCCGATCATTCCCTCAGTACCCCATTCCTGCTTTCTCTCCATACCCCTTGATCCCTTTAGCCGTCAAGGCCATATCTAACTCCCTCTTGAATATATCCAATGAACTGGCCTCAACAACTCTCTGTGGCAGGGAATTCCACAGGTTAACAACTGAGTGAAAAAGTTTCTCCTCATCTCAGTCCTAAAGGGCTTACCCCTTATCCTTAGAGTATGTCCCCTGGTTCTGGACTTTCCCAACATCGGGAACATTCTTCCTGCATCTAACCTGTCCAGTCTCGTCAAAATTTTATATATTTCTATGAGATCCCCTCTCATCCTTCTAAACTCCAGTGAATGCAGGCCCAGCCGATCCTCATATGTCAGTCCTGCCATCCCAGGAATCAGACTGGTGAACCTTCGCTGCACTCCCTCAATAACAAGAACGTCTCCTAATCTGAGGAAGGACCAAAACTGAACATAATATTCAAGGTGAGGTCTCACTAAGGCCCTGTACAACTGCAGTAAGACCTCCCTGCTCCTATACTCAAATCCCCTAGCTATGAAGGCTAACATACCATTTGCCTTCTTCACCACCTGCTGTACCGACATGCCAACTTTCAATGACTGATGTACCATGACACCCAGGTCTCGCTGCACCTCCCCTTTTCCTAATCTGCCGCCATTCAGATAATATTCTGTCTTCCTGTTTTTGCCACCAAAGTGGATAACCTCACATTTATCCACATTATACTGCATCTGCCACACGTTTGCCCACTCACCTAACCTGTCCAAGTCACCCTGCAGTCTCTTAGCATCCTCCTCACAGCTCACACTGCCACCCAGTTAGTGTCATCTGCAAACTTGGAGATATTACACTCAATTCCCTCATCCAAATCATTAATGTATATTGTAAATAGCTGGGGTCCCAGCACTGAGCCCTGCGGTACCCCACTAGTCACTGCCTGCCATTCTGAAAAGGACCCATTTATCCCGACTCTCTGCTTCCTATCTGCCAACCAGTTCTCTATCCACGTCAGCACATTATCCCCAATACCATGTACTTTAATTTTGCACATCAAACTTGTATGGGACCTTGTCAAAAGCCTTTTGAAAGTCCAAATACACCACATCCACTGGTTCTCCCTTGTCCACTCTACTAGTTACATCCTCAAAAAATTTTAGAAGATTTGTCAAGCAGGATTTCCCTTTCATAAATCCATGCTGACTTGGACGGATCCCGTCACTGCTTTCCAAATATGCTGCTATTTCATCTTTAATAATTGATTCCAACATTTTCCCCACTAGTGATGCCAGGCTAACCAGTCAACAATTACCCGTTTTCTCTCTCTCTCCTTTCTTAAAAAGTGGTGTTACATTAGCTACCCTCCAGTCCATAGGAGCCGATCCAGAGTTGATAGACTGTTGGAAAATTACCAATGCATCCACTATTTCTAGGGCTACTTCCTTGAGTACTCTGGGATGCAGACTATCAGGCCCCGGGGATTTATCGACCTTCAATCCCATTAATTTCCCTAACACAATTTCCTGCTTTATAAGGATTTCCTTCAGTTCCTCCTTCTCACGAAACCCTCGGACCCTAGTATTCCCGGAAGGTTATTTGTGTCTTCCTTCATGAAGACAGAACCAAAGTATTTGCTCAATTGGTCTGCCATTTCTTTGTTCCCCATTATAAATTCACCTGATTCTGACTGCAAGGGACCTACGTTTGTCTTCACTAATATTTTTCTCTTCTCATATCTATAGAAGCTTTTGCAATCAGTTTTTATGTTCCCAGCAAGCTTCCTCTCATACTCTATTTTCCCCCTCCTAATTAAACCCTTTGTCCTCCTCTGCTGAATTCTAAATTTCTCAGTCCTCAGGTTTGTTGCTTTTTCTGGCCAATTTATATGCCTCTTCCTTGGATTTAACACTATCCCTAATTTCTCTTGTTAGCCACGGTTGAGCCACCTTCCCCGTTTTATTTTTACTCCAGACAGGGATGTACAATTGTTGAAGTTCATCCATGTGATCTTTAAATGTTTGCCATTGCCTATCCACCGTCAACCCTTTAAGTATCACTCGCCGGTCTATTCTAGTCAATTCACGTCTCATACCATCAAAGTTACCTTTCCTTAAGTTCAAGACCCTAGTCTCTGTGTCACTCTCCATCTTAATAAAGAATTCTACCATATTACAGAAAAGGATAGAGCACTGGGGAAAGGGGAAACAAAGATTGACTAGGACAATACCAGAACTGAAAGGCTAGAACTAGCCAGGAAAGGCTGAACTACCTGGGCTCTTCTGTAACGAGAAGGCTGAGGGGATGACCTGATAGAGGGATTCAAGATTATGAAAGGGTTTGATAGGGTCAACAGAGAAGACTTGTGGGGGAGACTGAAACTGGGGGCCATCAATATAAGATAGTCACTAATAAATCCAATGGGGAATTCAGGAGAAACTTCTTTACCCAGAGAGCGGTGAGAATGTGGAGCTCGCTGCCACAGGGAGTGGTTGAGGTGAATAGTATCGATACATTTCAGGGGAAGCTCAATAAGCACGAGGGAGACAGGATTAGAAGGATATGCTGATAGGGCGAGACAAAGTCGGGTGGGAGGAGGCTCGTGTGGAGCATAAACACAGACAAGGAGGTGTTGGGCTGAATGGCCTGTGCCTTTAAGAGTGCAACATTATGTGCTGTAGCAATCAAGGTCACAGATCAGCAAATGGGTTTTAACAACCTCCTGAATCTTACAACAGTTGCTGGCAAGATCTTAAATCATAGTTTGAGAATATTCTTGCTTGTGGGG
The DNA here is from genome assembly GCF_044704955.1 of Pristiophorus japonicus. Classification (NCBI taxonomy): domain Eukaryota; kingdom Metazoa; phylum Chordata; class Chondrichthyes; family Pristiophoridae; genus Pristiophorus; species Pristiophorus japonicus. The sequence goes on from NC_091994.1 coordinate 1,921,483, forward strand.
GAAATCGGGAAAGGCTTTTAATTGTGCGATTTCCCCCACAACCCAGAATCCTCGGCTGCGGGGGCTGGCTGATCCATGACCACTCACCCGGGGACAGAAAGGGTGTGGAAACCTGTGGCCGATTTCCCTTTCCCGTCAACCAGGCATTGCGTCACCACAGCCAGCGCTTGGCAACCTGCCACCTGGGGAAAGCCTGCCAGCCTGGGCAAGGACAGATTCAGAGAGGATGTGTGGCTTTGCTCAAGGATCGCTGCTTTCTCATTGGACAAAGAAATTCCACAACCTGACCAAACTCGAGCCTGGTCTTCTCTGTGTACAGGTGCCGATGGCCCTGCTGTGTATAGCCAGCTCCAATGTTATATTTTGTGTGAGAGAGTCACTAAGCTACCTGGAAATTAAGATTTCAGAAACAGGTCACAGCCACCATGACCTCAGAGTCCCTTCTGGAAATTCCCTTCTGACTCAACAGCCAGAAGCAGAGGAAAGAAAGTCAGGAACGCAGACAGGACACAAGTCACATCAGCAGAGCTGGGACTGCCCAGACAGCCATTTTAGTTCTCTCGAAGGGGTGAGGCTTTAATGGATACTGAAACACGATGGATGACGTGTGCTCATCACAATGCACATGCAGTGCTAAATGGAGCTAAAAGAATAACCCAAATTAACACTCGTGCTCACGTTTTAGCAGCAGCACCACAAACATCTGTCTTTTTACCTCCCCTCTGTTGCCAACCAACAAAGCACCTGCATTTATAAAGCACCGTTTACATCCTCAGCACCTTCCAAAGGTCTTCAGCCAACATTATTTTTGAAGTGTAATCGCCCATCAGTTAGGCACACGTGGCAGCCAGTTTGTGCACAGCAATTCCCACAAACAGTAACTAACTTCAATCACCAGTTAATCTGTTTTAAGAGAAACTGGTCAGGGGAGGATTGTTGGCTGGGATACCCCGAGGGACTCCCTACCCCACTTCAAATAGCAACTTTACGTGCAACAACTTGTATTTATATAGCGCCATTAACGTAGTAAAATGTCCCAAGGCGCTTCACAGGAGCGTTTTCAAACAAAATTTACACAGAGTCACACGAGGTGGTGTTGGGACAGGTGACCAAAAGCTTGGTGAAAGAGGGTTTTAAGGAGCGACTTAAAGGAGGAGAGAGATGGATGGAGGTTTAGGGAGGGAGTTCCAGAACTTAGGACCCAGACAGTTGAAGGCCCGGCCGCCAATGGCAGAGCGATGAAAGTCAGGGATGTGCAAGAGGCCAGAAGTGGTGGAGTGCAGAGATCTCGGAGGGTGATAGGGCTGGAGGATAGACTCCCTGCTCTACATCAAGTAGCAACTTTACGTCCACCTGAACAGGCAAACCGGTCACGGTAGCAACACATCGAAAGACACCACCTCCAACCACTCAGCACACCCTCAGTACTGCACTGAAGAGTCAACCGAGATCATGGGCTCAATCTGAGGAGGGGTTTAAACCTATGCCTCCTGACTCAAGCTTGCTCCCTCTCAGCCATTGTTTACAATTTGACTTTCGGGGGCACAATCTATTTTTTCCCCAGCTCACTCACAAACCCTGGATTAATTCCAGTCCTCAATCATCGGCCATGCCAAACAGCTGCAACAGAGCCATTGCAGAAAGTACGCACGCTGGTGGGAGAGGTCCTTAAGCTGGCAGGAATGGGGGTCTTACTGAAGTGCACTTGTAATTGTTCCAGTCCTCCAGCCATGACTTTACTTGCTTGTGTTAATCTGTTTTGAATGTTTCATCTGAATTGAAATTAAATGCTGCTCAGGCCCTAAGCCGCTGAAATCCTTAGACATGTTTCCATCACCTCGAGACCTAACTACTCTCTCTTTCCTGGCCTCTTACCCTCCATGATCACCAACTTGTCAAACTCTGCTGCTCGGATCCTGCCCCATTTGACGCCCCATCACCGCTGTCCTCGCTGACTGACGCCATCGCCCCATCCTTTAAGCGCTCGCTTCAAAAGGGTCACCCTCATTGAGAAACACCTCCAGACTTCATCCACTGCATTTCGGCAAACTCTTCCAGCCTGACATTCCTTCCCAAACCTTTTCATCCCTCCTGTGCCAGCTGTGTCTCAGTGGGTAGCACACTCGCCTGAGTCAGAAGGTTGTGGGTTTAAGTCCCACTCCAGGAACTTGAGCACATAAATCTAGGCTGACACTCAGTGCAGTGCTGAGGGAGTGCAGTGCTGAGGGTGTGCTCCACTGTCGGAGGTGCCGTCTTTCGGGTGAGACATGAAACAAGGCCCCGTCTGGTCTCTCAGGTGGACGTAAAAGATCCCATGGCACTATTTCGAAGAAGAGCAGGGGAGTTCTCCCCGGTGTCCTGGGGTCAATATTTATCCCTCAATCAACATAACAAAAAAAACAGATTATCTGGTCATTATCACATTGCTGTTTGTTGGAGCTTGCTGTGCGCAAATTGGCTGCTGCGTTTCCCACATTACAACAGTGACTACACTCCAAAAGTGCTTCATTGGCTACAAAGCGCTTTGGGGCGTCAGGTGGTCGTGAAAGGCACCATATAAATCCAAGTCTTTCTTTTTTGTGCATTTCCCCCATGCCCGGCAGTCCATCACTGCTGGCAGAACTGTAAGGGGCCTTAGTTCTAAACTTCCCCATCTCCCTCTCCAAATATAAATTCCCATCTCTTTAATCAAGCTTTCCCTACCAGAGCAATGTGGATGCTAGGTCGTGGAGTATATTTCACAACAACTTGTATTTATATAGCGCCTTTAACATAGTGAAACGTCCTAAGGCACTTCACAGGAGTATTGTGAGTATTATGACACCGAGCCACGTAATTAGGGGTTGGTCAAAGAGGTCAGTTTGAAGGAGTGTCTTGAAGGAGGAGAGAGGGGGAGAGATTTAGGGAGGGAGTTCCAGAGCTTAGGACCCAGGCAACATAGAAAATAGGTGCAGGAGTAGGCCATTCAGCCCTTTGAGCCAGCACCACCATTCAATATGATCATGGCTGATCATGCAACTTCAGTACCCCATTCCTGCCTTCTCTCCATACCCCTTGATCCCTTTAGCCGCTAGGGCCACATCTAACTCCCTTTTGAATATATCTAACGAACTGGCCTCAACAACTTTCTGCGGTAGAGCATTCCACAGGTTCACAATTCTCTGAGTGAACAAGTTTCTCCCCATCTCGGTCCTAAATGGCTTACCCCTTATCTTTAGACTATGTCCCCTGGTTCTGGACATTCCCAATATCGGGAACATTCTTCCTGCATCTAACCTGTCCAATCCCATCAGAATTTTATGTTTCTATGAGATCCCCTCTCATTCTTCTAAATTCCAGTGACTATAAGCCTAGTCGATTCAGTCTTTCCTCATATGTCAGTCCTGCCATCCTGGGAATCAGTCTGGTGAACCTTCGCTGCACTCCCTCAATAGCAAGAATGTCCTTCCTCAGATTAGGAGACCAAAACTGTACACAATATTCAAGGTGAGGACTCACCAAGGCCCTGTACAACTGCAGTAAGACCTCCCTGCTCCTATATTCAAATCCCCGAGCTATGAAGACCAACATGCCATTTGCATTCTTCACCGCCTGCTGTACCTGCATGCCAACTTTCAATGACTGATGTACCATGACACCCAGGTCTCGTTGCACCTCCCCTTTTCCTAATCTGCCGCCATTCAGATAATCTGCCTTCATGTTTTTGCCCCCAAAGTGGATAACCTCAGATTTATCCACACTGTACTGCATCTGCCATGCATTTGCCCACTCATCTAACCTGTCCCAAGTCACCCTGCAGCCTCTTAGCGTCCTCCTCACAGCTCAGTGTCATCTGCAAACTTGGACATATTACACTCAATTCCTTCATCTAATTCATTAATGTATATTGTAAATAGCTGGGGTCCCAGCACTGAGCTCTGCGACACCCCACTAGTCACTGCCTGCCATTCTGAAAAGGACCCGTTTATCCCGACTCTCTGCTTCCTGTCTGTCAACCAGTTCTCTATCCACGCCAATACATTACCCCCAATGCCATGTGCTTTAATTTTGCACACCAATCTCTTGTGTGGAATCTTGTCAAAAGCCTTTTAAAAGTCCAAATACACCACATCCACTGGTTCTCCCTTGTCCACTCTACTAGTTGCATTCTCAAAAAAATTCTAGAAGATTTGTCAAGCAGGATTTCCCTTTCATAAATCCATGCTGACTTGGACCGATCCTGTCACTGCTTTCCAAATGCGCTGCTATTTCATTTTAATAATTGATTCCAACATTTTCCCCACTACTGATGTCAGGCTAACCGGTCTATAATTACCTGTTTTCTCTCCCTCCTTTTTTTTTTTTTAAAAGTGGGGTTACATTAGCTACCCTCCAAGTCCATAGGAACTGATCCAGAGTCGATAGGCTATTGGAAAATGATCACCAATGCATCCACTATTTCTAGGGCCACTTACTTAAGTACTCTGGGATGCAGACTATCAGGAACCGGGGATTTATCGGCCTTCAATCCCATCAATTTCCCTAACACAATTTCATGCCTAATAAGGATTTCCTTCAGTTCCTCCTTCTCACTAGACCCTCGGCCCCCTAGTATTTCCGGAAGGTTATTTGTGTCTTCCTTCGTGAAGACAGAACCAAAATATTTGTTCAAGTGGTCTGCCATTTCTTTGTTCCCCATTATAAATTCACCTGAATCTGACTGCAAGGGACCTACATTTGTATTCACTCATCTTTTTCTCTTCACATATCTATAGAAGCTTTTGCAGTCAGTTTTTATGTTCCCAGCAAGCTTCCTCTCATACTCTATTTTCCCCCTCCTAATTAGACACTTTGTCTTCCTCTGCTCTATTATAAAATTCTCCCAGTCCTCAGAAGTCACGGCCACCGATGGTGGAGCAATTATAATCAGGACTGCTCAAGAGGGCAGAATTAGAGGAGCGCAGATATCTCGGGGGGGTTGTGGGGCTGGAGGAGATTACAGTGCTAAGGAGGAGCGAGGTCATGGATGGATTTGAAAACAAGGATGAGAATTTCGAAATCGAGGCGTTGCTTAACTGGGAGCCAATGTAGGTCAGCGAGCACAGGGGGTGATGGGTGAGCGGGATTTGATGCGAGTTAGAACACTGGCTGCCGAGTTTTGGATCACCTCTAGTTTACGGAGGGTAGAATGAGAGGCGCCAGCCAGGAGTGCATTGGAATAGTCAAGTCTAGAGGTAACAAAGGCATGGATGAGGGCTTCAGCAGCGGATGAGCTGAGGCAAGGGCGGAGACGGGCGATGTTACGGAGGGGGAAATAGGCGGTCTTAGTTATGCTGCGGATATGTGGTCGAAAGCTCATTTCAGGGTCAAGTATGACCCCAAGGTTGCGAACAGTCTGGTTCAGCCTCAGACAGAAGTTGGGGAGTGGGATGGAGTCGATGGCTCGGGAACGGAGTTTGTGGTGGGGACCAAAAACAATGGCTTCAGGCTTCCCAATATTGAATTGGGAGAAAATTTCTGCTCTGGATATCGGACAAACAGTCTGACAATTTAGAGACCGTGGAGGGGTCGAGAGAAATGGTGGTGAGATAGAGCTGGGTGTCGTCAGCGTACATGTGGAAACTGACTGTTTTTAGATGTCACCAAGGGGCAACATGTAGATGCGACAGAGATCGATACCAAGGGACACCAAGGGAATCAAGGGATATGGGGATAGTGTAGGAACATGGAGTTGAGGTCGAAGATCAGTCATAATCTTATTGACTGACGGAGCAGGCTCGAGGGGCCGAATGGCCTACTCCTATGTTATGTTACCTGGCTCAATGTGCATTTTCTATATGTGAAGACACACCTTTACATTAAAGGCTATATAAATGCAAGTTGTTGTATTCTCTCTGTCTGGAAGGAGGAGATCATGCCAGGAGATCTCAGAGGTGCTGTAATCGTGACCATCTTCAAGAAAGTTGACAAGTCCAACTACAGTAACACATCGCACTTTCATCGAGGAGTACGAGAGCATGGGCCTTACACTTAAACGTCCGTAAGACAAAGGTCCTCTACCAACCTGCCGCCGCCACACAGCACTGCCCCCCCTCGGTTATCAAAATCCATGACAAGGCCTTGGATAACGAGGACCTCGGGAGCCTACTGTCAACAAGGGCAGACATCGACGACGAGGTCCAACTCTGCCTTCAGTGCCCCAGTGCAGCCTTCAGTCGCCTGAGGAAGAGTGTTTGAACACCAGGACCTCAAACCCGGCACCAAGCTCATGGTCTACAGGGGAGTGATGTTACCCGCCCTCCTGTATGGCTCAGAGACATGGACTATTACAGCAGGCACCTGTTGGTGACATAGAATGTGTAGCACAGAAACAGGCCGTTCGGCCCAGCGTTTGTGCTCTACACGAGCCCCGACCGACTCTTCTCCCCCTCACTCTCAGTATCTCCTTCTATCCCTTTCTCCCTCGTGCGTTTATCTAGCTACCCTTTACATCCATCATGTTTCTCACATATAGAAACTGCGTGCAGAGCACTTCGATTTGCCCCGATATGTTTCCTGATGATTTTTAAAATCATCACAGACAATTTATTCCACACGAAGGTTTCAGGTGGGATGAAAAATTACGGAGCTTCAGAAAAGGGAGGTGGAGAGGCAAAGATGTTTCACGAGGGAGTTCCAGTGCGTGGGGCCTGAATGGATGAAGGCACGGCCACCAATGGTGATCGGAAGGGTGGTGCATTGCACAAGAGGGCGTTAAACAAATGGAGTGTTCTGGGGCTGTAGGGCTAGTGCAGGTTACAGAGATAGGGAGGGAGAATACCAAGAGATTTAAACACTGGGATGCCAATTTAAAATTTGAGGTGTTGGGGAACCGGGAGCTGATGTCGGTCAACAAGCACAGGCAAGTGATGGGTGTGCAGGATAGGATACGGGCAGCAGAGCTTTCGGGGAGCTGACATTTCTGGAGGGTGGAGACTGGGAGCACATTGGAATAGTCGAGCCCGGGGGTGACAGACTCGGCTGAGGGTTTCAGCGACAATGGGGCAGGTGGAAGTGGGCAGTCTTTGTAATGGAGAGGACAAGAGATCAGCTGGGGGTGGAAAAGGAGGGCTGGATTGCACAGTCTGGTTGAGCCTGCGGCAATGGCTGCAGGCGGGGGGGGCTAGGGTAGGGGGGCGTGGAATCAGTGGTCAATTGCTTGAATTAAGCAAGAGAGCAAATTGGGAATTTAGATGTACGAAAAGAATCAGATAATTTAAACGAAAGAATTTCGAACGAAGAGGAGTAGACTGCAGTGTGTGGGCTGCAAGGAGGCGTTTCTACAGACTTGGAAGGAGTTTGGAAAAGAATGTGATTGGCAACAAGGGAACACTGAAAAAAAAAACAGATTTTTGGTGTTGGCTTCACAGCAGGTCCCATCAGCTGGGCAAGCTTACGGCAATTATTCCCCCACCCCAACCCACCCCCACCCTCCCTCCTCCGCATTGTGGGCAGCCAGGCCCCAGATCAACACCAGCCGCAAACACAACTGAAAGTGTGAACTCAGTGGTTTGAAGAGAAATTGAAACCGTAATCCTCACTGCGCCCTGTTGAACATAAGAAATAGGAGCAGGAGTCGGCCATTCGGCCCCTCGAGCCTGCTCCGCCATTCAATAAGATCATGGCTGATCTTCGACCTCAATTCCACTTCCCGCCCTATCCCCAATATTTATCCCTCTATCAACACAACAAAAACAGATTATCTGATCATTATTACATTGCTGTTTATGAGCTTGCTGTGCACAAATTGGCTGCCGCGTCTCCTACATTGCAACAGTGACTATACTTCAAAAGTACTTCATTGGCTGAGATTATGACCTCCTAGTTCTCGACTCTCCAGCCCGGGGAAACATACTCCCTGCATGAGAAGGGAATGGGGTCAAAAGAGAGGTTCTCCAATCAGCTGTAGTTGCTACCAAATACACAGTCACCGCACGCATGCAAAATAATCACGCAATGGAACTGCAACTTCTCCAGAGGAGAAGCCATTTTGAGCATACATGTGGGATACGTTAGCTTTATATTTACTGGCAAGATCTATTTAAATCAACATGCAAGTTTGGAATGCCAATTTTCAATCCTCTTCAATCCTCTTAAGTCAAATCAGCTAACACCAGAGGACCCAAACAGCAAACGTTCTAACGCAATAGTCTAAAAACTAGAGCCAGGCCTTTCAGGAGTGAAGTTAGGAAACACTCCTACACACAAAGGGTGGTAGACGTTTGGAGCTCGCTTCCGCAAACGGCAATTAATGCTAGATTGATAAGTGGGAATGGTAAGTGGTTTTGTTACTGGACTACTAATCCCTGGATGAATGAGTTAGGTCACAGGTCAGGCACGATCTCAATGAATGGCGGAACAACGCGAGGGGCTGAATGGCCTCCCATCAGTCAAGTACCCCGTTTAAAGGGGCAAATAGGCCGCACCTAATTTACACACACACCCCCCTTCTCCACAATATATCACACACACCCCCCTTCTCCACAATATATCACACACACCCCCCTTCTCCACAATATATCACACACACACTTTCATATAAAGAAATACTCGACAACAGAGCACGCCTCCAATGGCCCACTTAGTAAAGGCTGTCAAGTGATACTGACCCACAGCCCAGAAGGTAATTTCCTGGTCTGTGTCGAGCTTGCTGGCCTTACCCCAGAGCACCGGTCGCAATGCTGGAACTGGCCTCAGTTCCCTTGGGCTGGGAGGGGAGGGGAGGTGGGCAGTCGGCCAGCGTGCCCGCTCACGACTGCCATTCAGTCACCAACGTCTGCAATATGCACAAGTTGAGGCCAGTGTCGGGCTCAGTGGTGATGCCTTTTACAGTTGAAATGCCAGCGAGGGATCAGAGATTCCTGGGACCCCTGAAAGTGCATCCCAGTACAATGCCTTCAGGACAGGAATTAGGAGAGATGGGGGGGGGGGGGGGGGGGGGAGGAGAGAGAAAATAATAAGGATAAAAATGGAACATCCATAAACAATGTCCATACCACACATGTAAGGAAAAACTACAGGAAAGCTGAAGGAGTGGACAACAGCAACTTGTATTTATATAGCGCCTTTAACATAGTAAAATATCCCAGGGCGCTTCACAGGAGCGATTAACAAAATTTGACACCGAGCCACATAATTGGGGCAGAGCTGGGTCAAAGAGGGGTTTTAAGGATGAGAGAGGCAAAGAGGGCGGAGAGCTTTAGGGAGGGAATTTCAGAGTCTCGGGCCTTTACAGTTGAACTCGGCCACCAATAGTGGAGGAAATAAACTCAGGGATGCCGGCACCAGAGAGGAAGTACAGACACGACCTGCCCCATCCACTGCGAACTGACTATCCCCGCTGCTTTCAGCCACTGAGCAGGTTCAACACTGCACCGAGTCTTCGAGGATGGCCACAAAGTGTGAACGGAGAGACGCTGGGCACGCAGTTATGAACCTCAACGCTCGATGACTTGGAAAGCGGGGAACCCGCCATCACTGAGCCGCCGGTTTTATCTGAAGTCACCCATGCCCACAACAGCAGCAGAGAAACAAATGTCCCGCGTTGGTTACACGCCCTACAACCCAGATCAAGAACAAACTCCCGTGCCGCATCACAGACGTAGTAACATTGCGACGATAACCCAGGACAAAACACACAGCTAGATCGACAGATTCATTTGCAGGCCAGACTGAGACCACACCAGATTCAGTACCATAAATTCCAATCAGGCCGCTCAATATGGCAGCGGTCAAGCCCGGGACCTACCAGGGCTGTATGGTTCCATGCTGCGTCATAGATCACATTTACCCATCAAGGAGTCACACCTGGTTTGACAACTTCATTCAAAACCTCCCCACCGACAACACTGTTTGTAGCAGCTTTGTTTTGACATACAAATATTATTTTGCATAAAGGTACGGACTGTTTGGCACCAGAGCTAAAACCGCCCAAAGGTTTGAATGATGGATTCCGGATACGACACCGCGTCTCGGCAAAACAGGATAATTCCACAAACTCACAGCTGCTTTTGCGCTTAACATAAAGATTTGGTGGGCATAGTAAACAAGAGTTCAGCGGAAAGTGTATTTATATAGCGCCTTTCATTACCACCGGATGTCCCAAAGCGCTTTACAGCCATTGAAGCACTTTTTGGAGTGTAGTCACTGTTGTAATGTGGGAAACGCGGCAGCCAATTTGCGCACAGCAAGCTCCCACACACAGCAATGTGATAATGACCAGATAATCTGTTTTTGTGATTGTTGATTTGAGGGATAAATATTGACCCAGGACACCAGAAAAAACTTCCCTGCTCTTCTTCAAAATAGTGCCATGGGATCTTAATGCCCACGAGAGCAGATGGGGCCTCGGGATAGCGTCTTATGCGAAAGACGGCACTCCCTCAGCGCTGCCCCTCCGACAGTGCGGCACTCCCTCAGCGCTGCCCCTCCGACAGTGCGGCGCTCCCTCAGCGCTGCCCCTCCGACAGTGCGGCGCTCCCTCAGCGCTGCCCCTCCGACAGTGAGGCGCTCCCTCAGCGCTGCCCCTCCAACAGTGCGGCACTCCCTCAGCGCTGCCCCTCCGACAGTGAGGCGCTCCCTCAGCGCTGCCCCTCCGACAGTGCGGCGCTCCCTCAGCGCTGCCCCTCCGACAGTGAGGCGCTCCCTCAGCGCTGCCCCTCCGACAGTGAGGCGCTCCCTCAGCGCTGCCCCTCCGACAGTGAGGCGCTTCCTCAGCGCTGCCCCTCCGACAGTGCGGCACTCCCTCAGCGCTGCCCCTCCGACAGTGCGGCACTCCCTCAGCGCTGCCCCTCCGACAGTGCGGCGCTCCCTCAGCGCTGCCCCTCCGACAGTGAGGCGCTCCCTCAGCGCTGCCCCTCCGACAGTGAGGCGCTCCCTCAGTACTGCCCCTCCGACAGTGCGGCACTCCCTCAGTACTGCCCCTCCGACAGTGCGGCACTCCCTCAGTACTGCCCCTCCGACAGTGCGGCGCTCCCTCAGTACTGCCCCTCCGACAGTGCGGCACTCCCTCAGTACTGCCCCTCCGACAGTGAGGCGCTCCCTCAGCACTGCCCCTCCGACAGTGCGGCACTCCCTCAGTACTGCCCCTCCGACAGTGCGGCGCTCCCTCAGCGCTGCCCCTCCGACAGTGCGGCACTCCCTCAGTACTGCCCCTCCGACAGTGAGGCGCTCCCTCAGCGCTGCACTGGAGTGTCAGCCTGGATTTTTCTGCTCAATTCTCTGGGGTGGGACCTTCTGACTCAGAGGCAAGTGTTCTACCCACTGAGCCACGGTTGACACAAATGGAGGAAGAACAACTGCTGGGGTAGCTCCTAAAATCAAACGAGACCCATTTGTTTTTTCACTGCCGCTTTGTGTCTCTCGACGGCGGGCAGTGATGATCCACTACAACGTCATGGAAACGAAGCAATGCCGCTTCAGAGAGGCAGAGAGCCACCACACAGGGTGGGCTAGTGCAGTTGTGCCTGTGCTGGCCACCCATTTCACTTGGCTGAGCGTGCATTGAGAGCTCAGCCCACAAACCCAGGCCAGCAGCAGAGTCTTCACTAGCTCACCTGTGCCTTGCTCTAAATCTGCACTTTTGAGCATCCCTGATTATAATCGCTCAACCATTGGTGGCCATGCCTTCTGTTGCCTGGGCCCCAAGCTCTGGGACTTCCAGCCTAAACCTTTGCACCTCTCTTTCCTCCTTCAAGGCGCTCCTTAAAACCTACCTCCTTTGGTCACCTGCGCTAATTTCTACTTATGCGGCTTGTCTGCGTCTGCACACACTCTGAGGCCGAACTCCAAGCCATCGTCAACACCTTCACCGAGGCGTACGAAAGCATGGGCCTTACACTATCCTCCACCAACCTGACCCCGCCACACAGCACGGCCCCCTGGTCGACAAAATCCACGTCAAGGCCTTGGACAAGGCCTTTTCCTACCTTCGGAGCCTACTATCAGCAAGGGCAGACATCGATGACGAGGTCCAACACCACCTCCAGTGCGCCTGAGGAAAAGAGTGTTCGAAGACCAGGACCTCAAATCTGGCACCAAGCTTATGGTCTACCGGACTGTCCTGATACCACCCTCCTATATGGCTGAGACATGGACTTTATACAGCAGACATCTCAAGTCGCTGGAGAATTACCACCAATGCTGCCTCCACAAGATTCTGCAAATCCATTGGGAAGACAAACGCACCAACGTCAGTGTTCTCGCTCAGGCCAATATCCCCAGCATCGAAGCCACATTGCCCGCATGCCTGACACGAGACTCCCAAAGCAAGCGCTCTACTTGGAGCTTCGACACGGCAGCTGGTGGGCAGAGAAAACATTACAGGGACACCCTCAAAGCCTCCCTGATAAAGTGCAACATCCCACTGACACCTGGGAGTCCCTTGCCAGAGACCGCCCTAATTGGAGGAAGAGCATCCGGGAGGGCGCTGAGCACCTCGAGTCTCGTCACCGAGAGCATGCAGAAACCAAGCGCAGGCAGCGGAAGGAGCGTGCGGCAAACCAGACTCCCCACCCACCCTTTTCTTTAACCACTGTCTGCCCCACCTGTGACAGAGACTGTAATTCCTGTATTGGACTCTTCAGCCGCCTGAGAACTCACTTTGAGTGGAAGCAAGTCTTCCTCGACTCCGTGGGACCGCTTTTGATGATGATTACAACAGCGACTACACTTCAAAAAGTACTTCATTGGCTGTAAAGCGCTTTGGAACATCCGGTGGTTGTGAAAGGCGCTATATAAATGTAAATCTTTCTTTCTTTATTCTGTCTAGACCCCTCATGCTTTTGAACACCTCTACCAAATCTTCGCTCAACCTTCTGTGCTCCGAGAACAAGCCCAGCTTCTCCAGTCGATCCACACCACTGAAGTCTCTCATCCCCGGAAACATTCTTGTAAATCTACACTTCAAAAAAATACTTTGTTGACTGTAAGGGGCTTTGGAACGCCTGGTGGTCGTGCAAGGCGCTATAGAACTGCAGGTCTTTCTTTTCTTTGCATCAAACAGGAAGTGCTTCGAATGCAATAGCAGGTCAGGTGAACCTTGTTGCTGTAAACCTCACTGCCGGGTAAACTGTGTGAACACACACTCATTCTGTGTGCCTCTGCTCAACATAACATTCTCAACCTGGTAGGGCAGCACGTGCACAACAGCTACTTGTATTTTTTTTTTTTTAAGTACTATCCTAGAAGTTACTGTCTGCAATATGATGTGACGGCCATTTCTCATCTATTTTAACGGCAACACTTAGCCATTGTAAGGAGTGAACGTCTCTGCTAAAATAGCACAGGAACTTCACCTAAGTATGCCAAGTACCCATACACTATCACCGCAGTTTCATAACGTTTGCATTTGGCTAAAATCATAAAATCGATCAGAGCCCCTTTAATCACTTTTTTAAAAAATAAAGTAATCACGAGATAGATATAGACGAGGGAGGCCAACCAGTCCCTTCCACTCAAAGACCAGACTGACCACCTCCTCATCTTCCTTCCACATCAATCAAATGTTTCCTCGAATAAATTCCGGGGGTTACTGATCCCTGCTACCCCACGCAAGAAGTCCGTTGCGGACACCGGTCCGAAATTTGCTGCTCACTCCCCCCTTATGCTGCTGCCATTGTTTAGTCTGAAGTATTATTCCTCGATACCAATTACTGTCCTTGTACACGTCTCAAAAAAAACGCTCACCGCCAGTAAACTGACCTGTTGCTAATAATGTACAAGGCACACCCCCAGATCCAAACAGAGATTTGGCGACACAAATGTCCCACAGCTCTAGAAAATACCACCCTTCTCAATAAACACCTCGCTTCCTGTCAGCTGACCCCCACTGCACCCACAACTTCAAATGATGACACCACGCTTTCCTGTAAGAGAGCTAAAGGTGGCAAGTAGTAGACAAGACAAGACAACAAAAAGTTCAACTTTAAATTCCCAACAGGAAAGCTCCAAATTCATAAGCTGAGAGAACGGTTGGAATGTCTCAGAGCATTTGGATACCTCAAATGCATTAAAGAAAGCCTTCTGATGGGACACCATAGTTTTCATACAGGACATATAAAACACTGCAGACACTGAAGTTTTAAAACCCTCCGACAGTGCAGCACTCCCCAGTGCTCAATGTTTTTGTCAATTATTTTACTGCCTGGCTCCCAGTATTTTGAGCCCTGGACAGTGCGTTCCATGCTGATTGCGTTGTCTGTCGAACCCTGCCCTCAAGTGAAGTCACTAAGTTTTTTCCACTCCTTCGAGACCAACTGCGCTCTCATTGTTCTTGAGAGCTCTCCAGAGCTTCCTGGAGCACCCTCACCACTGAGTCAGAAGACCCAAGCACAATCCAGACTGACACTCCAGTGCAGTGCTGAGGGAGCGCCGCACTGTCGGAGGTGCCGTCTTTCGGATGAGACGTTAAACCGAGGCCCTGTCTGCCCCCTCAGGTGGACGCAAAAGATCCCATAGCAATATTTTGAAGAGTACTGCCCAATATTTATTCCTCAATCAACATAACAAAAAAAAGATTATTTGCTCATTATCACATTGCTATTTGTGGGAACTTGCTGCGCCCAAATTGGCTGCACATTTCCTACACTGCAACAGTTGCTACACTTCAAAAAGTACTTCATTGGCTATAAAGCACTTTGGGACAACGTGTGACCATGAAAGGCACTATACAAATGCAAGTTTTTTTTCTCAAATCAGAAAGATCAGCATTTCCCCCTCTCCAGTAACACACATCTGAACTGCAGAGAATCATCGAAAGCATCCAACCATTTATCAAGTCAACCGCTCATCACTAAACAATTCCATGAGCTTTTACATCAAAAGTTGTATACAATTCTTTTTAAATAACTAAATGTCATTAAATCAATTTATTTTCCACATGGCTCCCAAACTTGAAAATATTTACAATTCTGCATGATTAAAACTTTATAATGCAAAATTCAACTCTCGTAACACTCGACATTGCAGAGAAAAATCATAAAACGGTAAACCGAACAAAATAAAAGCTTGCATGAAGTAACTTTTTTTTTTAGAAAAATGCATCAAAACAAACTTATCACCAAAACTTGTTGCAGTTTTATAACTCAAACTCAAGAAACGTAGAACTTTAGCCCTTTAAAAAAAGTTTTTCCAAACTTATTGCAACTTAAAATTAGAAGCTTTTAAACAACTCAAACTCAAGCAACATAAAACTTTAGCCTTTTAAAAAGTTTCCCAAACTTATTGCAGTTTAAAATTAGAAGCTTTTATATAACTTTTAAACTCAAGCAGCATCAAACTTTCGCCCTTTTAAAAAAAAAAGTTCTTGCAGCTGAAGAGAAGTTTATGACATCCCCTTTCCCCACCTTCTCTTAATAAAAGGGAAAGTTGAGCTGTTTTGCTGCCTTGAACTTTGCCCACATTCAGCCTGTCAGATCAGCTCCGCATGCAATAGGCATTTCTGGAGAGGTTTTTTGGGGGCTTATTTGCCCCAAACTTTTTGCCCTCGAACTCCAGCCACACAGCAAGCAGTCAACACTCAGCGGCAGCCTCACTCGGATACCTGTAACTTGCTGCTCTCCCTCCAGTGATGGGGCTTGTCTGAGGGGATGGGGAGAGGGTGTGGAGAGGAGCTCCGGGGGTGGGGAGGGGGGGATGGGGCGGGGGGGAGGGGGCTTGCTGTGTCTTTTTTTTCTTTATTTTCTTCAACAACAACAACAAAAATCCCACTTCGGTTTCAGCGCCACATGGGAGGCCGGCTGCCAGGCGCGCCGGCACGGGCTGCCCGCCTACTCGAGCCCGAGGCTTCGGGAGTGGGGTTAGGCCTCGGGCATAGGGAACCGCTTTTTTTTTAAAGTTTCTCTTTTCTTGACGGGAGCCGATTAAAGACAGAAATCAGCCCCGGGGGAGGGGGGGGGGGGGAGGGGGCTGTTTTATTCCTTTCCTCGCCCGGCTGCCGTTGCTAGGAGCGATGACCCGAGTCTCCCCCTCGCTCCACCGTAACAATGCTTAAAATGGAGGCCGGCTTCCGCGTCCTCGTCCGCCTCCACCTCACTGGACGCCCGCTCGGCCGGGGAGCTGACTGATGGTATGGCTGTCCAATCGGCTGCGGGCCCGGACACCAAGCCGTCCAATCAGCGATCGCTCAAAGTGGAGGGGGCGGGCGGGCCCGCCTGCGTCTGACGTCAGCCGAACGTGTTGGCCGGCGTGGGTGACGTGATTGACAGTCGGCTTCCACCAATAGCAGAGCCAAGGGTCCGGCCCTCCGGCCCAATCATCGCGAGAGATGAGCGTGGTGGAGGCGGGATATCGAATGGCAGCAGGCGATGGGCGGGATTAGCCGACTGACAGCGAAACTGCCCAATCAGCCGCGCGCCCGGGAACTCACCCGTCCAATTGTGATCCCTCAAGGGCCGCAAATGTCGTAGGCAGGGTCAGGGCTGAGTGACGTCGCGGTTCACCAATCGCCGAGCCAGACTCCGACCCACGGGTCAATCAGCGAGGGATGGGGGCGGGCAATTATCCACAGGTTTGTATGAATGGGGGAAGGCGGGACATGCTGACAGGCGGAGAGTTTCTTAAAGCGATAAAGCAGGCCCTGTCCCAAAATCACCTTTCAGTCTCGTGATGTTGCTCAGGAGTGGGGCCATTGCCTTACCTTCATAAAACACTGGGGAGCACTTTAGGGAGGATGGGAAGGCCTTGGAGAGGGTGCAGAGGGGATAGACCAGAATGGTCCCAGGGATTGTTCTCCTTGGGGCAGAGAAGGTTGAGAGGAGATTTGATGGAGGTCAAAATCATCAGGGGTCTGGTCAGAGTAGGTCGAGAGAGAAACTGTTCCCATTGGTGCAAGGGTCGAGAACCAGAGGTCACAGATTTAAGGTGAAGAACCAAAGGTAACACGAGGAAAAAACTTTTTACGCAGCGAGTGGTTTAGGATCTGGAACGCGAGTGGTTTAGGATCTGGAACGCGAGTGGTTAGGATCTGAAACGCGAGTGGTTAGGATCTGGAACGCGAGTGGTTAGGATCTGGAACGCGAGTGGTTAGGATCTGGAACACGAGTGGTTTAGGATCTGGAACGCGAGTGGTTAGGATCTGGAACGCGAGTGGTTTAGGATCTGGAACGCGAGTGGTTAGGATCTGAAACGCGAGTGGTTTAGGATCTGGAACGCGAGTGGTTAGGATCTGGAACGCGAGTGGTTAGGATCTGAAACGAGAGTGGTTTAGGATCTGGAACGCGCGTGGTTAAGGATCTGGAACGCGAGTGGTTTAGGATCTGGAACGGGAGTGGTTTAGGATCTGGAACGCGAGTGGTTAGGATCTGGAACGCGAGTGGTTAGGATCTGGAACGCGAGTGGTTTAGGATCTGGAACGGGAGTGGTTTAGGATCTGGAACGCGAGTGGTTTAGGATCTGGAACGCGAGTGGTTTAGGATCTGGAACGCGAGTGGTTTAGGATCTGGAACGGGAGTGGTTTAGGATCTGGAACGCGAGTGGTTAGGATCTGGAACGCGAGTGGTTTAGGATCTGGAACGCGAGTGGTTTAGGATTTGGAACGCGAGTGGTTAGGATCTGGAACGCGAGTGGTTTAGGATCTAGAACGGGAGTGGTTTAGGATCTGGAACGCGAGTGGTTAGGATCTGGAACGCGAGTGGTTAGGATCTGGAACGCGAGTGGTTAGGATCTGGAACGCGAGTGGTTAGGATCTGGAACGCGAGTGGTTTAGGATCTGGAACGCGAGTGGTTTAGGATCTGGAACGCGAGTGGTTAGGATCTGGAACGAGAGTGGTTAGGATCTGGAACGCGAGTGGTTTAGGATCTGGAACGCGAGTGGTTTAGGATCTGGAACGCGAGTGGTTTAGGATCTGGAACGCGAGTGGTTTAGGATCTGGAACGTGAGTGGTTAGGATCTGGAACGTGAGTGGTTTAGAATCTGGAACGGGAGTGGTTTAGGATCTGGAACGCGAGTGGTTAGGATCTGGAACGCGAGTGGTTTAGGATCTGGAACGCGAGTGGTTAGGATCTGGAACACGAGTGGTTTAGGATCTGGAACACGAGTGGTTTAGGATCTGCAACGCGAGTGGTTAGGATCTGGAACGCGAGTGGTTTAGGATCTGGAACGCGAGTGGTTAGGATCTGGAACGCGAGTGGTTTAGGATCTGGAACGCGAGTGGTTTAGGATCTGGAACGCGAGTGGTTAGGATCTGGAACGCGAGTGGTTTAGGATTTGGAACGCGAGTGGTTAGGATCTGGAACGCGAGTGGTTTAGGATCTGGAACGCGAGTGGTTAGGATCTGGAACGAGAGTGGTTAGGATCTGGAACGCGAGTGGTTTAGGATCTGGAACGCGAGTGGTTAGGATCTGGAACGCGAGTGGTTTAGGATCTGAAACGCGAGTGGTTTAGGATCTGGAACGCGAGTGGTTTAGGATCTGGAACGCGAGTGGTTTAGGATCTGGAACGCGAGTGGTTTAGGATCTGGAACACGAGTGGTTTAGGATCTGGAACGCGAGTGGTTAGGATCTGGAACGCGAGTGGTTAGGATCTGGAACGCGAGTGGTTTAGGATCTGGAACGGGAGTGGTTTAGGATCTGGAACGGGAGAGGTTTAGGATCTGGAACGCGAGTGGTTTAGGATCTGGAACGGGAGTGGTTTAGGATCTGGAACGCGAGTGGTTTAGGATCTAGAACGCGAGTGGTTTAGGATCTGGAACGGGAGTGGTTTAGGATCTGGAACGGGAGAGGTTTAGGATCTGGAACGGGAGTGGTTTAGGATCTGGAACGGGAGTGGTTTAGGATCTGGAACGGGAGTGGTTTAGGATCTGGAACGGGAGAGGTTTAGGATCTGGAACGGGAGTGGTTTAGGATCTGGAACGGGAGTGGTTTAGGATCTGGAACGGGAGAGGTTTAGGATCTGGAACGCGAGTGGTTTAGGATCTGGAACGCGAGTGGTTTAGGATCTGGAACGCGAGTGGTTTAGGATCTGGAACGCGAGTGGTTTAGGATCTGGAACGGGAGTGGTTTAGGATCTGGAACGGGAGAGGTTTAGGATCTGGAACGCGAGTGGTTTAGGATCTGGAACGGGAGTGGTTTAGGATCTGGAACGGGAGAGGTTTAGGATCTGGAACGCGAGTGGTTTAGGATCTGGAACGGGAGTGGTTTAGGATCTGGAACGCGAGTGGTTTACGATCTGGAATGGGAGAGGTTTAGGATCTGGAACGGGAGAGGTTTAGGATCTGGAACGGGAGTGGTTTAGGATCTGGAACGGGAGTGGTTTAGGATCTGGAACGGGAGTGGTTTAGGATCTGAAACGGGAGAGGTTTAGGATCTGGAACGCGAGTGGTTTAGGATCTGGAACGGGAGTGGTTTAGGATCTGGAACGCGAGTGGTTAGGATCTGGAACGCGAGTGGTTTAGGATCTGGAACGGGAGTGGTTTAGGATCTGGAACGCGAGTGGTTTAGGATCTGGAACGCGAGTGGTTTAGGATCTGGAACGCGAGTGGTTTAGGATCTGGAACGCGAGTGGTTAGGATCTGGAACGCGAGTGGTTTAGGATCTGGAACGTGAGTGGTTTAGGATCTGGAACGCGAGTGGTTTAGGATCAGGCGGTGGAGACCGACTCAATCGCGGCTTTCAAAAGGGAGTTGGAGGGGAACAGATTGCAGGGCTCCAGGGAAAGGCAGGGAGTGGGACTTGCTGAAGTGCTCTTAGAGGCTCGACGAGCCGAACAGCCTCCTGTGCTGTAACCATTCTATAATCTGGGTGATGTCATCAAAACCCTGGACGCTATTTTGGAGCGTGGGCAGGAACATTGGCAGGGCCCAGGTACAGAGGAGTGGGAAGGTCAGGACGGATGAGTGGCGAGAGATCGTGGCGGAAGTGTGACAGATGAGGCCACCAAGAGTCGAGGGCCCAGGGGCAACACGGGCGCAGCCCACACTGCGATATGTGGGCGCACTAGGACCGTGCAGCAGAGCTGGTCTCCAGTCGTCCTGGTTAACCCTTGCCACTGGACCAAGACCCAGCTCTGTCAAGCCCGTGTGGTGGCTGGTGTGCAACGGTCACCCCACATTAAAACAATCCACCCACAGGCATCTTCCACCCTGGAACATCGGGTCCTTCATCGAAACACCTGAGAACCCGTAGAAGCAAGTTATCCTCGTTCGAGGGACTGCCGATGATGAATCCACATCAGGCCAAAATTAGGGTCCCGGCCCATTCAATTTTCCAACACGGTGTCTATTAAACTTCTCCAATTTAATTTGGTGTATTTATTTTGAAGAAGTCCAATTCTACTAACAATCATGAAATCCATGGTGGTGCCACCATCTTGCCATTAGATCACCCATTCGAGAGAAAAGTTTTGGCCAATCTCATAGGCACAGGAACAATGGGCCAAATGGCCCCCTGTGCCATATCATTGTATGATAGCGTATGAGCTTCTGACCCCATATCATAAACATTTACAGCACAGAAGGAGGCCATTCGACCAATCATGTCTGAGCTGGCCGAAAAGGAGCAATCCGGCCTAATCCCAGCGAGGAGGAGGAACTGAAGGATATCCTTATTAGTCAGGAAATTGTGTTAGGGAAATTGATGGGATTGAAGGCCAATAAATCCCCGGGGCCTGACTGTCTGACGCATCCCAGAGTACTTAAGGAAGTGGCCCCAGAAATAGTGGATGCATTGGTGGTCATTTTCCAACAGTCTATTGACTCTGGATCAGTTCCTATAGACTGGAGGGTAGCTAATGTAACACCACTTTTTAAAAAAGGAGGGAAAGAAAACAGGGAATTATAGATCGGTTAGAATGACATCGGTAGTGGGGAAAATGTTAGAATCAATTATTAAATTTGTAATAGCAGCGCATTTGGAAAGCAGTGACAGGATCGGTCCAAGTCAGCATGGATTTAAGAAGGGGAAATCCTGTTTGACAAATCTTCTAGAATTTTTTTTAAGGATGTAACTTGTAGAGTGGACAAGGGAGAACCAGTGGATGTGGTGTATTTGGACTTTCAAAAGGCTTTTGACAAAGCCCCACACAAGAGATTGGTGTGCAAAATTAAAGCACATGGTATTCAGGGTAATGTATTGACGTGGATAGAGAACTGGTTGGCAGACAGGAAGCAGAGAGTTGGGATAAACGGGTCCTTTTCAGAATGGCAGGCAGTGACTAGTGGGGTACCGCAAGGTTCAGTGCTGGGACCCCAGCTATTTACAATATACATTAATGATGTAGACGAAGGAATTGAATGTAATATCTCCAAGTTTGCAGATGACACTAACTGGGTGGCGGTGTGAGCTGTGAGGAGGATGCTAAGAGACTGCAGGGTGACTTGGACAGGTTAGGTGAGTGGGCAAACGTGTGGCAGATGCAGTATAATGTGGATAAATGTGAGGTTATCCATTTTGGGGGCAAAAACAGGAAGGCAGAATATTATCTGAATGGTGACAGATTAGGAAAAGGGGAGGTGCAACGAGACCTGGGTGTCATGGTACATCAGTCATTGAAAGTTGGCATGCAGGTACAGCAGGCGGTGAAGGCGGCAAATGGGATGTTGGCCTTCATAGCGAGAGGATTTGAGTATAGGGGCAGGGAGGTGTTACTGAAATTGTACAAGGCCTTGGTGAGGTCACACCTTGAATATTGTGTTCAGTTTTGGTCTCCTAATCTGAGGAAGGGCGGTCTTGCTATTGAGGGAGTGCAGCAAAGGTTCACCAGACTGATTCCCGGGATGGCAGGACTGACATATGAAGAAAGACTGGATCGACTGGGCTTGTATTCACTGGAATTTAGAAGAATGAGAGGGGATCTCATAGAAACATATAAAATTCTGACGGGATTGGACAGGTTAGATGCAGGAAGAATGTTCCCGATATTGGGGAAGTCCAGAACCAGGGGTCACAGTCTAAAGATAAGAGGAAAGCCATTTAGGACTGAGATGAGGAGTAATTTCTTCACTTAGAGAATTGTGAACCTGTAGAATTCTCTACCACAGAAATTTGTTGAGGCCAATTCGTTGGATATATTCAAGAGGTAATTAGATGTGGCCCTTACGGATAAAGGGATCAAGGGGTATGGAAAGAAAGCAGAAATGGGGTACTGAAGTTGCATGATCAGCCATGATCATATTGAATGGCGGTGCTGGCTCGAAGGGCCGAATGGCCTACTCCTGCACCTATTTTCTATGTTTCCATTCTTGGTCCACAGCCCTGTAGGTTACGGCACTTCAAGTGCATATCCAAGTCTTTTTTTTTTAAATATGGTGTTTCTGCCTCTACCATCCTTTCCGGCAGTGATCTCCAGATCCCCACCAGCCTCTGGGTGAAAAAAGTATTCCTCAACTCCCCTCTAACTCTTCTACCAATTACTTGAAATCTATGCCCCCTGGTTATTGACCCCTCTGCTAAGGGAAATCTTCCCGTGACATCACCCACCTCCGCCTCAGTTCATCTGCTGCTGCAACCCTCATCCATGCCTTTGCAACCTTGAGACTTGACTATTCCAAAGCACTCCTGGCCAAACTCCCATCTTCCACCCTCTGTAAACTTTAGGTCATGCAAAACTCTACTGCCCCGTGTCCTAACTCGCACCAAGTCCTGCTCACATATCACCCCCTGGTGCTCGCTGACCTACATTGGCTCCGGGTCTGGCAATGACTCAATTTTGAAATTCTTGTCCTTGTTTTCAAATCCCTCTGTGGCCTCGCCCCTCCCCATCTCTGTAATCTTCTCCAGCCCCTCAACCTCCCGAGATCAATTCTAGCCTCTTGCACATCTCCCGATTTCCATCGCTCCACCATCGGTGGCCGTGCCTTCAGCTACCTGGGCCCCAAGCTCTGGAACTCCCTCCCTAAACCTCTCTAACTCTCTCGCTCCTCCTTCAAGACTCTCCTTAAAACCGACCTTTTGCACTAAGTTTTTGGTCACCTGATCCAATAGCTCCTTATGTGGCCCGGTGTCAGAAATGTTGTTATTGGTATTGCTCCTGTGAAGAGCCTTGGAATGTTTTGCTACATTAAATGCACTATAGAAATGCAAGACATTGTTGTTTACCCTAGCTCTGTGCCATACCTGAACCACAAGCATTCGATGTCCTCTCTCCTCACTTTTTAAAACCTACCTTTGACCAAGCTTTTGGTCACCTGCCCCAAGTGTCTCCTTATGTGGCTCGGTGTCTGATAATCGCTCCTGTGAAGCACCTTGGGAGGTTTTACTGCGTCAAAGGCGCTATATAAATGCAAGCCTTTAACAAGTGGTGTGAAAAGTGCAAAGGTATCCAACACTGAAACACACGGTTTAAAGAAAAGCAAATGAAGGTCATTGTAAAAAGAAAAATTGAATTCGGATGAGGGCAGGCTCAGACTTGTCGGCGATGCCCTTCATGGAGGAATAGCTGCCGACACACGATGGCGAGGCTTGCGTAGGAGGGAACGAGACAATTCAGTCAGCAGAGAGTCCAGCCCCAGAGAAAAACAGCACGAGACCATTAAAAGTTTACATTTATGAATTTATTTAAAAATTCCCTGATATATAGAAAAAAAAACAAAAAAAGTTAATCCAAACGTAATAATAGAAAGCTAAAAACACAGCGACAGGCAGGTTCAGTTTACAACGATCCATATGTACAAACCGAGCTTTCCCCGCCTCACAGTGCCACTGAAGCCGGAGAGTCCTTTACATCTTAAAACATCTCGGACATCTATGAACTATTGTTAAAGGTACAGTGATGCTAAAACACAAAATACATGTTAACAAACCTGCCAGAACTTGATTCTTAAAGGAAACATAATTACATAAAAACTGGTTCAGCGGATACATGATGAGAGTACGTATTAAAACTTTGTCTGATTCCAATAAACACTTCGAATTCTGTACAAAAACTAAACCCGGGAGAGTTGCAGAAACAAGAATGAATGATACCTAGCAGACGGTGATATACACCAGAGTTGCAAAGTTAATTTCTTTAATGTAATAGTTACTGCCCCGGTTTGTGCCGCACTGTTGTTGCAAGTATTAATCGCCCAACATACAATTAAATTTAGAGATTAACGGATGCTTGTAATTACATGTCCAGTTTATTGTTGCTTGTGACAGACATGTCCGCGCTCTCCTTAGAACAGAGGAGAACATTATTTCACGGTCTCCCCCGTCGGATCCTAGAAATGCTCCGTCACTCCCCGCCCTCCGTTCCCGACACTCAGGAGCCTTGAGCACCGTCAGCACCTCGCACAAGCGACTGTCCGGAGGGCGGGCCTCAGTCTCAGTCTGTGGGCCTCAGCCTCAGCACAGACCTCCGGCCAAATCACAAGCTTTCTATTCACCAGGGAAGCTCCGTCCTGCTTTCTGAAGGAGGGTGCATGGGGCGGCAGCAGGATGGAAAGAGAGGCACAGAGGAAGAAAGAAAGTGAAAGGAAAAAGGAAAACAACTCACACCAGGCACTGACTCACCCAGGGTAATAAAACTGCCTAATGCTGCCTCGTGCAAGTGTCGGTCACATGCTCTTGGGGCCGAATGGCCTGCTCCTGATGTTCTTCAGTGGCCATTATTCAAGTGCGAGCTTGGGCAGTGAGCGCCAGTTGGCTACTCAACTGCAGGAAGCCTCACAGCCGAGTGCAGCCCTGTCCTCACCTGAATCCGCATTTTCTAGCCGGGACTATTGGCCAGCGATCGGGAGACGGAAACCCTGGGCCATTCCTCCATCCACGAACCACGAGGCCAACATGTTCACCGGCAGCTGGCAGTGATCTGCTCACCCAGCACAGAGCGAACATGGGACCATCCCAGTCTGCACAGGTCAGCAGCTCGCTGCCCAAAGCGATGCAGCCAGCACAGGGAGCTGTGAGCCATTGGCGAATGATCAGCGAGAAATAAAACAGGACTCGAGTTGGGCCTGGGGAAGGATGGGGGGGGGGGGTGGGTATGCACAAGTGAGGGAGGGGGCTCTTGCAAATACATTAATGCAACGTAGTGTAGGATTCCCCACTACCTCAGTCCTGACCACAGCCACAGAAATAAACTTGTATAGTGTCACATCCAGTTACATAAATACCAAGCCATGGGGTACATGGTGTTTATAAAAAGACAGAGAATTATCAGCAACCCGGTTATATAAAATGTGATGTCCTTTATCTAATCTATATATATTTATATAAAATATTTAAATCTTTACCATGGGTATTTGTTTGCGCAGAATCGCACCCATCAGTTCAGTCCTACTGTCTGATACCCATCACTGTTAATATTTATTGCCTTCTGAGATGAGGTATCAGGTGCCCAAGGGCTAGATTTGTTTAAAAATGCAGTCTTCAGCTGAATACCACCATGTCTAAACTTTATACCACACAGAAGGATTAGGACACAGACCAACACCACACATTACATTGGCCCCCTCCCCACCAGCTCCTGTTCTCACTCTATCTCTGGCGGGCTAACTGACTGCTCACCACCGTGTCAGAGTGCCCAGTCTTCACGGGCGAGCCTAGAGCTGGAGGGTCGGCAAGGCCCATACCATCGTGCGGGCTGGTGTGGCCGAGACCCCTCCCCCCACGCACACTCGCCTGTTCTTTCCAACGAGATTTAGCAGGCAAACAGGAGCAAGAGCCCTGGTTGATTCTTCCGCTCTCCCTGGCCCCGCGATTGGAGCTGATCATTGCTCCCTCTGGCCCAGAGCGCGGAGCCAATCATTGCGCCCCCTGGCCCCGCGATCGGAGCCGATCATTGCTCCCCCTGGCCCAGAGCACGGAGCAGATCAGGAACCAGTTAGGCCGATGTGCTGCCAGAGGACCAGGCAATATTCAAAGTGTGGAATCACTGACTAAAAGACAGAGGCACAGCTTCAGTTTATACAGAAGCTGCTGTCAGTTAGACATGTTACTGGTGTCCTAAAGCAGTAAATAATTTAGAACGTCAGTAACTTGTCTAATTTAACTTACAAGTAATATTACTTATCCTTACATATGTGGTATAAAGAACATTTTACATAGAAAACTTTTAGACACTTCATTATTACAATCTCCTTCCATTATCTGAGGGCTGGGGGAGGGGTGAAAAGTGTTTCAACAAAAATGGCCAATTTATTCGTTAGAATATCCACTGCTGAAATATTGCAATGATACCGGTCGATAAACCAGACTGCAGTGAAACCGGCATCAACAACTGACACACATCAGCGGCTCAGTGCCCGCCTGGTGTTGGGTACAACACGAACCCCAAGTACCCCATCTACGAGAGGGCACCCCCTTGCTGGTATCGCTGGCACCATTAGCTGCGGGTACCGGCGGCGATTGCCGTCAAGCTGCCGTTGCCGCCCGGTTCTCGCTGCGATCGCTCAGCTGCGGGGACGTCACCGTGCGTGTCTCCCATGGGGGAGATTGTACACTGCGGCACTGGGAGACTGCGATGTCTCACTCCCCAGCGGCGGTGTGTGTGTGTGTATCTCCCCAGCCGCTCAGTGCCCGCTTGTGTGTTTTTAAAAAGAAATAAATCCCTTTCTTTTGCTCAAGGTGCTGAATCAAACTGGGCCGCAGAGTTCCACAGGGGACAGAAGCCCTCAAAAGCCAGTGTTGCCCCTCATTTGTTCTGGTATAGCTTAGCGGAAACATTGCCTTAAGCCACTTTACCACCCACCATTAATGACGCTTTACACATTAACCTCGGCATCACGTACTCGTAGGTTCACGGGTCATACTTTGCGGGGGGGGGGGGATATGTGGCAGGTGAACACATCACATTGACCTCACTCGAAATCCGTGCACGTTTCCCAGCAGTTTAGCGATCAGAAGTGAGAAACCCCTGTTGGATCTGGCCCCCATTCTTGCCCACACAGGGGTACGGAGGTTAACTACAGTCCCTCTTCTCCCATCGCAGCGGTGATCGGCTAACTCAGCGCTCGTTGACGGGCACCCCGGACCCTCCGTTCTCTACACTGGGCATTGACTTTATCTGGGACTGTTGGGACATGGCCAAACTCATTCGATAGGTTGTTTTGGATGGTTAGATTCCCCCCACACCTCGAGCACAGTGTGAGGCTGCGGCTCTGGGAACACTGGTCAACATTCCCATGCACGTCTTTAGGGAGGAAGAGGAGGAGACAAGTCTACCAGAGCCAAGCTAAGCCTCGTGTGTCACCCAACAAGAGCGGCTGAGGGTGGGGTAGGAGGCATTTCGGAAAGATATAGATTTGATTAAAAACAAGTGGCCTGTCGAAACTTGCCAACCGGGGGGGGGGGGGGGGGGGGAAGAAGGGGGATGTGTCCACAGGCGATGTTCCCTTTAATTTTTTTCTGGGTGCGTGGCCCCTTTAAGGGGTTGTGCAGCCCATTCAATATTTGCCACTGAAGAGCTGGTCGGTGAGTCAGCTGTGTGGGAGCTTCAGAGTACTGCACGGCTTAAAGGGAACACTGAGAGTGTGTGGGGCTGCTGGAACCTGTACTCCCGGCCAAAGTCAGCACCTTCAGGAGGGGAAGGAGGGAAGTTGAAACAAACAAACAAAAACAGAAAAATCTAGTCTGAAGTTATTGTTTCGACTGCCCAGATATTTGCCAAGGTGGATTAAAATCGTCAGACACACAAAGCAAGCAGTACTTTGCCCAGTTGTACTACGGAGCAGTTCAGTGTATTGTACACGTTCTATGCATATATGTACATGGCACCAGGCTGGCACAGGTTAACATGTCCTTACCCGCACAGGGAACGTTGCTCATTTATAAATTACAAAGCGGGGTGGGGAGGGGGAGGGGCAGCTGGAAATACCTCACTGAATAAAATATACAATCATTTGATAAAAGAAACACAAGCTGTACAAAATATTGTTAGCGTTAACAACACGACCGGAATAATTTACAGAAGCGTTCTCAGGGCCGGGGGTAGGAGGGGGGGGGGGAGAAACCAGAATGCGAGACTGCAGGGGAAGGTCAGAGGTTAAAGGAGCACAGAGTTCGATGCAATGCCGAAGAGAGTTGAGAATTATTTTTCAATTTTTAAAAAAATACAATTTTTATTTAAAATTCTAATTTTCATTTGAAGAGACCAGGGGCCCAAACGATGGCGTGAGGAAGTGGTAACGGCAGGGGTCACGGGCAGTGCAGTGGTCACCCCTTGGTCACTCGGGGCTCGATTATTTGACACCAATCCTTGGGGGCGATTCCTGAATGGTGCACACACCTGCTGGGCGCTTTTTGCCGTTTCACATATACTGCTTGATCTGGACTTATTAAACTTTTGGGAACACCCTTCCGTTTAAAGCTAGTTTATCTGCCTCAGTACCGAGTGAGTCTATGAGTCCCCTCCCTCCACCCCTTTAAAAACTTGCTCTGCTCACCTGCTGGGAGAACACTGACACTTCCAGGGGAAGGGCAGCCTCGTTGGGGAGGGCGCCTTGTACACAGCACCCCCCCTCACCTCTCCATTTAGGATTTAAAATGCTGCAGACTGCCCATGACGGCTGTGTCGCTCTCTGCAATCGATTATCACCCAGTTGGCTTAAAAGCCCATCAAGAGTCACTGTTTACAATGGAACCATGTCTCAATGTCCCGTTTCCCCCACACCCCCCCAGTCTGTGGCACCATGGAATAGCCGACTAGGCCTTCTCCAGAGAAAGTTGCCAGAGTTTAAAAAAATAATAATTTGATATCATCTTTCATTGTATAAAATGGGAGGATTAGTTTTTTTAAATTCCCGTAATAAAGCCACGATGGCCACAAGCAGCATCGGAACAATTACTCTCACAGCTCCCAGCTTCACGGGGTCAGGGATCAATGTGGATTGGTTGGGGGCGAATTCCTTTAAGATGTTAGTTCCAAAACTAATTCAGATAATCGTGGAACGGCTGGGGGCAGCTGTGCACACGGCACTGGGGGGGGGAGGAACTTGTTCACCCGTGACTAATACAACCAATTTCTGGGAAAACGTTCCCGTGGCTATCGTTTGGAGAGACGCGGATCAAATCCATCGACACACATGCAGCGGGGGATGGGCTTCGTGTTAAAATTGAGATTAATTCAGGCCAGACTCCTAACAGACCAGCTCAGGACCGAGATATTTGGTCAGTAGTCGGTACGTTTGAAAGACAAGACTTGCATTTATATAGCGCCTTTCATGACCTCAGGATGCCCCAAAGCACTTTACAACCAATGAAGCACTTTTTGAAGTGCAGTCACTGTTGTAATGTAGGAAACGCGGCAGCCGATTGGTTGCGCCAATACAGCACAACCTCTTGTTTAAATCAATCTAAAAGGGACGACAAATCTCTTAAACACAAACAGAAAAGGCTAGGCCATCAGCGTCTGAAAGAGAAAGGTGATGCAGATGAGAATTTCATCAGCACTAAACCTCACCCGAAAGGTTAATTAATCTCTGTTCTCTCTCGGGTGCTGACGGACTGTCTCGCTAGTTCTAGCTTTTACTCCAGATCACTGCCACCAAGTTTTTGAAATAATTAATCTCTGCCAGTTCAATTGCAAATTTTTCTCCGGTAACAAAGGCACAGTGGTACCTCAGGCCTTGCCGGTTTCCTGAAACCCCGGAGCCCAGCATCGCTCGGATGTAGAACGAGCGTTTAGGATGTGCAAAAATAAAGAGAATTTAAAACCGAGGGCAAGAGGGAGTTTACCTCCTCGCCCCAGCCAGTACGCACACAGGCTTCGAGCAACTGCCCGCTGTGACACCTTCACCTCCACCATCACAGCCACCTGGAGTCTCTCCCCTCGCCGCCGTATTGGGACAGGAGCAACTGCATTAAATGCAATCCACAACGGACAAGCTAAACTCCATCTGCAGTTTGCTCATTCTTACTTGACCATTTAAAGAAGGAAAAACTAATGGAATTTAATTTGGTTGCTTATTTTTGTTGTTGTTGCTAATTCTTTCCCCATCTCTCCCGATGGTGCTGACTGACCATGGCGGGCATTCTGTTCCCTGGGCGAGTCACTCGCTCATACCTTGCCCAAGGGGCCAATCGAATGAGTGTTTTGACCAGTTGAGAGATCTTGGGATATCAGAAAGCGCCTGATCATGTGACACACGTAGACAGACAGACACAGACATGGACACACTCCCGACTGAATTCCGATGAGCAGCATCCCTGGCTGATCTGCGTCCCGTCCTCTTACCCAGGTGGATTTTAGCTCTGTACCACCAAGATCGCCACAGACTGGGATTGAACACAGGGCCCCGTGAAGAGCAGATTCATTCTGGGACTAAGTTACGAGGTAACTGCATGCAACTGATGACAGAGGAGCTGAATCAGTGCCAAGTGCAAACAGGTAGACACATTCCAGCTGGGACTGGACAGGTATCAGGAGCTGATCTCCTTCCCCACCGTCCACACCCAGATGAGCCGAGGCCCGATGTAATGTACCATTCACGACTCCGGAGATGGGCTCAGCCATCGCAGCCCGGGACTGAACGGGGGTCCTGTGTGGCCTGTAACTCAGTGCCGTGACACCCATTGAGCTACTGTTGTCTGGCCAGGTGCCAGCTTTTGTTTAAAAACTCCGAGTCTGTATTAAAACCAGTTTCTTTTTGATTGAAGAAAATTAAATAGTCTTTGCATCGAGTTTTTCCCATTATTACCTCATTAAACGCCCCTCATTAAACGCCCACTGCTGCCGGCATGGTACGTTGACACAGGTTTTAATGGCTGCACTTGGAATGGGGGAGGAGAATGGGAAAGGAGGGGAGGGGGTGGGGGAAGATTGGAGGAGGGAGGGGGATGGAGGAGCCCGGGGAGGGGGAGGAGTTGGGGGGTGGGGAAGGAGACTGGAGGGGAGGAGGAGTGGAGTGGAGTGGGGGGGGGGGGGAGGAGTGGAGTGGAGGGGGGGGGGGGGGGGAGTGGAGTGGAGGGGGGGGGGAGGAGTGGAGTGGAGGGGGGGGAGGAGGAGTGGAGTGGAGGGGGGGGAGGAGTGGAATGGAGGGGGGGGAGGAGTGGAGTGGAGGGGGGAGGAGTGGAGTGGAGGGGGAGGAGTGGAGTGGAGGGGGGAGGAGTGGAGTGGAGGGGGGAGGAGTGGAGTGGAGGGGGGAGGAGTGGAGTGGAGGGGGGAGGAGTGGAGTGGAGGGGGGAGGAGTGGAGTGGAGGGGGGAGGAGTGGAGTGGAGTGGAGGGGGGGGAGAAGAGATAGAGAAGAGGGCAGCTTCAGGGCAATTTCCCCACTGCATGATTGGAGTGACTAAGACCCTCAGCCTTTAAGTTGTTAAAACATACATTCTAGAGTATTTAAGGAATTCTCATTTAAACACGAGCACATAAATAAAGTCGAAATGACGTTGTTCTGCGCTGTATGATTCTGTGAACTGTTTTTGGGGAAAGCACGAGTCGTGATGAAGGGAAGGTAAGAGAAGAGGATGAAGAAGAGAGCCCTTCTGTCGGGCAGGCGAGACAGAGCGACGACGACAGCCATCTAATTTGTTTGCCCCAAACACCCGGGTGGGGGAAACAGTTACAGGGTCACCTCGCTGGAGGAAGGGAAACTGCAGCCACTTGTACCGTGTGCAGGGATCGCAAGGTGCTCACAGCCACTTGTACCACCAGCTCCGCCATTTTATAAAAGATACCACTGAACGCCACTTCATCATCATCAGCACCGCCAAGCCAGTGAACTGATCAAAATTATATATAAATGTACACAATTAGCCCCCCCCCCCCCACTTCTCTATTCATTCAGAGCCAGGGCAATTTTTAAAGCCGCCCTTCCGTCCCCACGGCGACCCGCAATCTGGTGTCGCCAAAGAAGACGGCAGGCATATTTTCAACGCCAACCTCCTATGAGGGCACGGGGTAGGGGAGGGGAGGGCACACAATACGGGGGGGGGGGGGGGCGCAAAGTCCCCTCGTTTGTCCGGTCCCCCCGTCCAAAGCAAAATAGTTCATTGCTGAGAAACAGGCCAGTTGAGTTCTACAGATTACAAACACCTCTTGCGTTAGGGATGGGGAGGGATAACAATGAATCCCACAGGACAATAGACTTCATTCAACCCACACCACTCCTTTGCATCAAAGTCCCCAACAGCCACAGAAGCTGGGGTAGGCCGAACTCCCAGAGGAAAGCAGGTAAAAGACTGGAAAGTACCCACGAGCCTGCTCGCACAGACTCTCTCTCTCTCCCTCTGTCCAGTGTTTGCCCGGCAATGACTGGCAAGCTGATTTCAAAAACCCTTTTTCATTCGCTGCCTGCTTTGAGGGGAAGGCAGTTCCACCGATTCACACGTTCCGTTCCGTTCATAGCAAACTGGCGAGGCTGGTGGTGGGCCCATTCTGAGCTTGGAACTGTACAGGGAGAGACCCGTCTGTCCACTGCAAGACAAAACACATGTCACACGTCAGTGAGGGGCAGCATTCCCACCATCGAGCTTCACTGTATCTACACAGCATAAAACTAGACCTGTACCCCCCAGTACTGTACCCCAGTGTTCTCCAGTGACAGACCTGTACCCCCCAGTACTGTACCCCAGTGTTATACAGTGACACACCTGTACCCACCAGTACTGTACCCCAGTGTTCTCCAGTGACAGACCTGTACCCACCAGTACTGTACCCCAGTGTTATACAGTGACAGACCTGTACCCACCAGTACTGTACCCCAGTGTTATACAGTGACAGACCTGTACCCACCAGTACTGTACCCCAGTGTTATACAGTGACAGACCTGTACCCACCAGTACTGTACCCCAGTGTTATACAGTGACAGACCTGTACCCCCCAGTACTGTACCCCAGTGTTATACAATAACAGACCTGTACCCCCCAGTACTGTACCCCCATGTTATACAGTGACAGACCTGTACCCACCAGTACTGTACCCCAGTGTTATACAGTGACAGACCTGTACCCCCCAGTGCTGTACCCCAGTGTTATACAGTGACAGACCTCTACCCACCAGTACTGTACCCCAGTGTTATACAGTGACAGACCTCTACCCACCAGTACTGTACCCCAGTGTTATACAGTGACAGACCTGTACCCCCCAGTGCTGTACCCCAGTGTTCTCCAGTGACAGACCTGTACCCACCAGTACTGTACCCCAGTGTTATACAATGACAGACCTGTACCCACCAGTACTGTACCCCAATGTTATACAGTGACAGACCTGTACCCACCAGTACTGTACCCCAGTGTTATACAGTGACAGACCTCTACCCACCAGTACTGTACCCCAGTGTTATACACTGACAGACCTGTACACACCAGTACTGTACCCCAGTGTTATACAGTGACAGACCTGTACCCACCAGTACTGTACCCCAGTGTTATACAGTGACAGACCTGTACCCACCAGTACTGTACCCCAGTGTTATACAATGACAGACCTGTACCCACCAGTACTGTACCCCAGTGTTATACAATGACAGACCTGTACCCCCAAGTACTGTACCCCAGTGTTATACAGTGACAGACCTGTACCCCAGTGTTATACAGTGACAGACCTGTACCCACCAGTACTGTACCCCAATGTTATACAGTGACAGACCTGTACCCACCAGTACTGTACCCCAGTGTTATACAGTGACAGACCTGTACCCACCAGTACTGTACCCCAGTGTTATACAGTGACAGACCTGTACCCACCAGTACTGTACCCCGGTGTTATACAGTGACAGACCTGTACCCACCAGTACTGTACCCCAGTGTTATACAGTGACAGACCTGTTCCCACCAGTACTGTACCCCAGTGTTATACACTGACAGACCTGTACACACCAGTACTGTACCCCAGTGTTATACAGTGACAGACCTGTACCCACCAGTACTGTACCCCAGTGTTATACAGTGACAGACCTGTACCCACCAGTACTGTACCCCAGTGTTATACAATGACAGACCTGTACCCACCAGTACTGTACCCCAATGTTATACAGTGACAGACCTGTACCCACCAGTACTGTACCCCAGTGTTATACAGTGACAGACCTGTACCCACCAGTACTGTACCCCAGTGTTATACAATGACAGACCTGTACCCACCAGTACTGTACCCCAGTGTTATACAATGACAGACCTGTACACACCAGTACTGTACCCCAGTGTTATACAGTGACAGACCTGTACCCATCAGTACTGTACCCCAGTGTTATACAGTGACAGACCTGTACCCATCAGTACTGTACCCCAGTGTTATTCAGTGACAGACCTGTACCCACCAGTACTGTACCCCAGTGTTATACAATGACAGACCTGTACCCACCAGTACTGTACCCCAGTGTTATACAGTGACAGACCTGTACCCATCAGTACTGTACCCCAGTGTTATACAGTGACAGACCTGTACCCACCAGGACTGTACCCCAGTGTTATACAGTGACAGACCTGTACCCACCAGTACTGTACCCCAGTGTTATACAGTGACAGACCTGTACCCACCAGGACTGTACCCCAGTGTTATACAATGACAGACCTGTACCCACCAGTACTGTACCCCAGTGTTATACAGTGACAGACCTGTACCCACCAGTACTGTACCCCAGTGTTATACAGTGACAGACCTGTACCCACCAGTACTGTACCCCAGTGTTATACAGTGACAGACCTATACCCACCAGTACTGTACCCCAGTGTTATACAGTGACAGACCTGTACCCCCCAGTACTGTACCCCAGTGTTATACAGTGACAGACCTGTACCCACCAGTACTGTACCCCAGTGTTATTCAGTGACAGACCTGTACCCACCAGTACTGTACCCCAGTGTTATACAGTGACAGACCTGTTCCCACCAGTACTGTACCCCAGTGTTATACACTGACAGACCTGTACACACCAGTACTGTACCCCAGTGTTATACAGTGACAGACCTGTACCCACCAGTACTGTACCCCAGTGTTATACAGTGACAGACCTGTACCCACCAGTACTGTACCCCAGTGTTATACAATGACAGACCTGTACCCACCAGTACTGTACCCCAATGTTATACAGTGACAGACCTGTACCCACCAGTACTGTACCCCAGTGTTATACAATGACAGACCTGTACCCACCAGTACTGTACCCCAGTGTTATACAGTGACAGACCTGTACCCATCAGTACTGTACCCCAGTGTTATACAGTGACAGACCTGTACCCATCAGTACTGTACCCCAGTGTTATTCAGTGACAGACCTGTACCCACCAGTACTGTACCCCAGTGTTATACAATGACAGACCTGTACCCACCAGTACTGTACCCCAGTGTTATACAGTGACAGACCTGTACCCATCAGTACTGTACCCCAGTGTTATACAGTGACAGACCTGTACCCACCAGGACTGTACCCCAGTGTTATACAGTGACAGACCTGTACCCACCAGTACTGTACCCCAGTGTTATACAGTGACAGACCTGTACCCACCAGGACTGTACCCCAGTGTTATACAATGACAGACCTGTACCCACCAGTACTGTACCCCAGTGTTATACAGTGACAGACCTGTACCCACCAGTACTGTACCCCAGTGTTATACAGTGACAGACCTGTACCCACCAGTACTGTACCCCAGTGTTATACAGTGACAGACCTGTACCCACCAGTACTGTACCTCAGTGTTATACAGTGACAGACCTATACCCACCAGTACTGTACCCCAGTGTTATACAGTGACAGCTGTGGATTGACTGAATTGCGCTGAGGAAGGCCGT
The DNA here is from genome assembly GCF_044704955.1 of Pristiophorus japonicus. NCBI lineage: Eukaryota > Metazoa > Chordata > Chondrichthyes > Pristiophoridae > Pristiophorus > Pristiophorus japonicus. The sequence continues at coordinate 1,957,086 of NC_091994.1, forward strand.
TGATTGATCAGCTTGTGTTGGGGAACGCTGTACTTACATTGATGAGATTATGCTCGGGAAGGCTGCAGGCCTCTATGTGATCGTTGAGGAGCTGTTGAGAAAAATTCTGGTGCATCTGAGCTGCTTCATGAGCCTCGATGGTGTTCCCGCACGCTTTGTTCAGATCTAAGAGGCGGAAAACAAACACGTAATAAAAAGCACAATCACTCGACAGTGTGGTTTAGACAGAGGCAGCCTCTGTGTTATATATTTCTGGTGCATTAAATGAAGGAAATATTTCAACTTAAAATAATACGGTCCCTTTCTCACAACATCCCGCAGCGCTATAGGTGTTTCAAGGACCCTGAGCAGGAATCAGAGATGTCACTGGAGGCAGCTTTAATAGAGGTGTTGGAAATGATGCAGGGTTTTAATCGAGCAAATGAAGAAAAACAGTTTTTGCACTGGTGGGAGGGTTGGAAATCAGATGACTTTTAAAACAGTTACAATGGTTGAGACATAAATATTGACCAGGACACCGGGGAGAACTGCTCTTCAATAGTGCCACGGGATCTTGTACATCTACCCGAGAGGGCAGACGGGGCCTCGGTTTGACACCTTATCCGAAAGGCAGCACTCTCTCAGACCGCACTGGGCGTGACAGCCTGGGTTATGGGCTCAAGTCTCTGGAGCCAGACTTGAATCCATGACCATCTGACTCGGAGGCTCCCTCCGTGGGGCCCAGTGGAGCGAGGCACGCCCTGTCGCGGTACAGCTCAGCTCAGCACAAGTTTGATGGCCAATCAGGGCCCATTCATCGACCTCAGCCGCAATGACACTGGGAGGGTTAGAACTGGTCAAGCATGTCTAAGCTGGCTAATGTGAAAAACAAAATCTCTCGGGGTTCCAGCAGATTGTCAGCGGGTTGTAAAGCAAGCGTGAACAGTTCAATCTGGGGGGGGCGGGGGCTGCAGTCTTCAGGGAATGTGAAAACAAAATAACCCAATCCCTACCATTTCCCCTCCTCCCCTGAAGAGTCGACATTTTCTGGGGTGCAGGCCGGCTCCAGCAGCACACCTGTGACCATTCTTTATGCGTGTATCAACAACGAGCATCACAGAATGGGACAGCACAGGAGGCCATTCAGCCCATCGGGTCTGCGCCGGCTCGGAGAGCAATTCAGTTAGTCCCTTCACCATATCCCTTCCATTTTAATGGGCAGCTCACCAGCTGCCGATGCCCCAGAACAATAAGCAACTCTTCTCCAATAAAGGAAATTGAGATAGTTTGTCACTTGCTTCAAAGAAAGCATATGGTATGTTGGCCTTTATTACAAGAGGATTTGAGTATAAGAGTAAAGACGATTTACTGCAATTATACAGGGCCCTTGTGAGACCACACCTGGAGTACTGTGCACAGTCTGGTCTCCTTACCTAAGGAAGGATATACTTGCCATAGAGGGAGTGTTACGAAGGTTCACCAGACTGATTCCTGGGATGGGGGATTGTCCTATGAGGAGAGATTGAGCAGACTGGGCCGATATTCTCTAGAGTTTAGAAGAATGAGAGGTGATCTGATTGAAACATACAAAATTCTTACAGGGCTTGACAGGGTAGATGCAGGGAGGGTGTTTTCCCCCGGGCTGGGGAGTCTAGAACCAGGGGTCGGCCATTTAGGACTGAGATGAGGAGAAATTTCTTCACTCGGAGGGTGGTGAATCTTTGGAATTCTCTGCCCCAGAGGGCTATGGAGGCTCAGTCTCTGAGCATATTCAAGGCTGAGATCGAGAGATTTTTGGATATTAAGGGAATCAAGGGATATTGGGACAGTGCAGGAAAGTGGAGCTGAGGTCAAAGATCAGCCAGGATCTTATTAAATGGCGGAGCAGGCTCGAGGGCCCAAATGGCCTACTTCTGCTCCTATTTCTTATGTTCTTATATAAAGACGAGTATATCTTAGGTAATATCTGAAGCGTGCACCTCCATCTTTGTTGCACCTCAACCACTATACAGCCAGCATCTCAATGCTTTGTAATTCCTAATCATCATCATAGGCAGTCCCTCGGAATCGAGGAAGACTTGCGTCCACTCTTAGCATGAGTTCTTAGGTGGCTGTACAGTCCACTACGAGAGCCAGTCCCTGTCACAGGTGGGACAGTGATTGAGGGAAGGGGTGGGTGGGACTGGTTTGCCGCACGATCCTTCCACTGCCTGCGCTTGGTTTCTGCATTTATGAATGACTGCAGGGTCAACACTTGCACATCACTGCTGTGCACCAGCTGGTGGCGCTGTTGTGAAGCAGAGCTCAATAGCTCATTACTGACACCAGGTGGCAGGCAGCAGTCCTGCAGCGGGGTGCACAGCGCGGGGTGCTGCAGTCTTCGGAGTGAGGGAAAAAAAAACACTATTTCCCCTCCTCCCCTGAAGAGTCGACGTTTTCTGGGGTGCAGGCCGACTCCAGTAGCACACCCGTGACCATTCTTTATGCGTGCGTCAAGACAGCGAGCATCATAGAATGGGACAGCACAGAACGCCATTCGGCCCATCGAGTCTGCGCCCGCTCTTTCGAAGAGCGATCCCATTAGAGCGGGGGAGTGGGACTTTCTCCATATCCCTGCAATCTTTTCTCCTTTATGTATTTATCCAATTCCTTTTTGAATGCGACTATTGAATCTGTTTAAACCGCCTTATCGGGCAGTGCATTCCAAACCCCAATGCTGCGTAAAAACGTTTCTCATGTCCCCTCTGTTTCCTTTGTCAATCGCCTTAAATCCGTGCCCTCTGGTTATCGACCTTTCCATCACTGGAAACCATTTCTCTTCATTTACTCTACCTAAACCCTTCATGAGTTTGAATACCTTGATCAAATCTCCTCTTAGCCTGCTCCAAGAACAACCCCAGCTTCTCCAGTCTCTCCCTCATCCCTGGAACTATTCTAGTAAATCTCTTCTGTGCCCTCTCTCCAAGGCCTTCACATCATTCCTAAAGCACATGGTGCTCAGAATTGTACGCAATACTCCAGCATCAGCAGGTTCTCATCATCATCATCAACATAGGCAGTCCCTCTGAATCGAGTGCTTCCACTCTGAAAGTGAGTTCTCAGGTGACTGAACAGTCCAATACGGGAATTACAGTCTCTGTCACAGGTGGGACAGACAGTGGCTGAAGGAAAGGGTGGGTGGGACTGGTTTGCTGCACGCTCTATGGCTGTGGAATAACAACCCTGCCTTCACCGGGTAGAACATCAGAAATAGGAGCAGGAGTCGGCCATACGCTGTTTAATATGATCATGGCTGATCTGATCATGCCCACTCCCCATAACCCTCGAAAAATCTGTTCAAAAATCTGTCTATCTCCACCGTAAATATATTCAATGACCCAGCCTCCACAGCTCTCTGGGGCAGAGAATTCCAAAGATTCCCGACCCTCTGAGAGAAGAAATTCCTCCTCATCTCCGTTTTAAATGGGCGACCCCTTATTCTGAAACGATGCCCCCTAGTTCTAGGTTCTCCCACGAGGGGAAACATGGTTGAATAGCCTCAGCTTACACATGAAGAGTGGCTTCTTGGACAAGGTAGAGGAACATCTGGTGCTGCGGAACTTTTAGCCCAGCCAGGAGTGAATCTCGAGTCATCAGCGGGGTGTAGGGTGGATAAACAAAACTTTTAAAAAGGAGGCTAGCTTCTCCGTGCAGCCAGAGGCAAATTCCACACAAAATCCTGTGACGTCTACTACAACATGTATTTATATAGCGCCTTTAACGTAGTAAAACGTCCCAGGGCGCTTCCCAGGAGACAAAATAAACAACATTTTGATACCAAGCCACACAAGGAGAAATTACGGCAGGTGTTCAAAGGGGTATGCTTTCAGGAGCATCTTAAAGGAGAGAGGGATAAGGAGGCGGAGAGGGGTAGGGAGGGAGTTCCAGAGCTTAGGCCCCAGGCAGCTGAAGGCATGGAATCCAATGGTTACGCAGTTATAATCAGGGATGCTGACAGTGAGAAAGACGTCACTTCTGTCCAATTTTAACATAATGGTGCCGGTACCAAGATACGCACAGACAGCAGGAAGAGAACAAAACCCAGTAAGAATTCATCCACCCACTCGGGACTCTGTCGACACACATTTACACTTGCTCTTCATTCAGCCCACTGGCTGAGCACATCCTGCGAGCCCCCACCACTTCACGCCACGTGTCCTCTATCCCCAAGGATCGTGCCCTATTCTGGACACCACACTTTAGGAAGGATGTGAAGGCCTTAGAGAGGGAACAGAAAAGATTTACAAGAATGGTTCCAGGGATGAGGGACTTCAGTTACGGGGATAGACTGGAGAAGCTGGGGTTGTTCTCCTTGGAGCAGAGAAGGTTGAGAGGCGATTTGATCGAGGTGTTCAAAATCATGAGGGGTCTGGGCAGAGTAGATCGAGAGAGACTGTTCCCATTGGTGGAAGGGTCAGGAACCAGAGGTCACAGATTTAAGGCGATTGGCAGAAGCAGCAAAGGCGACACGAGGGAAAATGTTTTTACGCAGCGAGTGGTTAGGATCTGGAACGCGCTGCCTGAGAGGGTGGGGGAAGGCTCAATTGCGGCTTTCAAAAGCGAATTGGATAAGTACCTGAAGAAAGTGAATTTGCAGGGCTATGGGAAAAGGGCAGGGAGTGGGACTGGCTGAAGCGCTCTTGCAGAGAGCCGGCACGGGCTCGATGGGCCCAATGGCCACCTTCCGTGCTGTAACCATTCTATACTTCTATGAAGAGACGACCAATGTTTCCCGAGACGCGCAGCAATCGGCAGGTCCTGTGCATCCAGCTCACAAGCTGCTACCGCTGGAAGCTGCCATGCAGCAAATTTAAAAGGCCCGTGCACGAAAAAAGAAAATTAGAGGGAACATTGGGTGCCACACCACCCATTCACTGACAGCTTGCCCACTTACCCCGTAGCAACGCTGAGGACCACAGCTGCACTGACATGTCTGGGATCTTGCTGGCCAGCTGCATGGCTGGTACCACCATGTTGTTGCTCTCCTGTACAATACAACCACAAGTAAGAAAGTTTGTAAAACTCAATACAAGTTTATCACTGCAATCCCTTTTAAACATTGTTAGTTTGACAAATCTGTCATTGCTGTAATATAATAGATTATGGCACAACCAGGCATGGAAATCTCTGCTCCAGTCAAACAGACATATACAACATATAGGAACTTTTAAGCACAGAAAGAATTTGCATTTCTATAGCACACGGCCTCAGGATGTGCCAAAGCGCTTTAGTCAATTAAGTACTTTTGAAGCACATCAGCCAAATTGCGCACAGCAAGCTCCCACAAACAGCAATGGAATAATGACCATAATGTTTTAGTGATGTTGGTTGAGAAATAAATATTGGCCCCAGGACACTGGGGAGTCTAATAATGTTGATCTCAGCTGATGTAACGCGAGAGACTGAAGTTGGACTGCGACCATCACTTCCTCAGCCACCAGTACTGAACAAATGTTCAAATGCTGCCACACAGCAGCTCACCACCTTCAACACTCACTCCCTCCACCACCTTCAACACTCACTCCCTCCACCACCTTCAACACTCACTCCCTCCACCACCGGCGCCCCCTGGCTGCAGTGTGCACCGTCTACAAGATGCACTGCAGCAACTCGCCAAGGCTTCTTCGGCAGCACCTCCCAAACCCGCGACCTCTACCACCTAGAAGGACAAGGGCAGCAGGCGCATGGGAACACCACCACCTCCACGTTCCCCTCCCAGTCACACACCATCCTGACTTGGAAATATATCGGCCGTTCCTTCATCGTCGCTGGGTCACAATCCTGGAACTCCCTCCCTAACAGCACTGTGGGAGCACCTTCACCACACGGACTGCAGCGGTTCAAGAAGGCGGCTCACCACCACCTTCTCAAGGGGCAATTAGGGATGGGCAATAAATGCTGGCCTTGCTACCATGAACATCCCATGAACAAATCATTTTAAAAAACAATGAGCACCCAGCAGCTCTTCACGACGCTTCTCGGTAGGAGGACTCCACTTACTCTGTGGTTTCCTAGGGCGTAGAATATGTGACCCAGTAGCACCAAAGAACAGGCTGTTAACCGATTCAAATCCTCCGCATTCGACATTTTCAGAGTCTCCCGTAGAAATCGTCTGGAAAGCAAACACTCAAATCAATCGTCGTTTACGGAAGTGGTTTGTCGTGGCAAAAATCACAGTGACCAGTTGGCCAAGTCTCCTTGCGGGCACCATACTGTATCCATGGGTATCTCATCTCCCCCCCCTTACCCTAAGGCAGCCTTACACAAGAACTAGGAGCAGGAGTAGGCCATATGGCTCCACAAACCCTGACTGGGGAGTCTAGACCCAGGGGTCACAGTCTAAGAATAAGGGGTTGGCCATTTAGGACTGAGATGAGGAGAAATTTCTTCACTCAAAGGGTTGCGAATCTCCGTATTTAAGGAAGGATATACTTGTATTGGAGGCTGTTCGGAGAAAGTTCACTAGGTTGATTCCAGAGATGAGGGGGTTGACTTATGAAGAAGGTTGGGCCTATACTCAATGGAGTTCAGAAAAATGAGAGGTGATCTTATTGAAACAGATAAGATAATGAGGGGCTCGACAAGGTGGATGCAGAGAGGATGTTTCCACTCACAGGGTAAACTAAAATTAGGGGACATAGAATAAGACGGAAAGCTAACCAAACCATTTAAAACTGAGATGAGGAGACATTTCTTCTCAGAGGGTTGTAAATTTGTGGAATTCTCTGCCCCAGAGAGCTGTGGAGGCTGGGTCATTGAATATATTTAAGGTGGAGATAGTCAGATTTTGAGTGATAAGGGAGTCAAGGGTTATGGGGAGCGGGCAGGGAAGTGGAGCTGAGTCCATGATCAGATCAGCCATAATCTTATTGAATGGCCGAATGGCCTACTCCTACTTCTCATGTTCTAGTAGACAGAGCCTGTAACTCGAGTTGTGGGACAGATCAGTCATGATCCAAGTAATGGCAGAATAGGCTCGAGGGGCTCGTCCTGTTTGTATGCAACTATGTCGTAATGTGACAAACTTTAACTGGAAATGCTGACACAAAAGCAAGTGCCTGGTCTATGCAAGAATTTTAATAGTGCAAGATATATAATATACGGCAATAATAAAGTAACACTCACATTAATAGTATTTTTAAATCAGACAATTAATTAATCTTTCAGTTCAGTGAATTGTTAGATAAGCAAATATATTGGTTAGCTTTCTGTTCCCCAGTTTTAAACTTCCCTCCTGCTGTGTGAGTGGTTATATGCTCAGAGGGGTGTGCTGTCACAGGTCCGATCCCCGGCCTGTCCTTACTCAGGTGACCAGGAGGGAGTGGCCCGGGTCAGTGCTTCGGGGTTAGAAAGTGGGCCGGCTGGAGGGAGGGGGATGTCGCCACTCAGCCACTCCAGCTAGACAGCTTTTGTTGGCGATTTTTAAATTCTCATCCTTGTTTTCAAATCCTTCCTTGTCCTCGCATCCCCCCCCCAGACCCCCCATCTCTGTATCCCCCTCCAGCCCTACAGCCTCGGAGATCTCTGCGCTTCTCCAATTCTAGCCTCGAGCGCATCCCTGATTGTAAACACTTCACCATTGGCAGCTTCAGCTGCCTGGGCCCCGAGCTCTGGAATTCTCTCCTTAAAAGAAGTAGAGAGAAGGGTGGAGAGGTTTAAGACGCTCCTTAAAAGCAAACTCTTTTTGATGTCTTTTTGTGGCTGGATGCTCCCGTAAAGCGCCTTGGGGTGTTTTACCACGTTAAAGGCGCTATATCAATGTAAGCTGCTGCTGTTGTTGTTGGGAATGGCCTGGATTGGGCTAGGCATTGGTGCCTCCTTCACAGCCAAATAGCGTGCTGGTCCGACTCTCCAGGCTCATGCATTAAGGGTGGCCACTGTGGGTGGAGGTAGTAGAGAATGGCTGGAGACCACGGAACCAAACTCCAGCCGGAGGCAGCATTTCGGGAGGAAGAACCAGAATATTTTGGCATTCAAAAACTTTAAAAGTCGCTTTTTAAAAAAAAAAGCATCAATGAGCGGAAGACCTTGAAGATACACATGCAGACGGCCCTAATAAGGTTTGTTCTGTTAAGGGGCTAGGAGTGGGGTAGAAATCAGACACTGCGCTGCTTCCAGGAATCGGGAGCGAAAAGCATTTCTGTGGGAACAATGGAAGCAGCTTCTCCATTCACCGGGATATTCCCCCCAGCGGCCCAAGTCGTCACGTTGCTGCCGTGGAAAGCCAAACACTCACTTTGCTTCATTGTACCTTCCCTGAAAGAAGGACAGTAGGCCCCGGATGTAGAACGCAGCTGCTCGGAGACAGTGAGAACTGCAAGGCAGAAGTAGGACACAGGACGTTACTAACACAACGACAGTGTACTCACACACGACACGTTTTAAACACATCGCGCGATTCAGGAAGGACCTCTCCTGATTACCAAGCATGCTGTTGAATTACTGAACTACACTCTCAAAACACACTACTGAAGTCATTGCGTAATTGATGCTGGCGTCTCCATGGAGACACTGCAGACCACGGGAAGTCATGTGCTGCCCTTCAGCAGGAGGTTGTGCGGCAAGCTCTGGCCTGCAGCCCAAGGACCGTCAGGTGCCAGCTGGCTCGCCTGCAGCAGCTCTGCGCGCACACAAACACACACAGACAGACGCACACGCACACAAACACACACAGACAGACGCACACGCACACAAACACACACAGACAGACGCACACGCACACACACACAGACAGACGCACACGCACACAAACACACACAGACAGACGCACACGCACACAAACACACACAGACAGACGCACACGCACACAAACACACACAGACAGACGCACACGCACACAAACACACACAGACAGACGCACACGCACACAAACACACACAGACAGACGCACACGCACACAAACACACACAGACAGACGCACACGCACACAAACACACACAGACAGACGCACACGCACACACACACAGACAGACGCACACGCACACAAACACACACAGACAGACGCACACGCACACAAACACACACAGACAGACGCACACGCAGACACGCACCAATATGGACAGTGAGCGCAGTCAATTGGTGAGGGAAGGGTGTGCAACTGAGCCACACAGACCGGTATCCGGTGACCTGGAACATGTGTTCAGACACTGAGTGAGGACCGGGTGGTGCTCTGATGCCCTCCTACAGTCAGCAGGTTGGCTGACACTCACTGCCGAGCATCTCCAAACACTTGGGCGAGGCACTGCATGCAGCGTGATACCGCACCCCAACAAGGGTCAACCCCTTCAGCACAGGTGGGTGGGTGGGGGGGGGGGGGGGGAGAAGGAGAGAGAGGGGAAAGATAAAACTGCAGAGAGCACACTGCGCCACAAGTGCAAGGTGGCTCGAGTCTGCAGGCTCTGTGGGCAACTGTTTAACTCGGGACACTTTGGAGTATCTTTCCTTTCACTACTGTGAGTGTTAATTCATTCCCCCTTTTCCCACATTAGTTTCTCCCAGTGATGTCAGCAATTCACGATTGAAGTTATTTTTTTTCTGCTGTTCAATGAAATAAATTCTTGCAGTGAGATTCCCGCTGGTTTCTCTTAAATTTTTGTGTTCATCAAGGTCAAGGAAAATTAGTGCTGAGGAATGGAACTCCCGGATCAGATACAGCACAGGTTTAACACTCTCCCATCACACACTCCCAGGCCAGGTACAGCATGGGGTTAGATACGGAGTAAAGCTCCCTCTACACTGTCCCATCATCAAACACTCCCAGGCCAGGTACAGCACCGGTTAAATAGAGTAAAGCTCCCTCTACACTGTCCCATCAAACACTCCCAGGGCAGGTACAACAGTCAAATGCAGAGTGAAGCTCCCTGTATACTGCCACAATTGCAACCCAAGAACGGCACCCTTGGCTACACCAAACGTGCCTTCTCGCTTATGATCGATTCACACGCACTCATACAACAGAACCAGGGGCAACTGATACCTCCCTTACCTGACCGGGAAATTGTGATCTGGGTTTATTCTTTCCAGTAGATTGTATAACTAGAAACGAAGAGGAAAACGTGAGCAGAATAATTACCCTGAAGCACAGCAATAATACAATGCTTCTCACCCACCCTGCGAAAGGAAGTGCACTTGGGGACTTTTTTGGGAAGTTAAGTACCAAATAATCCAAACTATGAGCGAGAGGCACAGACACATGTTTATGTACAAGTATCACCAGCAGTTTGCTGGACCGGTGGCATAAGACAGACTTGTATTTGTACAGTGCCCCATCACATCTCTCACAAATGTCTCCAAACATCTGCACAGACAATCACTGCTGCAAGGCAGGGACTTACAGGCAAACACCTCAACCATTCCCGATTCACAAAAACAACAGGCAATAAATAAACAGATTAATTTGTTTGTGTTGAACTTACATGCATGCTATTTCTGCCACTGTATACTGAAAATTAAATATTTTTGCAGGAGTTTTCCTTTTGGTTAGTTGCCACAGTCTAGTGAAAGTTCGGAAAGGTATTCCCCAGAAATGCATCAATATTGGAGGGATTCCCTGAAATGTATCTATATTGGAGGGGGTTCCCCGAAATGTATCAATATTGGAGGGATTCCCAGAAATGTATCAATATTGGAGGGGATTCCCTGAAATGTATCAATATTGGAGGGATTCCCAGAAATGTATCAATATTGGAGGGGGTTCCCTGAAATGTATCACTATTGGAGGGATTCCCTGAAATGTGTCAACATTGGAGGGATTCCCTGAACTGTATCAATATTGGAGGGATTCCCAGAAATGTATCAATATTGGAGGGATTCCCAGAAATGTATCAATATTGGAAGGATTCCCAGAAATGTATCAATATTGGAGGGGGTTCCCCGAAATGTATCACATTTGCAGGGATTCCCTGAAATGTATCAATATTGGAGGGCAGGTGGTCCCCAGAAGTGTGACACTATTGACAGCGAAACCCGAGCAGTGCGTTGGCAGAAGGGTCCCCAAAATCCCGTCAGTATTTGTGGGGGGGGCGCTCCCTGAAAGCAGGCTATCACCACACACAAATGTTTGAAAACTATTGGCTACAAAAAGTAAAGCAACAATTTCCAGTGCAATCCCAGCTCATTATTTTGGATCATTCCAGCCCCGTTAATCCACATACTGGTGAGTGGCTGGCTCCACTCTATCAGTTGGTATTGCTAAGTCCCCTGAGCAAGGTAACAATCAGAAAGGCTGCACACAGCTAGGTTCGTGACGTGTCAGCTGCGATCACATTGAATGGTGGTGCAGGCTCGAAGGGCCGAATGGCCTACTCCTGCACCTATTTTCTATGTTTCTACATGTCTTGGCAATTTGAGCTGAAACTAGCTCCATCTGCCAGGCTGAGTCATCCTCGGGTTTTGTTACAGGAGATATCAAATCAGGTTAGAAATCTTAAACAGAGGCACAACATCAACTTGTGTTAAAGCAACCTTCTTACCTCCTGGTGCCTGTTGCCCTCCCTAATGTAGACACTGGCCAGGTTTGTGACTATGAACGCCCACAACTCCTGATGTGTAGTCAGCTGAAACAATGAGAGAGCAGATTTAAAAGAAGGTAGGAAGGATGTCTCACAATGAATTACTCTTTGATGTACAGTCATCGTTTTGTAGGCAAATGCAGCAGTCAATTTAAGGCCCTACGAGCAGTATTCAGAACGGATAAGCCAACCGTCTCCCTCATCAGTGTCTATTTTGTGGCTGCTGCTCTTCGTGACTCAACTCCACTCCAATTAGAGGAGTTCATGTTATGCAAGCGAGCCCCAGGTGGGCAGAGGAAACGTTACAAGGTCACCCTCAAAGCCTCCCTGATAAAGTGCAACATCCCCACCGACACCTGGGAGTCCCTGGCCAAAGACCGCCCTAAGTGGAGGAAGAGCATCCGGGAGGGCGCTGAGCACCTCGAGTCTCATCGCCGAGAGCATGCAGAAACCAAGCGCAGGCAGCGGAAGGAGCGTGCAGCAAACCAGTCCCACCCTCCCCTTCCCTCAACCACTGTCTGTCCCACCTGTGACAGAGACTGTAATTCCTGTATTGGACTGTTCAGTCACCTGAGAACTCACTTTCAGAGTGGAAGCAAGTCTTCCTCGATTTCGAGGGACTGCCTATGGCGATGAGACACTGCCGGGAAAAGAAGGGAGGACTGAAACTGCAAGCTTCAAAGAGGCTTTCAGTCTGGCTGGCAAAGTCACGAGCCTATCTTCAAACCAACTGCACACGCAGGAACTCCCGCACAAGCGGCTTTATCCGCTGGGAGTGAAACTGCCCGGAGAATAAGTGGGACATTTTAGAAAGTGCTTTGGTGACATAAATGGGGCACTGGTGCATTCTGAACACCTACCATGAGGGTTGAGGGAAGATTGATATATTTTAAGGAGCAATAATCCTGCTGCTGCTTGACGGTGATTATGATTTGGCCCCTAAATGGAAACTCAAAGATCTGCAACTTCATCAGGCAACAAAAAGATACCCAGCTCATTCAACCCCAAAACCATCATGCCACCATTCCCCAGTGAATCAGCAATATAATGTAGCAGCGCTATTATATTGCTCTGATTCCAGAGGTGTCTCCCATCCACGTCATGGAGTGCTCAAACTGCTTTGTAGCAAAGACAAGAATGACCCATTTTTGTTTTTATAAATCAGTCTAGAGATCAGATGTTGGGTCTCCCTCCTCATTCTGCCATCGGTTACAGCCTTCAAATTGGAACTCAAAACAGAGAAACAGCACACGAAAGTCACTTCAGCCCAGCACCCCCGATACTCAAGTTCCTATCGTGTAGCAGGCATGGTTAGGGTTCAAGGAGCCTGGTTTCTCAGTGAAATTTCTGAAAACTACTAAAAATGTAAACTAGACACAAAGGGCCCAAGTTTCCACATGATTTGCGCCTGACTTTTAGGAGCAACTGGTGGAGAACGGACTATCTTAGAAATCGCAATTCTCCACATTTTTTTTTCTGCAGTTCTAGTCAGTTAGAACAGTTTCACTTTGGAACAGAATTTTTTTCTTCAAAAAGGGGGCGTGTCCGGCCACTGACGCCTGATTTCAAAGTTTTTACAGTGAAAACGTACTCCAAACTAAATTAGAATGGAGCAAGTGAAGATTTTTGTAGAACTGAAAAAACCTGTTCTACACATTAAAAAATCAGGCGCAGGTTACAAATTAGGCGTCCAGAACGAGGTGGGGGAGGAAGGGAAGTCATTAAATTCTACAATAAATCCTTATTTATACTTATACAAATAAATCCAACTTGAATAAACATTTATAAGCAAAGAAAAGAAAAGTGCTTCAGCCAGGGAGAATTCTGCAGTCAGCCTGAGGCACCCGTTCTTTCCCGTGAGGGGGGGGGTGCCCGTTCTTCCCGCGGGGGGGGGGGGGGGGGGTGAAGGAGACAGTGAGAAGGGTAGCCTCAGTGCTGATGGCAATGTGCTTTTATTAAAAAAATGTTCAAAAATTAAACAGCTACAAAGAACTACAAAAATGGCCGAGTGCCAATGTTTTTTCACACTGAGCATGTGCGAACGCTCCAACGCGCACGCGCAGCGTTGCCGGCAGGAAAAAAACTAATTTAAATGGTACCCACCCCCTCCCACTTACAAAATCGGCGCGAGTGGTAGGCTCCGCCCCCCCTGGGCGCCGCGCCAAACAGACATTGAGCTGCAGGGCGCTCCAGAATCACGAGTTTTTTTTAGGCGCCGTTTTAGGCGCGAAAAACGGGCGTCCAGCTCGGAGGGGCGCCCGTTTTTTATCGTGTGGAAACTTGGGCACAATGTGTTTTTAAAAAAATAACAGAAAAGTCAGCAGAGTGTCACGATGATAAAAGCTGAAGTTTACAATTACATTTTAATTACGCGCAAAGCATACATCAGAGCAGCAAATTTGTTGCAAATGTGAAGCCTTAGCAAAGGGTGTGGGTCGGAGAAAGGGCGACAGCATTACAATGCCAGATGCTCACTGCCAGCACAATCCCCTGAATTTCCTCCTTAGCATTCAAATAGCGCCCTTCACATCCTCAGGATGACCCAAAGCACTTTACAGCCAATGAAGTACTTTTGAAATGTAGTCACTGTTGTAATGTGGGAAACGCGGCAGCCAATTTGCACACAGCAAGCTCCCACACAGCAATGTGATAATGACTGGATAATCTGTTTGTGATGTTGATTGAGGGATAAATATCGGCCCCCAGGACACAATTCCCCTGCTCTTCTTTGAAATAGCACCTGTGGCATCTTTTACCTCCACCTGAGAGAGCCATGGCTTAACGTCTGATCCGAAAGAAGGCTCCCTCGGCAGTGCAGAACTCCCGCAGCACTGCATTTGAGTGTCAGCCTGGATTATAGGCTCAAAGTCTCTGGAGTGGGGGACTTGAACCCACAACCTTGTGACTGAGAGCTGAGAGTGTTACCCACTGAGCCACGGCGGACACCAGAGTTGCAGCCACGGTCTTACCTCCTGACCTGCCCCAATCAGCCTCCTATCCAGGTTTGTTCCACAGACATAAGAAACAGGAGCAGGAGTCAGCCATTCGGCCCCTCGAGCCTGCTCCACCATTCAATACGATCATGGCTGATCTGATCCTGGGCTCAGCTCCACTTCCCTGCCCACTCCCCATAACCCTTTACTCCCTTATCGCTCAAAAATCTGTCGATCTCCACCTTAAATATATTCAATGACCCAGCCTCCACAGCTCTCTGGGGCAGAGAATTCCACAGATTTACAACCCTCTGAGAGAAGAAATTTCTCATCAGTTTTAAATAGGCGGCCCCTTATTCTGGACTATGTCCCCTAGTTTTAGTTTCCCCTATGAGTGGAAATATCCTCTCTGCATCCACCTTGTCGAGCCCCTTCATTATCCTATATGTTTCGATTAAGATCATCTCTCATTCTTCTGAACTCCAATGAGTAGAGGTCCAACCTCCTCAATCTTTCCTCATAAGTCAACCCCCTCATCGCCAGAATTAACCTAGTGAACCTTCTCTGAACAGCCTCCAATGCAAGTATGTTCTTCCTTAAATATGGAAACCAAAACTGTATGTAGTACTCCAGGTGTGGCCTCACCAATACCCTGTACTGTTGTAGCAGGACTTCCCTGCTTTTATACTCTATCTTTGTAATAAAGGCCAACATTCGATTTGCCTTCCTGATTAATTGCTGTACCTGCATACTTACTTTAATATAGATTATAAATAGTTGAGGCCCCAGCTACTTACTGTTTGCCAACTAGAAAATGTCCCATTTATCCTGACTCTCTGTTTTCTGTTAGTTAGCCAATTCTCTATCCATGCTAATATATTACCCCCAACCCCGTGAACTTTTATCTTGTGCAGTAACCTTTTATGTGGCACCTTATCGAATGCCTTCTAGAAATCCAAATACACCACATCCACTGGTTCCCCCTTATCCACCCTGCTCATTGCATCCTCAAAAAACTCCAGCAAATTTGTCAAACATGATTTCCCTTTCATAAAATCATTTTGACTCTGCTTGATTGAATCCTGATTTTCCAAATGTCCCGCTACTGCATTCTTGATAATGGACTCCAGCATTTTCCCAATGACAGATGTTAGGCTAACTGGTCTATAGTTTCCTGCTTTCTGTCTGCCTCCTTTTTTGAAATAGGGGCGTTACATTTGCTGTTTTCCAATCCGCTGGGACCGCCCGAGAATCCAGGGAATTTTGGTAGATTAATGCATCCACTATCTCTGTAGCCACTTCTTTTAAGACCCTAGGATGTAAGCCATCAGGGTCCTGGGGACTTGTCCATCTTTAGTCCCATTATTTTACCGAGTACTACTTCTTTAGTGATAGTGATTGTATTAAGTTCCTCCCTCCCTAGAGCCCTTGATTATCCACTATTGGGATGGTTTTAGTGTCTTCTACCGTGAAGACCAATACAAAATATTTGTTCAATGTCTCTGCCATTTCCCTGTTCTCTATTATTAATTCCCCAGTCTCATCCTCTAGGGGACCAACATTTACTTTAGCCACTCTTTTCCTTTTTATGTACCTGTAGAAACTCTTACTATCTGTTTTTATATTTCGTGCTAGTTTGCTTTCATAATCTATCTTCCCCCTCTATTATTTTTTTAGTCATTCTTTGCTGGCTTTTAATAGTTTCCCAATCCTCTGACCTCCCACTAGTCTTGGCCACATTGTATGCCCTTGTTTTCAATTTGATTCCATTCCTTATTTCCTTAGTTAGCCACGGATGTTTACCCCTTCTCTTAGTCTTTCCTTCTCATTGGGATATATTTTTGTTGAGAGTTATGAAATATCTTCTTAAATGTCTGCCATCGCTCATCAACCGTGCCATACTTTAGTCTATTTCCCGGTCCACTTTAGCCAACTCTGCCTTCATACCTTTGTAGTCTCCTTTGTTTAAGCTTAGGACACTGGTTTGAGATCCAACTTTCTCGCCCTCCAACTGATTTTGAAATTCAACCATGTCATTCCTAGAAGATCGTTTACCAGGAGATCATTTATTAATCCTGTCTCATTACACAGTACCAGATCACAAGGTGACAATTGTTACAGTTTGCTAAATAAAGTATATAGAAACTGCTACCCGAAGTGCTGTTGTGAACTGTGCCTCTGCGTTGTCCATGCAGTTTACGGAGATGCAATACAGACCCTGCGGGAGGAAAGTGAATAGTTAACATAGGGAATAACAGCCAGAATGGTTTGCTAACAGATGTGTTTAACCTGCGGAAACTCCTGCACGCGTCAGATTTTCCCAGTGAAGGGGGGAGGGGGTGTGGAGGGCGCGGAGAGAAAGGGACAAATCAGCAAAAACACTGCAGAATAAACAATAATTCCAAGATCCCAGGTGCAATAATATTACGGAACAGCAAAGTATAATACAATTACTATCAAATGCATCTCCACGACAACAGGAATAGCTCCAGAAGCACTGCCTTTTAATCTATGAAGAGAGGGAGCTGATACTTGCTTGGCTCGCTGGGAGTTAGATGTGGCCCTTACGGCTAAAGGGATGAAGGGGTATGGAGAGAAAGTGGGAAAGGGGTACTGAGGTGAATGATCAGCCATGATCATATTGAATGGTGGTGCAGGATCGAAGGGCCGAATGGCCTACTCCTGCACCTATTTTCTATGTAACAGGATGCATCTGGAGGTAATGTGAGCAGTTCTCATGCAAAGCTGTGCTCAGTGATTCCTGGATACACAAACACTGGGCAGGGGGCAGGGTGAATAGTACTGAAGTTCCAGCAACGACCTCCCATGGCCTCATGCACTCTCCAACAGACCACCCCGCCCCGCTCCTCCTGCCCGTAATGGAGTGTCTGAGCATTCCCAGCTGATTCATCCTGCGACGACACCATCCCAGAGAATGTTGCAGAGGTGGGTCAAAGTGCAACCACCAGCGAACTCCTATTTTTCTTTCGTACAGTGGTAGCAAAGCAAATCAAACGTCAATATCCAAGTCGGAATCCAGGCCAAAGCTTCCGGTGTAACAGCGTGGATACCTTGCAGGCTGCGAATGTCCTGGAGGCAGTGCTCAATGATGTGCTCCAGGGTCTGATCCGGAGCTTCACAGTCGCACGATGACAGCATCGACCGTGACCGGTTCTGAGGCGGTCGATGGTTGTCCACTGTTTGTGAGGAAGGTTTGATCCTTCAGGTTGTACTGTGGGGTCCTCTGTAAGGAATCCATTCCATATGTCGCAGTTCTTCCAAGCATTTCAGCGAACTGCGTGACCACGCTGGTTGTTTTCTTCTCTCTGCGATGTAATTCCCTTCGACCAGAGAGACCGGACTGAGCAGCCAACTCACCAACCGCCTGCATTTGGATAGCAGCCAGAGACTGGGATTTAAATTCCAAGCCCCTAAAAAGCAGCAGAGCCTTCCGCTGGCCAGCGCACTGACCTGCTCCCCGAGCCGGTCAGTTGCTGCATACACCCAGCTGACCCAGCACAAACCAGACGAGTGCAGGCGTCTCTCTGGGTTGGTTTGGAACTGGCCAATTTCAAGTGGGACATGACTCGTGTTCCCTGCAAGCTGCACTCCAGGGACCCTATGCAGCCGGCTTTTCAATGCAAAGATTGCGCATGCACGGTATTTTGAATGGGCCACGCAGCGCCAGAAAAGAATTACAGGGAAGATTGGACGTGACAATCAGTCCATGGTCTAGAGAGAGGAAAGTCAACCAGGGGGTGCTGCTCTGGATCGCAATCTGGTGATTCCCACCTGGAAAGGGGGTGTGGAAGGGGTATTGGGTACAGGATCAGCTGTGATTCCCAACATGGTCGAGCAGCCTGCCAGCACTCACTGTACAGCTGTGAAGTGATTCCTCTAGCACAGGTAGTGCTGGGGAAGGGGGAAAGGTGTCGGAGGAAAGGAGAGAGAACCTGCTATATAAAAGGACCATGTCGAATAGGAACTATTGCACTGTTTCATTACTCACCAGTAATGTGTGGAGCTGGGCAGCGTGGTTCGAAAACAACCTGGGAGACTGCTGACACAGCTGACAGACCTGAGAAATCTGACAAGATAAAGAACAGAAGTGAAGTAAACCACATGGCAGAATCTACACCCAGTACTACCACTAAAACGGGCTGAGTATCAGCTGCTTGGGTTGTTACAGCGAATCGACGGCCCAGAAACAGGCCATTGGGCCCAGCGGGTCCGTGCCGGGGTTTATGCTCCACACCAGCCCCCCCCCCCCAACCCTCTCCATCTCACCCCATCACCATATCCTTCTATTCCTCTCTCCCTCACATACTCACCTAGCTTTCTCTTAAATGCATTCACACAGGATTACATCGGAAATACGGCACAGAAACAGAACAGTCCGTGCCGGCGTTTATGCTCCACGCGAGCCTCCTCCTGCCTTTACCCATCTAAATCTATCAGCATAACCCTCGATTCCCTTCTCCCTCATATACTTTGTCCAGCCTCCCCTTAAATGCATCGATACTATTCACCTCAACCCCTCCCTGTGGCAGCGAGTTCCACATTCTCACCACTCTCTGGGTAAAGAAGTTTCTCCTGAATTCCTGATTGGATTTATTAGTGACTGTCTTATATTGATAGCCCCTAGTTCTGGTCTCCCTCCACAAGTGGAAACATCTTCTCTATGTCTACCCTATCGAACCCTTTCATAATCTTAATCTATCAGGTCACCCCTTGGCTTTCTCTTTTCTGTAGAAAACAGCCCTAGCCTTATGTGTCAATGGGAGATTCCAAGGTTCAGGGTGGGGGGGGGGGGCGAGAAAGTGGAAAGGTAAAGAATGTGATTGAAGGAACAAGAGATTGGGTGAATAAAAATGAAGCTTGGAAGAGAGAAAAGTGTGATCTTTGCACAGCCAAAACTAAGGTGCACCTGTAAAATATTTCATGGATTTGGCAAGCAGACAGAACTCATTCACGCAAGACTGTTAGGCGTCCTCTGATTTCCATCATTCCACCATTGGCCATACCTTCAGCTGCCTGGGCCTTAAGCTCTGGAATTCCCTCCTTAAACCTCTCCCCCTCTCTCTCCTCCTTTAAGATGCTCCTTAAAACCTCCCTCTTTGACCAAGCCTTTGGTTACCTGTCCTAATATCACCATATGGGGCTCGGTGTCAAAATTATGTTTTACAACGCTCCTGTGAAGCGCGTTGGAACGTTTTACGTTAAAGGCGTTATATAACTGCTGTTTTGTTGTGAGAGCCAGCAGATGAGACCTTCATCCAATCAGACTGGGTAAGATGTCAACTCAAAGTCCAGACTGTGCCGACCCCACCAACGAGAACCACCTGTCTTTGAAGTACATTCTGACATAGCCCAGGCTGTGACTCCAAATACAAACCTCTTGCAGGGCCGTGGCTTTGTGGCCTGTTACAAGTCGACACATTATGATATGCTCCAGTAACATGACTTGAAATGAGGAGAGGATCGGGCTGCAGTCCAGCACTGTGAGGGTGAGAGAATTATAATTAATATTATTAATTCGATACATCAAACTCAGCTTATAATGTAAAGCTTCAAAACCAAACCATCGATTGACTGGCTTCAAGAAATCCTTAGAGAATTTACACTTAAACAGCAATCACAAGCTGATTAATTGGACACTTTGTTTTAAGTAATGGCTTAGTTGGTAAAGGTAACATACTGAGCCATACAGGCCCAGTGGTAATGACAGACCTGTACCCCAGTGTTATACAGTGACAGACCTGTACCCACCGGTTTTGTACTCCAGTGTTAGACAGCAACAGACCTGTACCCCAGTGCTATACAGTGACAGACCTGTACCCCAGTGTTATACAGTGACAGACCTGTACCCACCAGTTTTGTACTCCAGTGTTATACAGTGACTGACCTGTATCCACCAGTACTGGACCCCAGTGTTATACAGTGACAGACCTGTACCCCAGTGTTATACAGTGACAGACCTGTATCCACCAGTACTGGACCCCAGTGTTATACAGTGACAGACCTGTACCCCAGTGTTATACAGTGACAGACCTGTATCCACCAGTTTTGTACTCCAGCGTTAGACAGCAACAGACCTGTACCCACCAGTACTGTACCCCAGTGTTATACAGTGACAGACCTGTATCCACCAGTACTGTACCCCAGTGTTATATAGTGACAGACCTGTACCCCAGTGTTATATAGTGACAGACCTGTACCCCAGTGTTATACAGTGACAGACCTGTACCCACCAGTATTGTACCCCAGTGTTATACAGTGACAGTACTGTACTCCAGTAATCTACATATAGATTGGGCTAACCAAACTGGTAGCAATACGGTGGAGGAGGATTTCCTGGAGTGTATTAGGGATGGTTTTCTAGACCAATATGTCGAGGAACCAACGAGAGGGCTGGCCATCCTAGACTGGGTGATGTGTAATGAGAAAGGACTAATTAGCTATCTTGTTGTGCGAGGCACCTTGGGGAAGAGTGACCATAATATGGTAGAATTCTTTATTAAGATGGAGAGTGACACAGTTAATTCAGAGACGAGGGTCCTGATCTTAAGGAAAGGTAACTTCGATGGTATGAGACGTGAATTGGCTAGAATAGATTGGCAACTTAAAGGGTTGACGGTGGATAGGCAATGGCAAACATTTAAAGATCACATGGATGAACTTCAACAATAGTACATTCCTGTTTGGAGTAAAAGTAAAACGGGGAAGGTGGCTCAACCGTGGCTAACAAGGGAAATTAAGAATAGTGTTAGATCCAAGGAAGAGGCATATAAATTGGCCAGAAAAAGCAGCAAACCTGAGGACTGGGAGAAATTTGGAATTCAGCAGAGGAGGACAAAGGGTTTAATTAGGAGGGGGGAAATAGAGTATGAGGGGGTGCTTGCTGGGAACATAAAAACTGATTACAAAAGCTTCTATAGATATGTGAAGAGAAAAAGATTAGTGAAGACAAACATAGGTCCCTTGCAGTCAGAATCAGGTGAATTTATAATGGGGAACAAAGAAATGGCAGACCAGCTGAACAAATACTTTGGCTCCGTCTTCACGAAGGAAGACACAAATAACCTTCCGGAAATACTAGGGGACTGAGGGTCTAGTGAGAAGGAGGAACTGAAGGAAATCCTTATTAGGCGGGAAATTGACGGGATTGAAGGCCGATAAATCCCCGGGGCCTGATAGTCTGCATCCCAGAGTACTTAAGGAAGAGGCCCTAGAAATAATGGATGCATTGGTGATCATTTTCCAACAGTCTATCGACTCTGGATCAATTCCTATGGACTGGAGGGTAGCTAATGTAACACCACTTTTTAAAAAAGGAGGGAGAGAAAACGGGTAATTATAGACCAGTTATAGCCTGACATCAGTGGTGGGGAAAATGTTGGAATCAATTATTAAAGATGAAATAGAAGCGCATTTGGAAAGCAGTGATGGGATCGGTCCAAGTCTGCATGGATTATGAAAGGGAAATCATGCTCGACAAATCTTCTAGAATTTTTTGAGGATGTAACTAGTAGAGTGGACAAGGGAGAACCAGTGGATGTGGTGTATTTGGACTTTCAAAAAGCTTTTGACAAGGTCCCACACAAGAGATTGGTGTGCAAAATTAAAGCACATGGTATTGGGGGTAATGTACTGACATGGATAGAGAACTGGTTGGCAGACAGGAAGCAGAGACTGGGGATAAACGGGTCCTTTTCAGAAAGGCAGGCAGTGACTAGTGGGGTGCCGCAGGGCTCAGTGCTGGGACCCTAGCTATTTACAATATACAATAATGATTTCGATAAAGGAATTGAGTGTAACATCTTCAAGTTTGTGGATGACACTAAGCTGGGTGGCGGTGTGAGCTGTGAGGAGGATGCTAAGAGGCTGCAGGGTGACTTGGACAGGTTAGATGAGTGGGCAAATGCATGGCAGATGAAGTATAATGTGGATAAATGTGAGGTTATCCAATTTGGGGGCAAAAACACGAAGGCAGAATATTATCTGAATGGTGACAGATTAGGAAAAGGGGAGGTGCAACAAGACCTGGGTGTCATGGTACATCAGTCATTGAAAATTGGCATGCAGGTACAGCAGGCGGTGAAGGCAGCAAATGGTATGTTGGCCTTCATAGCTAGGGGATTTGAATATAGGAGCAGGGAGGTCTTACTGCAGTTGTACAGGGCCTTGGTGAGGCCTCACCTGGAATATTGTGTTCAGTTTTGGTCTCCTAATCTGAGGAAGGACGTTCTTGCTATTGAGGGAGTGCAGCGAAGGTTCACCAGACTGATTCCCGGGATGGCAGGACTGACATATGAGGAGAGACTGGATCGACTGGGCCTGTATTCATTGGCGTTTAGAAGTATGAGAGGGGATCACATAGAAACGTATAAAATTCTGACGATTCTGACGGGACTGGACAGGTTAGATGCAGGAAGAATGTTCCCGATGTTGGGGAAGTCCAGAACCAGGGGACATCGTCTAAGGATAAAGGGTAAGCCATTTAGGACTGAGATGAGGAGAATCTTCTTCACTCAGAGAGTTGTTAACCTGTGGAATTCCCTGCCGCCGAGAGTTGTTGATGCCAATTCATTGGATATATTCAAGAGGGAGTTAGATATGGCTCTTACGGCTAAAGGGATCAAGGGGTATGGAGAGAAAGCAGGAAAGGGGTACTGAGGTGAATGATCAGCCATGATCTTATTGAATGGTGGTGCAGGCTCGAAGGGCCGAATGGCCTACTCCTGCAGCTATTTTCTATGCCCTCTGAAGTGTACCACACCGCTACAAGGAAGTATTACTATGGAAGTATATAGCACACAGACTGCAACAATTCAAGCTGGCAACACCTCCTTCACGGGCAATTGGGGATGGGCAATAAAAGCTGGCCTTGCCAGTGACATCCACATCCCATGAACAAATTAATAAAAATGCCTGATCCAAGTTTGGAGGACAGAATCCGCGGCTCAAGTGGAGAGTGTAATCAATCCATACACCCGACCTTCACCGAAATCTGACTGAGGACTCATAACTAAAAATAGCAGTTCCACATGACTTACTTTTTAATTTTTCTAGCTGCATGAGTGCTTTATCTGTGTATTTCTGGGCTTTCTCTAGGTATCCAGCTTGCATGGAGTGCATCACCGTCACCTGCAACACAAGAAGCTCTGTATCAGCCAGACGCACATCATCCCGACATTCAGCAGCAGAACCTCGAAACAGGACTCTGCAACCTCACCGCAGAACAGAAGCAAAGATATCAAGCTCACAGTACTGAAAGTTATTGGAGACACGCCAACGTGACAAGGGGATTGTAATACGTTAACATACCAGGGCTGGGGGGTGGGGAAGAAAGGAGCTTAAATTGTCACCAATTTTCTCAGTACCCCCTCAACAAAAAATGGTGAATCTAACTCAAAATTAACAAGGGAACGCGGAGAGCTGTAAAACATTGTGAAATGCAAAGTTTTGAAAAGCCAGCCAGAAACAGCGGTGAAAGCAAAATTCACAACATCTTTCAAAATGGATAGATATTTGAGAAAAATATTAAAAGGGTATGGGAAAAGAGCTGGGGAGGGGGAGCTCGCTCGCTAAGTGGACAGGCCAGAGAGCTGGCCTCCTTCTGTCTTGGCTAATATTAATTCTTCAACCAACATCACCAAAAAACAGATAATCACGTTGCTGTTTGTGGGAGCTTGCTGTGTGCAAATTGGCTGCCGCGTTTTGTGCATTACAACAGTGACTACACTCCAAAAACTACTGCATTGGCTATAAAGCACTTTGGGATGTCCTGTTGTGGAAAGCGCTGTATAAATGCATTCTTTAAAATTCAATGAATTTAAGACTGGAACATAGGAACAGGAGTCGGCCATTCAGCCCCTCGAGCCTGTTCCGCCAATGGCTGATCTGCGACCTTATTCTGCATACTCGCATTTGGCCCATATCCCTTAATTTCTTTGATTTAGCATCAATTGAAATTTGTGGAACAGAGCTCCAACCTTCTACCGCCCCGTGCATATGGAAGGAAGTGTTTCCTGACTTTACTCCTGAAAGGTCTGGCTCTTATGTTTAGACTATGCCCCCAGTCCCAGACTCCCCAACCAGCAGAAATAGTGTCTCTCTGTCTACCCTCTCACTTCCCTTTAATACCTTGAAAACTTCGATCAAATCACCCCGCAACCCTCTGAATTCCAGGGAATGCAACACTGACTGATGTGGTAATTTCTTTTTAAATTGGGAAAAATAAAGTGCCTTTCCCGCTCGGAAAGATCCTTTCCATACCCAGCGGCCAGCGGTGAAATGCAGAAACAGGTGCTGCGGTGCCGTATAGACCAGGAAAGCCCCGGTCCAATCACGGCTCTGAATCGAGTCAGCTGATCGCAGCTGGAGATCAGTTAAGGCGTTATGATTGGGCTCAGTTACCAACGGGAAAGATAAATTCAGCCAGCGTTCCGACTCCTGATCCCCAATCCAGCTATCGCTGCTGGAAAGTGTGCACACACGTGTGAAGGCCGGAGCGTGAACAGGATTGGACTTGGCTGCAATTCCACATCGAATGATACTGCACATTCGGAGGCTGATTGGCCCATCATGTCCAAAGAGCGATTCAATTAGCCCCCTTCCTCTGCCCTTTTCCTATAGCCCAGCAAATGTTTCCCCTTCACATATTGATCCACCTCACCTCTGCCAGCCATGGCTCAGTGGCAGCACTCCCACCTCCGACTCAAGTTGTACTGCTTGCCCGCACTCACTGTCTGGTCTCGCGACAGAAGAATGGGTATTTTGGGCAAAGCTGGAGAGCAACTGGCACCAGCGAGACCCCCACACGCCCAAAGACCCCCACACCTGGCGTGGCCCCCCCACGCCCGGAGAGGCCCAGCGAGACCCCAACGCCCAGAAACCCTCACACCCAGCGAGGCCCCCCACGCCCAGCGAGGGTCGGCACGCTCAAGAGATAAACGGATCGAGGTACATCCTTTCCGTTCTCTCAATTGCACAGCTTCAAGTACAGACAGGTCCCTGCTGCCAACTGCCACATGAACTGGTTCAAAACGAATTTCCCTCCCTGGCTTAGAATAGTACAGCAGAGAAACATAGAAACATAGAAAATAGGTGCAGGAGTAGGCCATTTGGCCCTTCGAGCCTGCACCACCATTCAATAAGATCATGGTTGATCATTCCCTCAGTACCCCTTTCCTGCTTTCTCTCCATACCCCTTGATCCCTTTAGCCGTAAGGGCCACATCTAACTCCCTCTTGAATATATCCAATGAACTGGCCTCAACAACTCTCTGCGGCAGGGAATTCCACAGGTTAACAACTCTCTGAGTGAAGAAGTTTCTCCTCATCTCAGTCCTAAATGACACCGCTTATCCTTAGACTATGTCCCCTGGTTCTGGACTTCCCCAACATCGGGAACATTCTACCCGCATCTAACCTGTCCAGTCCCGTCAGAATCTTATATGTTTCTATGGGATCCCCTCTTATTCTTCTAAACTCCAGTGTATAAAGGCCCAGTTGATCCAGGCTCTCCTCATATGACAGTCCTGCCATCCCGGGAATCAGTCTGGTGAACCTTCGCTGTACTCCCTCAATAGCAAGAATGTCCTTCCTCAGATTATGAGACCAAAACTGAACACAATATTCCAGGTGAGGCCTCACCAAGGCCCTGTACAACTGCAGTAAGACCTCCCTGCTCCTATACTCAAATCCCCTAGCTATGAAGGCCAACATACCATTTGCCTTCTTCATCGCCTGCTGTACCTGCATGCCAACTTTTAATGACTGAGGAATCATGACACACAGGTCTCGTTGCATCTCTCCTTTTCCTAATCTGCTGCCATTCAGATAATATTCTGCCTTTGTGTTTTTGTCCCCAAAGTGGATAACCTCACATTTATCCACATTATACTGCATCTGCCATGCATTTGCCCACTCACCTAACCTGTCCAAGTCACCCTGCAGCCTCATTAGCGTCCCCTTCATGGCCCATCGAATGTGTGCCAGCTCTTTCAAAGAGCACTTCCTCGCAACCCCCTCCCCCCTCCCGTTCTTCGTATGCGCCCATTTTTTCTCTCCTTCAAGTATTTAGCCAATTCCCTTCGGAAGCATATTACTGAGACAATATTCCCCACCATGTTAGGGGGTGCATTCCAAATCTTAACCACTCATTTGCCAATCACCGTGAATCTGTGCCCTCTGGTGACCAACACCCCTGCCAGTGAAACAGTGGCTCCTTATTTACTCGATCTAACCCCTTCATGATTTTAAACATCTGTCATTCAGAGCCTCTCCCTGAAAGCATGGCCAAGCTGGGACTATACCAGCACCAACCCACATCCTGCTCTCTGGGTGAACGTGTTGGAGCCTCAGCATCTGGTGGTCTCTGGTAAAAGTAACCAAGACCCGATTGGTGACTGATGGAATTTTGTTGAAGCGATATTGTTTCTAACCTTCTTCCTGATTTAATTTTAAAATATATTTTTGCACACTAGGTGGCGAAGTGAGACAGAACAGCATTCTTTCATCTGTTGCACCTGGATCTGGCTTCCGTTACAAGTGCAAAGAGATTGACGCTTGAAGATGAAATGGCAATCATTTGGCACGAACCGACATTTGCACTCATGCAGCTGGTGTGAGAAATCAAAAGCAGAGCGACAAGGGGGTGCTCGACTAACTTGCAGTTAAAGCACATTTTGGGGCAGGGCAGGAGCTGCACATGTACCTGGATGCCGAGCGCTTGTTGAGGGGGAGCAGAGGGAGTTTACGCTCCACCCGAACCGGGGCTTCTTCAGGTAGCACATACCGAAAGTGGGAAAGCATTCCGATCCCCAGTGACATCTCCCGCTTTTTCCAGGAGCCCCTTATACCCAATAGCTATTCAATTCTTGTCTGATTACGCTTCTGTGAAGTGCCTTGTGATGTTTTCCTATGTTAAAGGCACTATATAAAGTGGGCCACATTGTCCGCATGCCCAACACGAGACTCCCAAAGCAAGCGCTCTACTTGGAGCTCCTACACAGCAAGCGAGCCCCAGGTGGGCAGAGGAAACGTTACAAGGACACCCTCAAAGCCTCCTTGATAAAGTGCGACATCCCCACCGACACCTGGGAGCCCCTGGCCAAAGACCGCCCTAAGTGGAGGAAGAGCATCCGGGAGGGCGCTGAGCACCTCGAGTCTCATCGCCGAGAGCATGCAGAAACCAAGCGCAGGCAGCGGAAGGAGCGTGCGGCAAACCTGTCCCACTCTCCCTTTCCCTCAACCACTGTCTGTCCCACCTGTGACAGAGACTGTAATTCCTGTATTGGACTGTTCAGTCACCTTGTAAATGTGGATCCTTTTAAACATTCACAACCTGAGAACTCACTTTTAGAGTGGAAGCATGTCTTTCTCGATTTCGAGGGACTGCCTATGATGATACATGCCAATTGCTGTTCAGGTGTGAGCCGAGCCAGTGAATATCATCGGGCTATTTAATTGTAAGCGGAAGGAAAGGTTTATGTTCAAACCCTGATCCTGTCCTCAGTCGCTGGATAGTGATCAGGAGCAGGAATCCGGGATGATCCTCTGCCTTACCTAGCCTGGGAGCACTGAGGCAAATCGTAGAACCTCAGCAGAGATGACAGACTGGAGGTGGAACCTGGGACATGCCTGCTCGGAATGGCTCAGCTAACTCCAAGCAATGCGCTCACTAACTGAGCCACCAGGGTCCCATGCAGAGCTAGCTGCCTTTTGTTCAAATAAGACTTGCATTTATAGAGCGACTTTCACAACCACAGGGTGCCCCAAAGCATGTTACATAACGCAAGAACTAGGAGCAGGAATGGGCCATTCAGTCCTTCGAGCCTGTCCTGCCATTCCTGCACTACCCCGTATCCCTTGATATCCTAAAAATCTATCGATTTCAACCTTGAATATACTCAACGACCAAGCGTCCATGGGCCTCTGGGATGGAGAATTACAAAACCAACTGACAGCTAATGAAGTACTTTTTGATGTATGGTCACTTTCGGAATGTAGGAAAGGCAGGTGACAATTTGCGCACAGCAAGCTCCCACAAACAGCAACGTGATAATCACCAGATAATCTGTTTCAGTGAAGTTGGTTGAGGGATAAATATTGGCCCCAGGACACCAGGGAGAACTCCCCTGCTCTTCTTCAAAATAGCTCCGTGGGATCTTTTACGTCCGCCTGAGGGGGCAGACGAGGCCTCGGTTTAAAGTCTCATGGGGTTATGGGGAGCGGGCAGGGAAGTGGAGTTGAGGCCAAGATCAGATCAGCCATGATCTTATTGAATGGCGGAGCAGGCTTGAGGGGCTGTATGTCCTACTCCTGCTCCTATTTTTTATGTTCTTATCCGAAAACGGTACCTCCGACAATGCGGTGCTCCCTCAGGACTTCACTGGAGTTTCAGGCTAGACTTTTGCGCTCAAGTCTCGGAGTGGGACTTGAACCCACGACTTTCTGATTCAGAGGCCGACACACAATCCACTGACATTTAGCGTTTTTTTTTTAAGAACAACGTCACACCCTCTTCTAGATGCGCAACAGTATGTCACAGAGTTTCAACCCCACACCCCCAACCCCACACTCAGCACCCTGAAAAATATAATGTATCGCACTTCCTCACCAGATAAACCAGCACACACATATGCTCCTTCGGCAGCCAGTGAAAAAGGTCTGCGGGGTTCGTGGGCAGGATCTCGTCATCGTGTAGCGTCGAGATTGTTTGAATACATTGCTGCAGCTGCTTCAGGCAGGGCTTCACACTTTTCACCTTCAAACAATGCAGATATTATTCATTATTCTCAAGCTGCATTTTTATTTTAAAATTGAGTTAAGAAAATACATTCACATTTTATGAAGTTATTATACAAATGGGTGTACATTCAGACACTACTTAATGAAGCAATGATACATAGGTGTACATTCACACCTATCTAACTCCCACCTCCCAGTCAGAAGAACATAAGGATTAGGAACAGGAGTCGGCTGTTCAAGCCTGCTCCGCCATTCAATACGATCATGGCTGGTCTTCGACCTTAACTCTACATACCTGGCTACCCTCCCACCCCATCACTAGATTCCCTTAGTATCCAAAAATCCATCAATCTCTCAATCTCTGTCTTGCATATACTCAGAGACTCAGCATCCACAGCCCTCTGGGGCAGAGAATTCCAAAGATTCACCACCCTCAGTGAAAAAATGTCTCCTCATCCCAGTCCTAAATGGCCGATCCCATATCCGGAGGCTGACCTCTGGTTTGAGACTCCCCAGCCCGGGGAAATATCCTCCCAGGATCTACCCTGTGAATTTTATAAGTTTCAATTAGATCACCTCTTTCTTTTAAATTCTATATAATATAGGCCGAGGCTCCCCAATCTCTCCTCATAGGACAATCCTGACCCTCCACCCCAGGAATCAGTCTGGTGAACCTTCATTGCACTGCCTCAGTCAAGTATATCCTTCCTTAGATACGTAGACCCAAGATTGTACACAGTACTCCATGCGTGGGCTCACCAAGACCTTACATAATTGCAGGTTTGGGCTTCAAGTCCCAGTCCAGAGACATGAGCACTTAATCTAGGCTGACACTTCCAGGGCAGTACTGAGGGAGTGCTGCACTGTCGGAGGTGCCATCTTTCGGAAGAGACGGTTAAACCGATGCCCCCTCTGCCCTCTCGGGCGGACATAAAAGATCCCACAGCTATTCGAAGAGCAGCAGGGAAGCTCTCCTCGGTCTCCTGGCCAATATTCATTCCTCAACCAGTAACACCAAAAAAATTATCTGGTCATAATCACATTGCTGTTTGTGGGACTTTGCTCTGCGCAAATTGGCTGCCGCGGTTCATAAGAACATAAAAATTAGGAACAGGAGTAGGCCATTCGGCCCCTCGAGCCTGCTCTGCCATTCAATCAGATCATGGCTGATCTTCGACCTCAACTCCACTTTCCTGCACTGTCCCCATATCCCTTGATTCTCTTAATATCCAAAAATCTATTGATCCCAGCCTTGAATATACTCAGAGACTGAGCCTCCACAGCCTTCTGGGGCAGAGAATTCCAAAGATTCACCACCTCTTCCTCATCTCAGACCTAAATGGCCGACCCCTTATCCTGAGACTGTGACCCCTGGTTCTAGACTCCCCAGCCCGGGGGAAACGCCCTCCCTGCATCTACCCTGTCAATCGCTGTAAGAATTTTGTATGTTTCAATGAGATCACCTCTCATTCTTCTAAACTCTAGAGAATATCGGCCCAGTCTGCTCAATCTCTCCCCATAGGACAACAGTGACTACACATTGCATTACAGCAGTGACTACACTTCATTGGCTGTGAAGTACTTGGGACACCCGGAGGTTGAGAAAGTTGCAATAAAAATGCAAGACTTTCTTTATCTCTTGTGTAGGGCATACACTTCTCTGCTTATAGTTTGGTGTCAATATCTACCGTCATAAATGGCTGTCAATTTTCCGTTAAAAGATAGCCACGAGTGAGGCAAATGATTTTCTGCGATTGCTTATTGCTCAGACCCTGAGCTTTTCACAGCTTCCAGGATTATTCAATGCAGGGCTGCTGTACTGAGGCTGCAAATTGTCCTGAAACATATCGAGTATATTGAAGGGCCAGGATATGTCTGAGTGCGCCCCGGACCTGGACACAGCTATAGAATCAGAGAATGTCACAACACAGCCACAGGTCCTTTAGCTCAAGTCTGCTCCAATGCTTTACTCCACATAAATCATCTAATCCTGCTCCCCTTATCATTTAATATTTCTCTTTTTCAAGTAACTACCTAGATCCCTTTCAATAGTACGCATGGACTCTGCTTCTATGATGGTTTGTAGCAGAAAATTCCCTGTTCTGATTATCCTCTGCTTTTAAATAATTTTTTCTCTAACCTCCCATTTAATTCTCTTTGCGGTCAGTGGTGCCCTCTTGCTGATCGCTGCAAACAATCCATTATTAGTTAACATGGCATTATCCTTCAGAATCTTGAAGGCCTGCATCAGACCACCTCTGAACCGTCTCAGTTCTCGTGAAAACTTAAGTGTCTACACCACTGGTCTGTGCCGGTGTTTATGCTCCACAGGGGCCTCTTCCCTCCTGTGTACATCACACCACATCACCATCTCCGTCTAATCCTTTCTCCCCCGTGTGCTGATCCAGCTTCCCCATAAATGTATCTCTGCTGTTCGCCGCCCTGTGGCAGCAAGTTCCACATCCTCACCACTCTCTGGGTAAGGAAGTTTCTCCTGAATGTCCCATTGGATTTATTAGTGACTTAATGGCTCCTCGTTTGGGACTGCCCCACAAGTGGAAACACCTTTTCTACATGTAACCTACAAACCACCTTCATAATTTGAAACACTTCTATTAGATCACCCCTCAGCAACTTTCCCACTACTGTTTTTGGGGGTGCTCAGTGGCTTTAACGGGCTTTGTGGCCCATTCGAAGTTTTACGCATGTGCGAACTTTCACATTTGAAAAGCGGGTCCCGGGCTGCGTGGGACCAGCGGACACCAGCTCTGAGGGAACGTAGCCCCACAAACTTCAATGTTCTAATGAAAAGAGCCACCAGCCTGTTGAGTCTTTCTTCTGATCCAGCCAGCAGGACTTTGCAAATCAAGTCTCCTTCAGCGTTCCCACCAGCTGCACAAGCCCCGCGCACCAGGACCCAGCTAGATCAGCACGCGTCCAGTACAAAGTAAATATCAGGCCAGAACCAACACTCGGACACCCTTAGAGTGATGAGCATGGGTCAGATTTTATTCCGAACCCCCTGACCTCTTTTCTCCCAAAACTATTTCTTTCACCGGCCTATTTATGCCGCTCGTGTATCGTGCTTTCTCTTGTGTTGCCGCCGCTTTCTCTGTGGTGTCTGAAGGACTTTTCTTTGCTCACCTGCCCTGCGTCCAGGTAGTGCGTGACCTGTAGGACCAGGAAGAAGACGCGTAGTGACTCCTTCTGTATGGGGTTACCCTGCCAGTTCTCCACAATCTGGCCGCACAGAGTCAGGAGAGGGTGGACTTCCTGCAGCTTCCGCTCCATCAGCAGCAGCTGGGAACCAACAGGTAGAACACAGCAAGCTTAAAAATCACAGCGACAACCTGCACCATCATATACAATCAGTCAGCATCGATCGACTATGTCCGGTGATTGACCTCTGCGACTCTCTATAAAGCAGGGACACGAACCCTGGTGTTGTGTTTGGGAATGTCCAGAGTCGCTCTTTCAGCGACTTGCTCTGTACGGCAGCTGCGCCACGCTGTTGGCCAATACAAGGATCAGCGCATCCGCCTTTTGATGGCATTTCCTCCGTGCGCTCATCCGCCCGAAGATGCTGGCACCTTCTGGATGTGGCCGGGCTACTTAACCGTTGTCGGGCATTGACCGATCCAGGGTATCACTGTCTGCGTTCCTCTAATCCTGGCCTCTTGAACGTCCCTGATTGTAATCGCTCAACCATCGACGGCCAGGCCGTCAGCTGCCTAGGCCCCAAGCTCTGGAACTCCCTAAACCCCAAGCTCTGGAACTCCCTAAACCTCTCCGCCTCCCAACCCTCCTTCAACGACGTTGCTTAAAACCTACCTCTTTGACCAAGCCCCTGCGCTAACCTCCACTTATGCGGCTCGGTGTCAAATTTTTATTGCATAATACTCCTGTGAAACACCTTGGGACGTTTCACTACGTTAAAGGCGCTATATAAATACAAGTTGTTGTTGTCCACTGGCATTATAGTAGCCGGTCCCAACATCTGACCTGACTCCAAAAAACAACAGTGCACAATATCCTGGAGCGTTTTAAAAATACGACTTTTGGCGGGGGCGGGGGTGCTGTAAAAGACCCCGTTAGAAGTTCTTGGAGAGCCAGCTCAGTTCAGTTGGCGGCAGCATGCTTGTGGTTTCCTGCTCCACTCCAGACCGGAGAGCACATACACATTCTGCCACCTCACTGCCGTCCACTAGAAATTTGACATTTCAAAAAAGGACTTCTCTCCTTTGCCAATTTTCTCCTCCCAAAGGGAATTAACTCTGCTGCTGCTGCTATTTCATGCTCCCTTTGTTGCCTCCCAGTACCTCACCCAAGCGGCCATTATTCACGCATGAGCCTGGAGAGGGAGCGTCACTGGGTATACACTGGGGGAAGGAGGGGCAGAGTAGCAGAGCCATGCTGGGGCTGGGTCCTGTCCTGGTCATTCACACACATACTTCTGGATAGTGATCAGGAGCTGTAACCCGACTAACTTTCACCAGCCCA
Source organism: Pristiophorus japonicus (assembly GCF_044704955.1). Classification (NCBI taxonomy): domain Eukaryota; kingdom Metazoa; phylum Chordata; class Chondrichthyes; family Pristiophoridae; genus Pristiophorus; species Pristiophorus japonicus. Next base: position 1,990,803 of record NC_091994.1, read on the forward strand.
ACCCATTTGGACCAACTGCAGCACATCCTGTGCCAGACGGATGGAGGTTGGCTAAGTAACCACAAACTGGTGACAGAGTGCAGGTAGGCTCTGTTTTCTATGGCACAGATACTCACTGGTGACACTCAAATTCTCTCCACCTTTCATAAGCCTCCTGGTTACTAGAGTGGAGTACTGTGCTTCAGTGCTTCGTTTTACTGCTGAGGACATTCATCCAATGGCATTTCTGCAATCCTCCCTCATACTGCACATTGAGAGCACACACACCCACCTACACAGCAACACGCGCACCAACACACACACACACACACACACACACACACACACACAATCTCGGAGGTAGTCCACAACATTCCTTACAACAGTTGGGAGATTTCAAACATTGATGGGCACACAAGATGCAGAAGGTTAGATACTGGAGAAAATTCTGTACAAAAGTTTGAATGCTAATTTAACTAAATGAATAAAGCTTACCATGCCTTTGCTTAAGAGGAAGAGTGCTCTGCAAGATGAGAGAGAGAAGTTTACAATTACACTCGCAAATTTAATTTAGTAATATACACATGAAACTATGCACCACTCTTGGTAAATAAAAGGAACAATTCACAAGAAATTCAGAAGCTTAAATTAGCTTTTGCCTCTCCAGAATCCCACTCCAGACACAAACACAAAATCCAGGCTGACAATCCCAGTGCAGTGCTGAAGGGATGCTGCATTGTCGGAGGTGCCGTCTTTTAGGTGAGACGTTAAACCAAGACCCTGTATGCCCTCTCAGGTGGACGTAAAAGATCTCAAGGGCCTATTTCGTAGAAGAGTCATCCCTGGTGTCCTGGGCTAATATTTATCCCTCAAACAACATTAAAAAACAGGGAGGATATGGGCAGCAGAGATTTGGATGAGCTGACGGTTACGGAGGTCAGAGAACGGGAGACCGGTCAGGGGAGCACGGGAGTAATCGAGTCGAGAGGTGACAAACATGAAAAGGGGGTTCAGTGGCAGATGGGGCGGAGGTGGATGGAAAGGATACAGGGTCTCCAGAAACATATATAGACTATCAGAAATAGAGGGGGGGGGGCGAGGGCTCAGAATCCAGATAGTACGTGAAAGACAAGAGGATAGCATATCTGAACCGAGGTAAGACATAGCTTCATACCACAGATTTACCATAAGTAAGAAACATAAGAACAGGAGGACATTCAACCCCTCGAGCCTGTTCCACCATTCAATGGCTGATCTGCGACCTAACTGCATATACCTGCATGTGCCACTTGGTTAACAAAAATCTATCAATCTCCGATCTAGCATCAATTGCTGTTTGCGGAAGAGTGTTACAAACGTCTATAACCCAGCTTGTGTCGAAGTGTGTCCTAATTTCACTCCTGAAAGGTCTGGCTCTCGTTTTTAGACTGTGCCCCCAGTCCTAGACTCCCCAACCAGTGGAAGTTTCTCTCTAGCTACCCTATCAGTTTCCTTTAATATCTGGAAAACTTCAATCAAATCACCCCATAAACTTTCTAAATTCCAGCGAATACAACCCTAGTTTGTGTAATCTCTCCTCGTAACATTCTGGCAAACCTATGCTGCACTCCCTCCAAGACCAATACACCCTCCCTAAGGTGTGGGCCCAGAACTGCTCACAGTGCTCCAGGTGTGGGCTAACCAGGGCTTTGTATAGATGAGCTCTTAATTTCAACTGTGCTATTGTGTGAGGGTAGAGGCCAACCAGTTCCCCTCAGAGAGGGAAAGCAGAACAAGACGTTACTCTCTTTAGCAACCAGTTATTTAGCAGTTTGGTGCTTGCTATCTGGAGGTGACGAATGATGCAGGAAAAGGAGAACACAAACTTTTCTTTTGCATGCACAGAAATTTAAAGGAACCGCGCACTGAAATAAACAGGCTGCGTGCAACAAAGATCATTTAGAGGGAACAATGGCCTCAATCCCAGAGATTTGGGCATTACCTTGTATATTCCGATCCCACTACCCTCGCGTATTCGGCTCCAACCCCTAGCAGGTCGCATGCTGAAACCAAATCTTTTTCTAACGTGTGCAGTTGCTGGTAGAAAGTGAAACAAAAAAAAGAAAATTAAAGGTTTTCTTCAAATTCTTATTACAGCCACTTTAATACACGCCAGTGTTGTGTGCGTAATGGAGATCAACTGTCAGCCATTATCCATTCCGTGAGTGTCGTGAACTTGGTTACTGGCCTGTGAAACACTGGGCAGATTGACCCCCCAACAACTACCAAGCTTCTTTTCACTCGCCTTCTCCCCGGAATGACTGCACGGGTGCCAACCAATGATCCCTGCAATTTTTTGGGGGTGCGTGGCCCCTTTAAGTGGCTGCGTGTCCCATTCAAATGTTCGCGCATTGAAAAGCCAGCGAGCAGCCTGCACGGGAGCGCCAGACCACGGTGCAGCCATGCAGTTTAATGGGAACACTGGCGCCAACTCTCCTCTGACCACTCGACTGTGTGGGCACCTCAGCCACACTTCATCTTGCCTCGATATCTACAAACAGTGCGCCAACTCTGGAAATACTGAGGTCAAATGTGGTACCCCTAGAACCTCAGACACGTGTTGCTGGCAAATTCCAATACAAGGCAGAGGCAGGCATTTAGAGAATTGTCTCCCTCAATGCAAACTGTGGCCTACTTCCGGGCCTTTGCAAGTCGCTCTCTCTTGCTTTCTCTCTGAAAGGTCTGGCTGAAACTATAACTATAGTTTCTCCGAAGGCGCAATTAATAAGGGCCAGTCTCTCCTGAATTGGTTGCTCTCCGGCAGATAGCTGCAAGGTCACTAGTTAGTGTACTCCAGTGCAGTACTGAGGGAGTGCTGCACTGTCAGAGGTGCTGTCCTTTGGATGAGACGTTAAACCCTGTCTGCTCTCTCAGATGGACCTTAAAGATCCCACGGCATTATTTTGAAGAGCAGCAGGGGAGTTATCTCCTGTGTCCTGGCCCTCATCCAACATCACAAACAGATTATGTAGTCATCATCACATTGCTGTTTGTGGGAGCTTGCTGTGCACAAACTGGCTGCTACATTACAACAGTGAGTACACTTCACAAAGTACTTCGTTAGCAGTAGAGCACATTGGGATGTCCCGAAATCGAGAAAGGTACTGCAGAAATGCAAGTCTTTCTTTCTTTAGGCTCAGCTCCCTCAGGCAAGGGAGCAGGGAGTGTGTGAAGCCAACCAACGCTCGTTGTCCAGGCCTTACTAAAGAATGGGCACCTGTAACCGAGTCCACCACATGCAATTTGCCGGCTGATTTCATCCCTTTCCTTAATTGTGAAGAAATACCCACAGCTTAGCTTTTAGATTCTTCGGCAGCACCTCCCAAATCCACAACCTCTATCAACGAGAAGGACAAGGGCAGCAGGCGCATGGGAACACCACCATCTCCACGTTCCCCTCCCAGTCACACACCATCCCGACTTGGGAAATATATCGGCCGTTCCTTCATCATCGCTGGGTCACAATCCTGGAACTCCCTCCCTAACAGCACTGTGGGAGCACCTCCACCACACGGACTGCAGCGGTTCAAGAAGGCGGCTCACCACCACCTTCTCAAGGGGCAATTAGGGATGGGCAATAAATGCCGGCCTTGCCAGCGATGCCCACATCCCAGGAATGAAGTTTTAAAAACGGGCTGCATAGTGTAGCCACTCTTAGCATTAAGGATACAATGGGACAGAGGTTGTGAGCTGAACAGTACCCTGTGAGCGTCGACACCTTGGGGAGGAGAAAATGGAGAGGAAAAAATATATAAAGAGAGTTGATGAAATTAGTGGCAGGGGTAAGTGCAGATGCAAAGCCGTTACCTCCCACTCTGAGTATCGGCAGGCTGCACAGAGGTAACCCAAGTTGGACAAGCTCTTTATTCAACATTTCTTATGCTCTTAACGCTAATAGTTTGATTCACCCTGTGCCAATAAACCCCCATTAGCTTCAAGAAAACAAAAGGTACATACTGCAAGCTGAAAGAGCAGTCGACAGTGCCAGTAAGGCGTCTGCTGAGAGATCTGTATCGCTTTCCGTAAAAGTGGTTTTGCTGAATCAACCAGATTCTGAAAAGCAAACAGCATTGTTACTTCAAACTAACATTGTTACTTCAAACTAACATTGCAACAAGGCAGAGGCCATCAGCATAGGTGCACCACCAGATGGGAAATAATGTAATGATTACAACACACGGCGCCTGGAACAGAACTTCCCAGTGAAGCAGTAATCTCAGGACTGCGATTCTCTTTTCTCCAGTCTCAGAGGTTGGTATCGTACTCTTAACTCTCGTCTCCAAGCTCTGCCAGTTACAGCCATCAATGTTCCCTCTAAGCTGCACGGCAGTGTAATGCGGAAGGTCCCGGGCGGGTCATCGCCAGCTTTTATATTGTAAATACTGCACATGCACAGAAATTTAAAGGGACCGTGCATTAAAACAGGTAACACAGATCAAAGCGCAGCTCACGGGGAGCACTGGTAACATCTGTTCTTCATTTTATCAATACATCTATGACCAGATCGGTTTCTCCTACAGTCCAAATAAACTGCCCACTGCCCTCTCTGCATTAAGATCTGCAACGCTTCACACTCTAACTCGTTCTCGCCCAGTTGTTCTCAAACCTGTGCAACTACTGCCCTTTCCGGCTGCAGCCTTCGAGATTCTTTCTCGAGACATTAAACCGAGGCCCCGTCTGCTCTCTCAAGTGCACGTAAAAAATCCTACGGCACTATTTCGAAGAAGAGCAGAGGAGTTCTCCCCAGTGTCCTGGGGCCAATATTTATCCCTCAATCAACATAACAAAAACAGATTATCTGGTCATTATCACATTGCTGTTTGTGGGAGCTTGCTGTGCGCAAATTGGCTGCCACGTTTTCCACATTACAACAGTGGCTACACTCCAAAAGTACTTCATTGGCTGTAAAGCGCTTTGAGCCATCCGGTGGTTGTGAAAGACGCTATACAAATGCAAGTCTTTCTTTAATTCCCTCCCCGGCCTTGTCCCTCGTATCTCTAATCTCCTCCAGCCCTACAACCCTCCAAGATCTCTGCGCTCCTCTAATTCTGGCCTCTTGAGCATCCCCGATTTTAAATCGCTCCACCATTGCCTCAGACCCAAGCTCTGGAATTCCCTCCTTAAACTTCTCCGCCTCTCTTGTCTCCTTTAAGATGCTCCTTAAAACCTACCTCTTTGACTAAGCACTGCCCTAATATCTCCTCATGTGGCTTAGTGTCAAATGTTGTTGGATAACGCTCCTGTGAAGTACTTTGGGACATTTTACTGCGTTAAAGGCGCTATATTATTACAAGTTGTTAATGCTACACTCTTGGGTTCCCCGTGATTATTTTAAATCTGCCCTCCGGATATCTATCTTGCTTGGTTGTCTTGTGAATTTAATACAGGAGGCTGAACTGGATGGAGACAGGTGGGAAGAGTTTCCATTCAAATATCAGTGTTAGAGCAACAGGTTACAGGCCGGCATACCATCCTCATTTACTCCCTTTGCAAGGAACTGTGAGGCACCTCTGTTGGCCCAAAGAACTGCGGGAAAAAACTGCCCAAATTTTAGAAAATATGACTGTCCTGGGATTTGAACCCATTAACCTCCAGTTAGGAAGCACTGGAGGAGCGAGCCCAGAAACAGCTGGTAGGAAAATGCTTCATTCTGCCAGCAGCAAAGATAGAGAGGATATTTATAATAAGAGGCAGCTCAGCAAAGGGGAGAGAGGGAGGGGAGGAGGGGGGGGAAGAGAAAGAAAGAGAGATTTATATGAGACAGCCCAGCAGGGCAGATACAATGAGAGAAGATTTTAAATTGACAGCGAGTACCTGGGTCTGAAGTCAGGAGGAAAAGCTACCAATTAAATATCACAGCACTGGGGGAGTGCAGCGCACCCTGATCAGTTGGTATTTTACTGTTCCTCAATTTGATATCTAAATAGTCCCCTACTGTGAGAAGTGCACTAAAGTCACAACAGGGAATCAGGCCATTGGGCCCATCCAGCCTGCGTCTGTGCTGACCCTCCATGTGTACAAACAGCCCTAAATCACCTTTAGCCGCCCGTCCCATATCCCTTCATCCACCAATCCAATCTAATCTTGAATGTTAACAGTTTCTGCCCCAACCATCGATCCTGGAAGTGAATTCAATAACCTCATAGCCCTCTGTTCTAAATCTCTCGCATTTAATCTTGTATCTGTGGCCCCTCAACTACTGGAAACAGTCTGCTCCAATGTCTATATTTCCCGGTTAATTTTTGTTTGGGTGCATGGCCTCCAAGGGGTTGGGCGGCCCATTCAAATTATTGCGAATGCGCGGTTTTTTTCCATTATAGAGCCGTTGCATGCAGATCACTGCATGGCCATGCTGCTTAACGGGAACATTGGTCTGCTCTGCTATCCACTCTGTCCCTTCCTTCCATCATTTTGAACACTTCTATCACATCGCCCCAGAATCTGCGCCGTTCTGATGAAGGATGACACAATTTTTCCAAGTCTTTCTTCATATTTGCATTTCCCCATACCAGGCAGTGTCCTCATGAGACTGTACCTTCTCGAAAGCCACAACATCCTTCCTATAGCGAGGAGCCTAATATTACACATAGCACTCTGACAGGGGGCTTATTATGGTTTTATATAGGATCAGCTACCTCTTGGCTTTTAAATTCTATACCCACTCTTGCAACAAAACTTGGAATTCCATTGACAACCGGAGGTGCTGCCTTTAATGCCCTGCGCACTTGTACCCCCAAATCCCTCCGCTCTTGCACAGCACCAAGCCCACTTCCATTCGGAGTATGATCACTGCTGTCAGTTTTAACCCTATTCCTTCATGGCTTTACACAGTCTCCTAAAGCATTAACTATATCTCCTGCAAATTTCAACACCATTCCCTCTCGGCCTGTAAACCAAATCACTGATACAGACAGTGAACAGAAATGGCTCCCAGAACTGAACCCTGGACACCACTACCCACTTCCAACCACTCGGAGAAAAACTGCCCTCACTCAGCTTTCTCCCTTCGAACCAAATATTACAATCCAGTTTGCTATCATCCCCCTAAATTCTATATCGCCTTAATCCTCTCCAGTATGCTCCCATGTGCTGTCTTGCCAAAGGCTTTCCTAAAGTCCACGTACACCACATCCACTGCATTTCCCACCTACCAAGTGAATTCTACGAGCTTTATCAAGCATCACTGCCCCTGTTGAAAATCCTGCCGGCTACTTCCAACCCATTGCTCGTTATCTGCTAACATCGTGATGTCATCCTTAAGGAGGCGAACACATTCCCTGCCACAGATGTTAACCTAACTGGCCTGTAATTATGAAGGGTTATCGAGCTGAAACATTAACTCTGTTTCTCTCTCCACACTGCCTGACCTGCTGAGTAATTCCAGCGTTTTCGATTTTTATTTGAGATTCCGGCACCTGCAGTATTTTGCTTTTGTGGCCTGTAATTACCTGCGTTAGCTCTATCGCCCTTACTGGACATGGGCAGTATACTGACCACTCTCTGCTGGCACACATTCACAATCAATAGAGCCCGGAAATCCAGTTTGGAATTCTAATTGTTTTTTTTTTTAATATTAAAAGGCTAACATTAAAGGGTTTAAAAATAGATTTGGTTGCTTTAATGACAGTGAATGCATTGAACATAAACACAAGTATTAGGGGCAGGAGTCAGCCCTACGGCCCCTCGAGCCCGCTCCACCATTCAATAAGATCATGGATGATCATCGACCTCAACTTCACTTTCCCGTTCGATCCCCATATCCCTTAATTCTCCTGGACTCCAAAAATCTATTGATCTCAGTCTTGAATATATTCAGAGACCCAGCATCCACAGCCCTCTGGGGCAGAGAATTTCAAAGATTCACAACCCTCAGAGAAGAAATTCCTCCTCACCTCAGTCTTAAAGGGCCGACCCCTTATCCTGAAACTGTGCTCCCTGGTTCTAAACTCTCCAACCCGGGGAAAACAACCTCTTGGCATCTACCCGGTCAATTCTCCTCAGAATCTTTATGTTTCAGTGAGATCAGCTCTCATGCTTCTAAACTCCAGAGAGTATCGGCCCATTCTACACAATCTCATCGAAGGAATCAGTCTAGTGAACCTCCGTTGCACCACCTCTATGGCAAGTATATACTTCCTCAGATAAGGAGACCAAAACTGCGCACAGTACTCCAGGTGTGGTCTCACCAACGGCCTGTACAATTGTAGCAAAACTTTACTATTGAAGTTCAAAATAAATATATTTAAAAATACATGTACAATAATGACCCCCATTATCACTGGTAAGAGAACAGAGTACAAACCCATTTTCTAACTCCACTCACTGGACCCTGCCCTGTCAGCGCGATCATATTTTTATTTGATCCAGGCTGCGTCTTTGACCAAACTTTCAGTTCCAATCAATCACCTTGTGTATAAGGTGCTGAGAAATGTCCATTATCACTGTGTACCAGATTACAGAAAGTTAGAAACAAGCTGATTCAATAAACTTTTATAAAAGCAAAAAGCTTCACTTTCTCTTACCTGCTGGCAATACAACTCTGACAGAAGGCTGGCTGCTTCAAATTTGATATCTTCAAACTGCGGAATCTAATGCACTCAGGTTAAGGAGACACCACTTGCAATCAGTTGGAATATATAGTTGTTCCAATCCCTCTCTATCCCAAAAAGGTAGCATCTTTAGCTCAGAGGGCAAATAACGAATGCAGTTAACAGTACAAGGTTCTCCAGGATGCATCCCTTTAACCTGCCTGCTGAACAATTTCCAAGCAAGGGCACAAGAGGCATTTGAATTAGGCAGAAGTAACTGTTGGGAGCAACTGCATAAGAAATGTCAAAAGCAGCCTAGGTTAACAACTACTGCGGAGAAGGAATTCACTTCACTTGCACTTGCCAGGCTCAATTCTTCATTCTCTTCCCTCACTTATAATGTATAAATATATAAATTATTATTGTTGTTATTCCTCCAGTGATTGCTGCTTAAAACAAACAGATTTCAGAAGCAAGACAAAAAAAGGCTGCATTACACCCGAGCAGGAGTTGTGCATTCAGACCCACAGGATGGGGGTTCAGACCCACAGTTCCCACAGGATAGGGGTTCAGGCCCACAGTTCCCACAGGATGGGGGTTCAGGCCCACAGTTCCCACAGGATGGGGGTTCAGGCCCACAGTTCCCACAGGATGGGGGTTCAGGCCCACAGGATGGGGGTTCAGGCCCACAGGATGGGGGTTCAGGCCCACAGTTCCCATTGGTTGAGTTTTTCTTGGGGTGGGGCGTGGTTGTCGGGTTCGGGAAGGTTACAGAGAACGGGAGGGATGAAGCCATGAAGGAATTTAAACACATGGGCAAGCGATTGAAATTGAAGGTGTTGGGGAACTGTGAGCCAACGTAGTTCGGCGTGGATGGGATGATGGACGAGAAGGATCTGGTGCAGGTTAGGATACAGAGAGTAGAGTTTTGGATGAGCTGAAGTTTATGGAGGGTGGAGGATGGGAGGCGGGACAGGAGAGGATTAAAATAGTTGATCCCGGAGGCAACAGAGGTATGGATGAAAATTTCAACAGCAGACAGAGATGAGTGATGTTAGAGAGGTAAATGCAAGCGCTCTTTATGCCGGCGAGAATGTGGGCTCAAAAACTCAGAGTCGAGTAGGACGCAGAGTTTGCAAACCGGCTGTTTCAGTCTGAATCAGTGATCAGGGATGGGCGAAGACAACGTCTGTTTTAGCTGGAGGAAATATCGGCTCATCGAACACTGAATGCCGGACAAGCAGTGCCGACGGACAACACAGGCAGTGCAGCAGTCAAGAAAGGTGGCGGAGAGGTAGAGACGAGTTTTGTTGGTGTACACGTGCAAGGAAGTGGACTCCATGCCGGCGATGATATCACTAAGGGGCAGCGTACGGATGAGGTAGAGGAAGCGGCCAAAGATAAATCCTTGGGGGAGGACTCCAGAGGCAATGGTGCAGAAACAGGAAGAAAAGACATTTCTGTGGATGATCTGGCTACGGTTAGACACAGAGCAAGAGATCGGAAGTTGCTCCCAAGCACGTAGACTATGAAGCAGCACTAGTACAGACCTGAGTGCAAGTAACGTACTTACTCTCTGGGGCGGGGGGATGGGCGGGGGGGGGGCGGGGGGATGGGCGGGGGGATGGGCGGGGGGATGGGCGGGGGGGGGGCGGGGGGATGGGCGGGGGGATGGGCGGGGGGATGGGCGGGGTGGGGGCGGTGAAGCATGATGATATTTAGAAGAGGATACAAAAAAAAACAGAAACTAGCTTACAAACTGAAAGTAAGAAATTAAAACAATTATGAGTGTTAGCAAGTACAGGTATTAGTATTTACTTTTAAAAGAAATGAATACTAGAGTAAATAATGTAAGATTTGTTCATGGTCATTTTTTGGGCTGCTCTGTGGACATTGGCTCAGGCGCTTTATTTAGCCGTTTACAGTGTCATTTCCAGTCCACACAGTTAGAGTAAATCTACTTAAGTGGTCTCATTGCCTCCAGAACTTCTTTTGCAGATCCGGAGCAGCAAATGGACGTGACGCAAAACGACTTGCCCTAGGTATAATCACTTCAAGATTAGCAGAAAATAACCTGCAGTTGATTAGCAAGAAATAACAGCAGCAACACAATGAAAGAATGTTCCTCTTCACACAAGCCACTGCAATTGGCTAGTAGCTGCTCACATGCACATTTTCCGGAGAGAAAGAAAGGATACTTGTTGGGATATTAACCACTGGAAGAGAGGGAAAAAACAATTAGTCACATTGGTTTTGCTGAGTTCAGTTAAATTCATTTTCCAACAAAAGACAGAGCTTAACATCAAACCCACTCCACAACTGATTCTATTCAGCAACAGCACTTTATACCCATGACTGAAACTTTGCTTTAGGATCATAGGAACTAGAGGTGGTCATTTGGCCCCTCGAGCCAGTTCCGCCATTCAATGAGATGATGGCTGACCTGCGGCCTAACTCCATAAACCCGTCTTTGGCCCATATCCCTTAATACCTTTGATTAACAATAATCTATCAATCTCCAACTTAAAATCAACAATTGACCTCAGTTGTTGTTTGTGGGAGAACATTCCAAACCTCTACCACCCTGCGTGTGTAGAAGTGTTTCCTAATTTCACTCCTGAAAGGTCTGGCTCTAATTTTTAAGACTATGCCCCCTAGTCCTAGAATCCCCAACCAGCAGAAATAGTTTCTCTCGATCTACCCCATCAGTTCCCCTCAATATCTTAAAAACTTTGATCAAATCACCCTGCAACCTTCCAAATTCCAGGGAATACAACCCTAATTTGTAACTGAACCCCTGGAGTCCAGGGTGCTGATACGGGTACTCCGATATGTCAGCTCCAGCACACCACCATTTGACCAATACATCTTTAAACGTTAAAAGGAATAACTACAGTTTAATCAGTTTCTAAATTAACCTTAACCTTCTAAATTCCGGGAAATACAACCCTAGTATGTGTAATCTCTCCTCGTAATTTAACCCTTGGTGTCCAGGTATCATCCTCACCAACATCTTCATTCATTTGAAACCCAAATTGGTTTGCTGCTGCCTAATCATTACTTCCTGATGGATCTCATCTTTTCAACCTGAGTTTTTGAGTTCTGCCACTTACACTTCAGACTCTTTTCAGTCTTGGGGGTTTTCTACATAAACTTGGTGGTTGCCCTGCACTTAAAACTTCACCTAGGTTTTTGAAGAACAACACATGCCGGGACAGCCATCACTGATGTTCCCTCTAATTTTCGTTCCCTGAGCAGGGCCTTTAAATTTGCTGCGCGTCACATATGCACGGTAACTCTTCCAGTGACAGTGGCTTGTGAATGGCCTGCATGGGACCTCGTGATCGACGCGTGGCTACGCACCTTAGGGGGAAAACACTGATCATGAGCACGGTTTCAACTTGATTCATATGCTAGAGATTCTGGGCACCACACTTCAGGAAAGGTGCAAAGGCCTTGGAGGAGGTTTACCAGAATGTTACCAGGGATGAGGGACTTCAGTTACGAGCAGAGGTTGGAAAACGTAGGACCGTTCTCGTTGGAACAGAGATGGTTAAGAGGTGACCCAATAGAGGTTTTTAAGACGATGAAGGGTTTGATAGAGTAGATGGAGAAATACTATTCCCTGTGGGGAGTGGGTCAATAACCAGAGGTCAGCGATTCAAAATCATTGAAAATAATTGAGGACCCAGCACCGATCCCTGCGGCACCCCGCCAGTCACTGTTTGCCAACCGGAAAATGACCCATTTATCCTGACTCTCTGTTCCTATGATTCTATGAGAACTGAGCAACTTCGTGTTCAATACGATGAAAAGTCATTTGAAGTCACAAAACACATCCTGAGCCAGAGAGAGAGATGGAGAACCACGAGAGAATGTGCTCAATTAAGAGTTTACATTCTACAGATAAAGTACAGTTTTAACCTTACTGAAGATCTGCCACAACGCACGAATATTAGCAAAGCAACAGGTCACAGCAGGTAAACAATTTGAGTCCACTTGCCTGGATGAGTGCAGCTCCAACAACACTCTAGAAGCTCGACACCATCCAGGACAAAGCAGCCCGTTTGATTGGCCCCCCCATCCACCACCTTAAACATTCACTCCCTCCACCACCGGCGCACCGTGGCTGCAGTGTGTACCGTCTACAAGATGCACTGCAGCAACTCGCCAAGGCTTCTTCGGCAGCATCTCCCAAACCCACGACCTCTACCACCTAGAAGGACAAGGGCAGCAGGTGCATGGGAACACCACCACCTCCACGTTCCCCTCCCAGTCACACACCATCCTGACTTGGAAATATATCGGCCGTTCCTCCATCGTCGCTGGGTCACAATCCTGGAACTCCCTCCCCAACAGCACTGTGGGAGCACCTTCACCACACGGACTGCAGCGGTTCAAGGCAGCGGCTCACCACCACCTTCTCAAGGGGCAATTAGGAATGGGCAATAAATGCCGGCCTTGCCAGCGACGCCCACATCCTGTGAGTGAATTTTAAAACGTAAACCTGCACCAAACAATTTCACTCTGTCCATGGGCCTTTCAGAATCCTTGGTTAGAACTTCTAACGGCAAATCAGAAGATTACAGCCACTGTTACTGAACAAACAACAACTTGCATTTATATAGCACCTTTAACATAGTAAAATGTCCCAAGGTGCTTCACAGGAGTGTTATCAAACAAAATTTGATGCTGAACCACACAAGGAGATATTATGTCAGGGCACCAAAAGATTGGTCGAAGAGGTCGGTTTTAAGGAGCGACTTAAGGAGAAAAGAGAGGTAGAGAGGTTTAGCGAGGGAGTTCCAGAATTTAGAGCCTAGGCATCAGAAGGCACAGCTGCCAACGGTGGGGAGATGAAAATAGTTGATGTGCAATTGGAGGCCAGAATTGGAGGATCTCGGTGGGTTGTAGGACTAGAGGAGGTTACAGAGATGGGGAGGGACGAGGCCATGGAGCAAACACCAAGTACTGTAGGAAAAAAAAAGAACATTTCAGCTGTAATTAATGGCAGTAACAAGCTCACAGCTGTGCATTCATCCAGGATTAAAACCCTTGAAAACTATTCCCAATGCGTTGAAATCTGGGAAACATATCTTCTCAAGCAAAAATAAAAACAGGAATTACCGAAAATAGTAGCAGGTCCTTAAAGCTCTAAAGAAATAAAAGGTGGGACAACGTCATGCCAAACCTGAAGGAACTAATATGTAGTTCCAGCCTTTTCTGTTTTTGTTTTAGATTTTTCTAATTAGTTAGATCAAGGCCAAAGCAGCTCACTCACCCAGTCACTCTGTGGTACACTGCAAGAAGCCTCTCTCTGCAACTGCACCATTTCAGCACATGTAGCCAAACCAGCAGCAATTTCACACAGTAAGATCACAGGAACAGTACTGAGAGGAACGATAAACTAAGTGGTTTGGGCTGAAGGAGGAATCTAGACCAAGTGTCAACAAATGCCATTTCCTTCTTTGTCGCTGGGTCAAAATTTTGGAATTTGCTACCCAACACCGTTCGTTGTGGGAACACCATCAGCACACGGACCGCTACCTTCTCGGAACAACTAGCGAGGGGCGTTCCAAATAGGGCCTTTCCAGCATCACCCACACCCGGAGAGCAAATTAACTGAAACAAAATACTGCTCTAGGAACAAAGGTCAAATCTGCAAACCAGTTTACATTTTGCCTGGAAGTTTGTCTCTCTAAAAATCCTGAGACCGGTTGATCAGAGTAATTCTAAAAGCTAAGGGGTTGGCAACATGAGATAGCTATCTGTCAAAGAAGCAGTTAGGACCCCACAGGACACTGCACCTGCTACAGCGATTGCAGCTTTAGCCTGAAAATACTTGAAAACTCTAAATCATTTGGTACCCATCAGACAGCATTCCTATACCCAAGATAAAACTGAAACAAAAGTTTTAAAAGTATATTTAACTCCCCAGTGTCTGGATTCTGTCTAGATGATATTCTGCCATGTAGAATATGGACTCAACATTAATGATAAATTGCGGTGTGCCGCCGCATAACCCATTATTTCCCACTTCTGAAAGTGTCGAAGCACTTCAACTTAGCAGCATCATCGCAATGTGCATCAAGAGCTACCCAAATCAGTATATTTTGCATGAAACAAACTTTATATCCCCTAACACAAACCACAAGCTACAAACCGAAACCCTGCAGAAAGTCATAGACCAATAAACAGAAACTAACTTAAAATTACTACACTTTGACAACACGGGAAAGCGACTCTGATCAGCAGACTGAAAACAAACTATTTCAAATAAATAGAAGCTCGCCATCAAAACACAAGGAGATTAAATTACAAACTCCGGTCCGATAGCTCAACGAATAAATGTACTGTGGAGTCTAACACTGAGCTGCACAGACCAGGCTCAGTCCCTGATCTGTGCTGACATACACAATCTCAGCCAAGACACCAGTGAAGTACAATTGGTCTCACTCACTGCCCCCAGATTAAAAGGGAAAATAGATCAGTCAGGGCTACCACCTCAGATCACTTCCTGGTGGAAGCGTCCATAGACTTCAAGCGAGCCCAGTTACAATTTATGATCCACTCCCCTATTCTCACCCCGCCCTTGTCAAATAGCCCAGCAACATTCAGTGCCCCAGCTCTCACACACATCAACAACTTGTATTTATATAGCATCTTTAACATGATAAAACGCTCCAAGGCGCTTCACAGGAGCGTTATAATGCAAACTGACATCAAGCCACAGGAGGAGAAATTAGGGCAGATGACCAAAAGTTTGGTCAAAGAGGCAGGTTTTAAGGAGCGTCTTAAAGGAGGAGCGAGAGGCAGAGAGCTTTAGGGAGTGAGTTCCAGAGCTTAGGGCCCAGGCTGCTGAAGGCACAGCTGCCGATGGTGGAGCGATTATAATCAGGGGTGCATAAGATTGGATGTCTGACAATTTAGAGATAGTGGAGGGGTCGAGAGAAGTGGTGGTGAGGTAGGTGTCGTCAGCGTATATGTGGAAACTGACGCTGTGCTTTCGAATGAAGTCACTGAGGGGCAGCGTGTAGATGACAATGTCGACTTGGTACTGGAATGCTGCTGCAACATCCCCACCGACACCTGGGAGTCCCTGGCCAGAGACCGCCCTAAGTGGAGGAAGAGCATCCGGGAGGGCGCTGAGCACCTCGAGTCTCGTCGCCGAGAGCATGCAGAAAACAAGCGCAGGCAGCGGAAGGAGTGTGCGGCAAACCAGTCCCACCCTCTCTCTGTCCCACTTGTGACAGAGACTGTAATTCCTGTATTGGGCTGTTCAGTCACCTGAGAACTCACTTTTAGAGTGGAAGCAAGTCTTCTTCGATTTCGAGGGACTGCCTATGATGATGATGATGATATGGGTCGCTGCGCTCAGTTAAAGGAAAACGATAAGAGAAAAGAAAAAAATGAACATGTGCTCTGCTGTGTCAAAACTTACAACAAATCCTAAGCAGCCAGCAGATCAGAGCAGAGCACTGGAGCTTCAGTACACTGCATACGCCAGCCCAATTTTATTTCACATTCCTGCTGACCCACGCTAACCAGGTCAATGAGGAGGAACTTAGTACAACTGGAACAAATACAGGAACGCTAGTCAGGGTGTGCATCCCCAGTGTCACATCAAGCACCCAGATACAAGCAGCCGACAACACAGGAAGAATCTTTTGAAATCCAAAAACCACAAAGGTATGGAGCAATTAGGCCTGGGGAACACAGAACATCTACGAAACTAGACAACACACTGCAGCATGATGGCTCCAAACCTCATCGTTGGTTGGAACAACACAGATTATTGATAGATGTTTGAGATAAAATTGTGCATAATCATTAACAACCAACCTCAAATTTTCTGACACATACCTCGACAGCTTTATAAAAGATGCTCGGAAAAGTAACTCAATCATACACTAGACAGGGGATAAATGTCACGGAAAGATATCAAACCAGGAGAACTCAGCCACCCGGAGAACTGAAGCAATGAATCAGCGATTCTATAAAGACGGACTTGCATTTATATAGCGCCTTTCACGACCACCGGAAGTCTCAAAGCGCTTTATAGCCAATGAATGCAACAGTGACTACATTGTACAATGTGGAAAATGTGGCAGACAATTTGCGCACAGCAAGCTCCCACAAACAGCAATATGATAATGACCAGATCATCTGTTTTTTTAGTGATGTTGACTGAGGGATAAATATTGGCCCCAGGACATCAGGTATAATTCCCCTGCTCCTCTTCAAAATAGCACCATGGGATCTTCTACGTCACCTGAGAGAGCAGACAGGGCCTCAGTTTTAACATCTCATCCGAAAGACAGCACCTCCAACAGTGCAGCACTCCCTCAGCACTGCACTGGGAGCGTCAGCCTAGATTTGTGCTCAAGTCCCTGGAGTTGGACTTGAACCCACAACCTTCTGACTCAGAGGCGAGTGTGCTGCCCACTGAGCCACCACTGACACTGTGATTCGAGGTGTCGCTTCACAGAACAGCAGATGCTAGAGCGGAGACACAATCAATTAAAAGATCAAAGAACAGTTCTAACAGTCGTTAGGAAAGCAAAATAAAATCGGGGTACAATCGGAGAAGCTCCAGCCCTCTGTGCACACAAGCCTCACAGCAAGCTACAGGCCCCAGCTGTGGTCAGTATGGAGGAGAGCGGTATTCCCCACATGCAGGGCTGCTCACATACTTGGTCACCAAATGTTGCGGAGCGGGGGACTGGATCTGCCAGACTAACCAGCTAGTGATAGTGGATGGTACTGTGAGGATGCAAGAAAGCAAGAGGAGAAAGAAAATATATACCTCACACTTTTACCATGGGGCAGCGTTCTTTTCAATCTTCCTTAAAATAACACCTCTCCCTAACTACCACAATCACATCGAGAAACTGGCTCTCTCAGATATCCCTGGCCAAATAACAAGTATTTGTTTACTTCCTGGCCCGCACTCTCATTGCCCATCTGTACTATGCCTCAATTCTTCCACCTGGGCTTTTATTCCTCTCGCTGTACTCTACAAGTGTCCGCTGGGCTTAGTGGTGCCAGACATCAGAAAACAGTGCCAAGATGTTTGCACATAATGCAGGCTGACACATCACAATGCAGTACTGAGGGAGTGCTACATTGTCAGAGATGCCTTCCTTCAAATTAGACATTAAACCGGCGCCCTGTTTGACCAGTGGACCAATGATGCCATGGCACTATTTGAAGAGGAGTATAGAGTTATCCTGCTGTCCTGGCTAACATTTACCCCTTCCTCAAACACACCACCAAGAGCAGATTAATTGGTCACTCACTTCACGGTTTATGGGATCTTGCCATTCGTGGAAATGGTTGTTGCTTTTACCTACATAACAATTTAGTGTGTGAAGCGCTTTGGAATGTTTGCGATAAGCCAGTAAGAATTCTTTCTTTCTGTTTCAATGTATTACATTCTATAATCTTGACCAACTCTTTATAAATATATAGAGGCATAGTGTAGAAAAGCCAGGAAGTTATGCTAAACTTATATAAAACACTAGTTCAGCCCAGCTGGAACATTGCAACCATTTCTGGGCATCACACTTCAGGAAGGAAGTGAAGGCTTTGGAGAGGGTACAGAAAAGATTTACTAGAATGCTTCCAGGGATGAGGGATTATAATTATGTGGCTAGACTAGAGAAGCTGGGTTTCATAGAATCATAGAAATTTACAGCATGAAAGGAGGCTGAGGAGATTTGATAGAGGTGGGTAAAATTATGAAGGGTTTAGAAAGAGAAACTGTTTGCAATGGTTGAAGAGTCAATAACAAAGTGCACAGATTTACGGTGATTGGTAAAAACAAGAGGCAACGTGAGGAAAACTTTTTTACAGATGAGTGGTTTAGGATTTGGAACCCGTTGCCTGATAGGGTGGTGGATGCAGATTCAATAGTAGCCTTCAAATGAGAATTGGATAAATACCTGGAGAAAGAATTGCCGGGATATGGGGAAGAGCGGGGAGTGGGACTAACGGGATTGTTCTTCGAAAGAGCCGGCTCAGACTCGATGGGCCGAATGGCCTCCTCCTGTGCTGTACTGTTCTATGATTCAACAACGTGACAGTTCCAATCCAGTTCCTGCAAAACAAGCCACCTCGCCTATAATCCCAACACCCCCCAAACAAAAATCACCCTCTCACCACTAATTCAATTCTTACTTCTCTCTTTATCCAGCCCTATCTCAGGTACCACACAGCTGTCTGGATGGGCAGGTGGTTGCTCTTCAGGAGAGATATATTCTCAGATCCCTTCTCCATGGTTTAAAACTCTACCACCCAAAAGGAAATAGATTCTGGACGTCATAATAAATTGCTCTTCCGCAACTCAGTTGGCACTAAATCCTTTGCGCGTATTTTAAAAGTTTTCCGCTTATTTGATTACAAGTCCAAGCATCTATACTGTTTAAATCAGCGCAGGGCTCAAATTAAAACACTTTAGTGGAAAAGCTTGGTTCAAAATGTATGTAAAATAATTAGAATTTATTATGCGTAGATGCATGGGGCATTAACCCATTCTCTTGTCTCCGAGCGCTGGTGAAAATTACATCATGAATGGTCCTGACTGTTCTCGATATTCTCTATTCCCAACTGTTCAGGCATTAAATCACAGGTTAAAATTACAATGATCTATCCCATGGGAATTTATATCACTTTGCTGTCAACTAGCACAAATTAAGTCAGGCAGAATAAGAGAATACAACACAGTATCTCTGGGTGCCAGCAGAACAAGGATGGGCATTTCGACTCTTATTCCACAATGATCCGATCTTACATATTTCCCAGGAGCTTAGAAAGAACTCTCCATGACACAGCTGACTTAACCTGCCCGCAGGGAAGCTCCGAGGTGCTGCACTGCCAATGAACGAAATCTCACACAGGTACGGTTTAGGTGGGACAGATGATTCCTTTGCTCTGAATGAGGTGTTAAATTGAGGTGCTGTCCAGCATTTAAGATCCTGGAGCGCTATTCGAAGAACAGGGTTCTGCGTCCTATCCAACATTCCTCCCACAATCACACCAAAAGGCAGATTAACCAGACATTGATCCCAGCAAGAGTCATTAAACCAAGGTCCCGTCCGGTGTCCTGGGACCAATATTTATCGCTCAACCAACATCACCAAAACAGATTATCCAATCATTATCAAATTGCTGTTTGTGGGAGCTTGCTGTGCACAAACTGGCTGCCGCGTTTCCCACATTACAACAATGACTACACTTCTAAAGTACCTCAATAGCAGTAATGCACTTTGGGACACCCTGTGGTTGTGAAAGAGGCTATATAAATGCAAATCTTTCTTTTCCAAGAGATAGCCACACTGCGTAAATGTTCAAAGTGAGATTTATATGTTCAAAAACACATGGACACACACAGATGTAAACACATGGAGCTGTGCTTAACATAAAAAAGCATCAAAGTAGATCAGATTTTTAAAACTAAGTTTCACCCCTATTGACCATGACTTGACGGGCCTCATCAGCAGAATTAAGACTTACTTTGACCGACATCATCTCATTTCAAATCTACACAACATCAAACAGACTTGTTGCTACAATATAAAGAGGATTGACTGTTGGAAATAAGCCTCAGCGTCTGGAAGGGTAAATGAAGGTTTCAGGGACGACAGATCTCCAACTGAACTGAATGTTGATGTACTGTCTCTTTCCAGGTGACAACACTGTCTATTTTCCTTTCAGATTGCCCAGCACTTTCAGTTTTCCTTTTGATCTCTTTTGGTACAACAATTATCCCCGTGTCCTGGTCACCATTGTCCACTCCATCAACACTGCGAAATACAAGTTAACCGATCATCGTCTCCTTGCAGTTTGCGTGATCTTGCTGTTGTTGCCTACATAACAGTGACTGCATTCGACAAGTAATTCATTGGCTGTGAAGCACAGTGAAGCACAAGGCACACTGCAAGTGCAATATTTCTTCTTTGTTTGCACTGTTACATCGGTTAAAACAGAAAATATTGGAAAGGCAGACGACGACATTTCAGGTGTGCAGGATTACAAACCAAAACACCTTTCCCTTTGCAGACGCAGCCAAACCTGCTGCCTTCCCAGCAATTGCAGTTTCTCCACCTAATTTAGGCTGACAGTCCCAGTGCACTGCCAAGGGAGCCCTGCACTGTTGGAGGTGCCGTCTTTCAGATGAGACATTAAATCGAGACCCCCATCTGCCCGCTCAGGTGTACGTAAAAGATCCTAGGACATCATTTCAAAAAAGAGCAGGGAGAGTTCTCCCTGGTGTCCCGGCCAATATTTAACTCTGAATCAACATCACTAAAAACAGATTATCCGGTCATTGTCACATTGCTGTTTGTGGGAGCTTGCTGTGCGCAGTTTTGGCTGCCGCGTTTCCTACATTAAAACAGACTGCACTCCAAAAGTACTTTGGGGCATCCAGTGGTCATGAAAGGTGCTATAAAAATCCAAGTCTTTCTTCAATGCTTATCCTGAGACTGTGCCCCCTAGTTCTTGACTCTCCAACCAGGGGAGAACAACCTCTCAGCATCTACCCTGTCAATACCCCTCAGAATTTTATACATTTCAAAAAGATCACCTCTTATTCTTCTAAATTCCAATGAGTACAGGCCCTTTCTTCATAAGACAATCCCTTCATCCCAGGAAGCAACTTAGTGAACCTTCTCATCCCTCGTCCTTGTACTATCAGCTAATGGGTTGTTGTCCCACCAGAGCCCTGTACAATTGTAATAAGACTTTCTTGCGGTCATAATAAATATATTTTGGAACATTACATGTAGAGTGATCAGGCCCACTAGCAGCATTGAGTAGTCGTCGCCCCTAACCCTCCCCTTCATCTCAGGAATTAACCGAGTGAACCTTCTCCTCCCCAGTCCTTGTACCTCTGCTAATGGGTTGTGGTCCCACCAGAACCCTGTATAATTGTAATAAGACTTTGTTGCTGACATGATATCTACATATATATTTTGGAACATTACATGTAAACTGATCACCCCCACTCGCAGCAGTGGGGCTGATCACATCCCTAGTCCTTGTACCATCAGCTGATGGGCTGTGGTCCCAGCAGAGCCCTGTACGATTGTATTGTGACTGTACGAATGTATGAAGACCGCCTTGCCGTCCTATTTTGGAACATAACATGCCGAATGCCCAGCCCCACTAGCAGCAGTGAGGCCTAGCCTCCCCCCAAGCCCTGCTCACCGCCTTCTCGAGGTGCGAGCGGGCCTGCTCGGTGTTCTTGGTGTGGTGGTACAGGACGCTGCCGAGCTGCAGCTGGGTGCGGGCCTCGACGCGCTGAGACGGCTTGAACTGGAAGACGGCCTGCAGGCAGTGCACGCACAGCTTGATCTTGGGCGGGCTGGCCGTGCGGAAGCTCTCGGCGAAGCCCAGCAGCGCCAGGTACCAGGCGTCCGTGTACTGCGGCGGCTGGGGCGGGGGAGGCTGCGGCTGGGGCTGGGGGGTCGGCGGCGGGGCCTGGGCCTGGGGCTGCGGCGGCGGCTGCTGCTGTTGTTGCTGAGGGCCGCTAGCGCCAACCGCCGCCATCTTACCCGCATCCGCGCCAAACATCGCGAGAGCTCGGGTCCCGGGCAGGGGCGGGGCTGGGGGGGTAGTGACGTCACCGGCCGCCTGCTCCACCCCGCCCCCGGACCAGGGAGCAACTGACAGCTTGCATTCACTGGGGCACTGGGGTTACTGCATCCACTGGGGCACTGGGGTTAGTGCATTCACTGGGGCACTGGGATAAGTGCGTTTACTGGGACACTGGGGTTACTGCATCCACTGGGGCACGGGTTAGTGCATCCACTGGGGCACTGGGATTACTGCATCCACTGGGGCACTGGGGTTACTGCATCCACTGGGGCACTGGGGTTACTGCATCCACTGAGACACTGGGGTTAGTGCATTCACTGGGACACTGGGGTTACTGCATGCACTGGGGTTACTGCATCCACTGGGGCACTGGGATAAGTGCGTTTACTGGGACACTGGGGTTACTGCATCCACTGGGGCACTCGGGTTAGTGCATTCACTGGGACACTGGGGTTACTGCATCCACTAGGGCACTCGGGTTAGTGCATTTACTGGGACACTGGGGTTACTGCATCCACTGGGGCACTCGGGTTAGTGCATTCACTGGGACACTGGGGTTACTGCATCCACTGGGGCACTCGGGTTAGTGCATTTACTGGGGTTACTGCATTCACTGGGGTTACTGCATTCACTGTGACACTGGGGTTAGTGCATTTACTGGGACACTGGGGTTACTGCATCCACTGGGGCACTGGGGTTACTGCATTCACTGGGGTACTAGGGTTACTGGATTCACTGGGGTTACTGCATTCACCAGAGCACTGGGGTTACTGCATTCACTGGGGTTACTGCATCCCCTGGGGCACTAGGGTTACTGGATTCACTGGGGTTACTGCATTCACCAGGGCACTGGGGTACTGGGGTTACTGCATTCACTGGGGCACCGGGTTACTGCATTCACTGAGGCACTGGGGTTACTGCAACAACTGGGGCATTGGTTACTGCATTCACTGGGGTTACTGCATTCATCAGGGCACTGGGGTCACTGCATCCACTGGGGTTACTGCATTTATTGGGGTTACTGCATCCACTGGGGCACTGGGGTTACTGCATCCACTGGGGCACTAGGGTCACTACATCCACTGGGGCACTAGGGTTACTGCATTCACTGGGGCCCTGGGGTTACTGCATGCACTGGGACACTGGGGTTACTGCATCCACTGGAGCACTAGGGTTACTGCATCCACTGGGGCACTGGGGTTACTGCATCCACTGGGGTTACTGCATCCACTGGGGCACTAGGGTTTCTGCATTCACTGGGGTTACTGCATCCACTGGGGCACTGAGGTTACTGCATCCACTGTGGCAATGGGGTTAGTGCATTTACTGGGGTTACTGCATCCACTGGGGCACTGGGCTTACTGCATTTTCTGGGGTTACTGCATTCACCAGGGCACTGGAGTTACTGCATTCACTGGGGCACTGGGTTTACTGCATTCACTGGGGCACCGGGATAGTGCATTCACTGAGGCACTGGAGTTACTGCATCCACTGGGGCACTGGGGTTACTGCATTCACCAGGGCACTGGGATTACTGCATCCACTGGGGCACTGGGGTTACTGCATCCACTGGGGCACTGGGGTTACTGCATCCAATGGGGCACTGGGGTTACTGCATCCACTGGGGCACTGGGGTTACTGCATCCACTGCGGCACTGGGGTTATTGCATTCACTGGGGCACTAGGGTTACTGCATCCATTGGGGCGCTGGGGTTGGTGCATCCACTGGGACACTGGGGTTACTGCATCCACTGGGGCACTGGGGTTACTGCATCCACTGGGGCACTGGGGTTACTGCATTCACTGGGGCCACTGCATTCAGTTGGATTTCTGCATCCACTGGGGCACTGGGGTTACTGCATTCACAGGGGTTACTGCATCTACTGGGATACTGGGATTACTGCATCAACTGGGGTTACTGTATCCACTGGGGAACTAGGGTTACTGCATCCGCTGGGGCACTGGGGTTACAGCATTCACTGGGGTTACTGCATTCACTGGGATTACTGCATCCACTGGGTCACTGGGGTTCCTGCATCCACTGGGGCACTAGGGTTACTGCATCCACTGGGGCACTGGGGTTACTGTATCCACTGGGACACTGGAGTTACTGCATCCACTGGGGTTAGTGCATTTACTGGGGTTACTGCATCCACTGGGGCACTGGGGTTAGTGCATTTACTGGGGTTACTGCATCCACTGGGGCACTAGGGTTAGTGCATTTACTGGGGTTACTTCATCCACTGGGGCACTAGGGTTACTGCATTTACTGGGGTTAGTGCATTTACTGGGGTTACTGCATCCACTGGGGCACTGGGGTTAGTGCATTTACTGGGGTTACTTCATCCACTGGGGCACTAGAGTTACTGCATTTACTGGGGTTACTGCATCCACTGGGGTTACTGCATCCAAAAGGGTTACTGCATCCACTGGGGTACTAGGGTTACTGCATTCACTGGGGTTACTGCATTCACCAGGGCACTGGGGTTACTGCATTCACTGGGGCACTGAGATTACTGTATCCACTGGGGCACTAGGGTTACTGCATCCACTGGGGTTACTGCATCCCCTGGGGCACTAGGGTTACTGGATTCACTGGGGTTACTGCATTCACCAGGGCACTGGGGTACTGGGGCTACTGCATTCACTGGGGCACCGGGTTACTGCATTCACTGAGGCACTGGGGTTACTGCATCAACTGGGGCATTGGTTACTGCATTCACTGGGGTTACTGTATTCACCAGGGCACTGGGGTTACTGCATGCACTGGGGCACTGGGGTTACTGCATTCACTGGGGCACTGGGTTACTGCATTCACTGAGGCACTGGGGTTACTGCATCAACTGGGGCACTGGGGTACTGCATTCACTGGGGTTACTGCATTCACCAGGGCACTGGGGTCACTGCATCCACTGGGGTTACTGCATTCACTGGGGTTACTGCATCCACTGGGGCACTGGGGTTACTGCATACACTGGGGCACTAGGGCTACTGCATCCACTGGGGCACTGGCGTTACTGCATTCACTGGGGCCCTGGGGTTACTGCATCCACTGGGGCACTGGGGTTACTGCATCCACTGGGACACTGGGGTTACTGCATCCACTGGGGCACTGGGGTTACTGCATCCACTGGGGCACTGGGGTTACTGCATCCACTGGGACACTGGGGTTACTGCATCTACTGGGGCACTAGGGTTACTGCATCCACTGGGGCACTGGGGTTACTGTATTCACTGGGGTTACTGCATCCACTAGGGCACTGAGGTTACTGCATCCACTGGGGCAATGGGGTTAGTGCATTTACTGGAGTTACTGCATTCACTGGGGCACTGGGTTTACTGCATTCACGGGGGCACCGGGATAGTGCATTCACTGAGGCACTAGAGTTACTGCATCCACTGGGGCACTGGGGTTACTGCATTCACCAGGGCACTGGGGTTACTGCATCCACTGGGGCAGTGGGGTTACTGCTTTCACTGGGGTTACTGCATCCACTGGGGCACTGGGGTTACTGCATCCACTGGGGCACTGGGGTTACTGCATCCACTGGGGCACTGGGGTTACTGCATTCACTGGGGTTACTGCATCTACTGGGGCACTAGGGTTACTGCATCCACTGGGGCACTGGGGTTACTGTATTCACTGGGGTTACTGCATCCACTAGGGCACTGAGGTTACTGCATCCACTGGGGCAATGGGGTTAGTGCATTTACTGGAGTTACTGCATTCACTGGGGCACTGGGTTTACTGCATTCACGGGGGCACCGGGATAGTGCATTCACTGAGGCACTGGAGTTACTGCATCCACTGGGGCACTGGGGTTACTGCATTCACCAGGGCACTGGGGTTACTGCATTCACCGGGGCAGTGGGGTTACTGTTTTCACTGGGGTTACTGCATCCACTGGGGCACTGGGGTTACTGCATCCACTGGGGCACTGGGGTTACTGCATCCACTGGGGCAGTGGGGTTACTGCTTTCACTGGGGTTACTGCATCCACTGAGGCACTGAGGTTACTGCATCCACTGGGGCACTGGGGTTACTGCATTCACTGGGGCCACTGCATTCAGTTGGGTTTCTGCATCCACTGCGGCACTGGGGTTACTGCATTCACAGGGGTTACTGCATCTACTGGGATTACTGCATCAACTGGGGTTACTGTATCCACTGGAGAACTAGGGTTACTGCATCCGCTGGGGCACTGCAGTTACAGCATTCACGGGGCACTGGGGTTACTGCATTCACTGGGGTTACTGCATCCACTGGGTCACTGGGGTTACTGCATCCACTGCGGCACTAGGGTTACTGTATCCACTGGGACACTGGGGTTACTGCATCTACTGGGGCACGGGCTATGGCATCCACTGCGGCACTGGGGTTACTGCATCTACTGGGACACTGGGGTTACTGCATCCACTGGGGCACTAGGGTTACTGCATCCACTGGGGTTACTGCATTCACTGGGGTAACTGCATCCACTGGGGCACTAGGGTTACTGCATCCACTGGGGCATTGGGGTTACTACATTCACTGGGGTTACTGCATCCACTGGGGCACTAGGGTTACTGCATCCACTGGGGCACTAGGGTTACTGCATCCACTGGGGCACTAGGGGTACTGCATCCAATCGGGCACTGCAGTTACTGCATTCACTGAGGCACTGGAGTTAGTGCATTCACTGGGGTTACTGCATCGACTGGTGCACTGGGGTTACTGCATTCACTGGGGCACTGGGGTTACTGCATTCACTGGGGTTACTGCATCCACTGGGGCACTGGGATTACTGCATCCACTCGGGCACTGGGGTTAGTGCATCCACTGGGGTTATTGAATTCACTGGGGCACTGGGGTTGCTGCATTCACATGGGGTTAATGCATCCACTGGGGCACTGGGGTTACTGCATCCACTGGGGCACTGGGGTCACTGCATTCACTGGGGTTACTGCATTCATTGGGGTTACTGCTTTCACTGGGACACTGGGTTAATGCATTCATTGGGGCACCGTGTTACTGCATTCACTGGGGCACTGGGGTTACTGCATTCACTGGGGCACCAGGTTACTGCATTCACTGGGGCACTGGGGTTACTGAATTCACTGGGACACTGGGGTTTCTGCATTCACTGGGGCACTCTGGTTACTGCATTCACCGGGACACTGGGGCTACTGCATTCACTGGGGCACTGGGGTTAGTGCATCCACTAGGGCACTGGGGTTAGTGCATCCACTGGGGCACTGGGGTTACTGCATACACTGGGGTAACTGCATTCACTGGGGTTACTGCATTCACTGGGGCACTAGGAATACTGCATCCAATCGAGCACTGGGGTTAGTGCATCCACTGGGGTTATTGCATTCACTGGGGCACTGGGGTTACTGCATTCACTGGGGTTAATGCATCCACTGGGGCACTTTGGTTACTGCATCCACTGGGGCACTGGGGTTACTGCACTCACTGGGGTTACTGCATTCACTGGGGCATTAGGGTTACTGCATTCACTGGGGCACCAGGTTACTGCATTCACTTGGGCACTGGGGTTACTGAATTCACTGGGACACTGGGGTTACTGCATTCACTGGGGCACTCTGGTTAGTGCATCCACTGGGGCACTGGGGTTACTGAATTCACTGGGGTACTGGGGTTACTGCATCAACTGGGGCACTGGGGTACTGCATTCACTGGGGTTACTGCATTCACCAGGGCACTGGGGTCACTGCATCCACTGGGGTTACTGCATTCACTGGGGTTACTGCATCCACTGGGGCACTGGGGTTACTGCATCCACTGGGGCACTGGGGTTACTGCATCCACTGCTGCACTGGGGTTACTGCATTCACTGGGGCACTAGGGTTACTGCATTCCCTGGGGCGCTGGGGTTAGTGCATCCACTGGGACACTGGGGTTACTGCATCCACTGGGGCACTGGGGTTACTGCATCCACTGGGGCACTGGCATTACTGCATTCACTGGGGCCCTGGGGTTACTGCATCCACTGGGGCACTGGGGTTACTGCATTCACTGGGGCCCTGGGGTTACTGCATCCACTGGGGCACTGGGGTTACTGCATCCACTGGGGCACTAGGGTTACTGCATCCACTGGGGCACTGGGGTTGCTGCATCCACTGGGACACTGGGGTTACTGCATCCACTGGGGCACTGGGGTTACTGTATTCACTGGGGTTACTGCATCCACTGGGGCACTGAGGTTACTGCATCCACTGGGGCAATGGGGTTAGTGCATTTACTGGGGTTACTGCATCCACTGGGGCACTGGGCTTACTGCATTTTCTGGGGTTACTGCATTCACCAGGGCACTGGAGTTACTGCATTCACTGGGGCAACGGGTTTACTGCATTCACGGGGGCGCCGGGATAGTGCATTCACTGAGGCACTGGAGTTACTGCATCCACTGGGGCACTGGGGTTACTGCATTCAGCAGGGCACTGGGGTTACTGCATCCACTGGGGCACTGGGGTTACTGCTTTCACTGGGGTTACTGCATCCACTGGGGCACTGTGGTTACTGCATCCACTGGGGCACTAGGGTTACTGCATTCCCTGGGGCGCGGGGGTTAGTGCATCCACTGGGACACTGGGGTTACTGCATCCACTGGGGCACTGGGGTTACTGCATCCACTGGGGCACTGGGATTACTGCATTCCCTGGGGCGCTGGGGTTAGTGCATCCACTGCGGCACTGGGGTTACTGCATCCACTGGGACACTGGGGTTACTGCATTCACTGGGGCACTCTGGTTAGTGCATCCACTGGGGCACTGGGGTTACTGAATTCACTGCGGTACTGGGGTTACTGCATCAACTGGGGCACTGGGGTACTGCATTCACTGGGGTTACTGTATTCACCAGGGCACTGGGGTCATTGCATCCACTGGGGTTACTGCATTCACTGGGGTTACTGCATCCACTGGGGCACTGGGGTTACTGCATCCACTGGGGCACTAGGGTTACTGCATCCACTGGGGCACTGGGGTTACTGTATCCACTGGGGCACTGGGTTTACTGCATTCACTGGGGTTACTGCATTCACCAGGGCACTGGGGTCACTGCGTCCACTGGGGTTACTGCATTCACTGGGGTTACTGCGTCCACTGGGGCACTGGGGTTACTGCGTCCACTGGGGCACTGGGTTTACTGCATCCACTGGGGCACTAGGGTTACTGCATCCACTGGGGCACTGGGGTTACTGCATTCACTGGGGCACTGGGGATACTGCATTCACTGGGGCACTGGGGGTTACTGCATCCACTGGGGCACTGGGGTTGCTGCATCCACTGGGACACTGGGGTTACTGCATCCACTGGGGCACTGGGGTTACTGTATTCACTGGGGTTACTGCATCCACTGGGGCACTGAGGTTACTGCATCCACTGGGGCAATGGGGTTAGTGCATTTACTGGGGTTACTGCATCCACTGGGGCACTGGGCTTACTGCATTTTCTGGGGTTACTGCATTCACCAGGGCACTGGAGTTACTGCATTCACTGGGGCAACGGGTTTACTGCATTCACGGGGGCGCCGGGATAGTGCATTCACTGAGGCACTGGAGTTACTGCATCCACTGGGGCACTGGGGTTACTGCATTCAGCAGGGCACTGGGGTTACTGCATCCACTGGGGCACTGGGGTTACTGCTTTCACTGGGGTTACTGCATCCACTGGGGCACTGTGGTTACTGCATCCACTGGGGCACTAGGGTTACTGCATTCCCTGGGGCGCGGGGGTTAGTGCATCCACTGGGACACTGGGGTTACTGCATCCACTGGGGCACTGGGGTTACTGCATCCACTGGGGCACTGGGATTACTGCATTCCCTGGGGCGCTGGGGTTAGTGCATCCACTGCGGCACTGGGGTTACTGCATCCACTGGGACACTGGGGTTACTGCATTCACTGGGGCACTCTGGTTAGTGCATCCACTGGGGCACTGGGGTTACTGAATTCACTGGGGTACTGGGGTTACTGCATCAACTGGGGCACTGGGGTACTGCATTCACTGGGGTTACTGTATTCACCAGGGCACTGGGGTCATTGCATCCACTGGGGTTACTGCATTCACTGGGGTTACTGCATCCACTGGGGCACTGGGGTTACTGCATCCACTGGGGCACTAGGGTTACTGCATCCACTGGGGCACTGGGGTTACTGTATCCACTGGGGAACTGGGTTTACTGCATTCACTGGGGTTACTGCATTCACCAGGGCACTGGGGTCACTGCATCCACTGGGGTTACTGCATTCACTGGGGTTACTGCGTCCACTGGGGCACTGGGGTTACTGCGTCCACTGGGGCACTGGGTTTACTGCATCCACTGGGGCACTAGGGTTACTGCATCCACTGGGGCACTGGGGTTACTGCATTCACTGGGGCACTGGGGATACTGCATTCACTGGGGCACTGGGGGTTACTGCATCCACTGGGGCACTGGGTTCACAGCATTCACTGGGGTTACTGCATCCACTGGGGCACTGAGGTTACTGCATCCACTGGGGCAATGGAGTTAGTGCATTTACTGGGGTTACTGCATCCACTGCGGCACTGGGCTTACTGCATTTTCTGGGGTTACTGCATTCACCACGGCACTGGAGTTACTGCATCCACTGGGGCGCTAGGGTTACTGCATTCACTGGTGTTAATGCATCCACTGGGGCACTGGGGTTACTGCATCCACTGGGGCACTGGGGTTACTGCATCCACTGGGGCACTGGGGTTACTGCATCACTGGGGCACTAGGGTTACTGTATTCGCTGGGGCACTGGGGGTTACTGCATTCACTGGGGCACTGTGGTTACTGCATTCACTGGGGCACTGGGGTAACTGCATTCACGGGCGTTACTGCATACACTGGGACACTGGGGCTACTGAATTCACTGGGACACTGGGGTTACTGCATTCACTGGGGCACTGGTGGTTAGTGCATCTACTGGGGCACTGGGGTTACTGCATTCACTGGGGCACTATGGTTACTGCATTCACTGGGGCACTGTGATTAGTGCATCCACTGGGACACTGGGGTTATTGCAGCCACTGTGGCACAAGGGTTACTGCATTCACTGGGGTTACTGCATTCACCAGGGCACTGGGGTGACTGCATTCACCAGGGAACTGGGGTTACTGCATCCACTGGGGCACTGGGGTTACAGCATCCACTGGGGCACTGGGGTTACTGCATCCACTGGGGCACTGGGGTTACTGCATCCACTGGGGCACTGGGGTTACTGCATTCACTGGGGCAATGTGGTTACTGCATTCACTGGGGCACTGGGATTAGTGCATCCACTGGGACGCTGGGGTTACTGCATCCACTGTGGCACAAGGGTTACTGCATTCACTGGGGTTACTGCATTCACCAGGGCACTGGGGTTACTGCATCCACTGGGGCATTAGGGTTACTGCATCAACTGGGGCACTGGGGTTACTGCATTCACCAGAGCATTGGGGCACTGGGGTTACTGCATCCACTGGGGCACTGGGGTTAGTGCATTTACTGGGGTTACTTCATCCACTGGGGCACTAGGGTAACTGCATTTACTGGGGTTACTGCATCCACTGGGGCACTAGGGTTACTGCATTCCCTGGGGCGCTGGGGTTAGTGCATCCACTGGGACACTGGGGTTACTGCATCCACTGGGGTTACTGCATCCACTGGGGCACTAGGGTTACTGCATTCAATGGGGTTACTGCTTTCGCCAGGGCACTGGGGTTACTGCATTCACTGGGGCACTGGGGTTACTGCATCCACTGGGGCACTGGGGTGGCTGCATTCACTGGGACAGTGGGGTTACTGCATCCACTGGGGCACTGGGGCTACTGTATCCACTGGGGCACTGGGGTTACTGCATTCACTGGGGTTACTGCATTCACCAGGGCACTGGGGTCACTGCATCCAGTGGGGTTACTGCATTCACTGGGTTTACTGCGTCCACTGGGGCACTGGGGTTACTGCGTCCACTGGGGCACTGGGGTTACTGCATCCACTGATGCACCAGGGTTACTGCATCCACTGGGGCACTGGGGTTACTGCATTCACTGGGGCACTGGGGATACTGCATTCACTGGGGCACTGGGGTTACTGCAACCACTGGGACACTGGGGTTACTGCATCCACTGGGGCACTGGGGTTACTGCATTTACTGGGGCACTAGGGTTACTGCATCCACTGGGGCACTGGGGTTACTGTATTCACTGGGGTTACTGCATTCACCGGGACACTGGGGCTACTGCATTCACTGGGGCACTGGGGTTAGTGCATCCACTAGGGCACTGGGGTTAGTGCATCCACTGGGGCACTGGGGTTACTGCATTCACTGGGGTTACTGCATTCACTGGGGCACTGGGATTACTGCATCCAATCGGGCACTGGGGTTAGTGCATCCACTGGTGTTATTGCATTCACTGGTGCACTGGGGTTACTGCATTCACTGGGGTTAATGCATCCACTGGGGCATTGGGGTTACTGCATCCACTGGGGTTACTGCATCCACTGGGGCACTAGGGTTACTGCATTCAATGGGGTTACTGCTTTCGCCATGGCACTGGGGTTACTGCATTCACTGGGGCACTGGGGTTACTGCATCACTGGGGCACTAGGGTTACTGTATTCGCTGGGGCACTGGGGGTTACTGCATTCACTGGGGCACTGTGGTTACTGCATTCACTGGGGCACTGGGGTAACTGCATTCACGGGCGTTACTGCATACACTGGGACACTGGGGCTACTGAATCCACTGGGACACTGGGGTTACTGCATTCACTGGGGCACTGGTGGTTAGTGCATCCACTGGGGCACTGGGGTTACTGCATTCACTGGGGCACTATGGTTACTGCATTCACTGGGGCACTGTGATTAGTGCATCCACTGGGACACTGGGGTTATTGCAGCCACTGTGGCACAAGGGTTACTGCATTCACTGGGGTTACTGCATTCACCAGGGCACTGGGGTGACTGCATTCACCAGGGAACTGGGGTTACTGCATCCACTGGGGCACTGGGGTTACAGCATCCACTGGGGCACTGGGGTTACTGCATCCACTGGGGCACTGGGGTTACTGCATCCACTGGGGCACTGGGGTTACTGCATTCACTGGGGCAATGTGGTTACTGCATTCACTGGGGCACTGGGATTAGTGCATCCACTGGGACGCTGGGGTTACTGCATCCACTGTGGCACAAGGGTTACTGCATTCACTGGGGTTACTGCATTCACCAGGGCACTGGGGTTACTGCATCCACTGGGGCATTAGGGTTACTGCATCAACTGGGGCACTGGGGTTACTGCATTCACCAGAGCATTGGGGCACTGGGGTTACTGCATCCACTGGGGCACTGGGGTTAGTGCATTTACTGGGGTTACTTCATCCACTGGGGCACTAGGGTAACTGCATTTACTGGGGTTACTGCATCCACTGGGGCACTAGGGTTACTGCATTCCCTGGGGCGCTGGGGTTAGTGCATCCACTGGGACACTGGGGTTACTGCATCCACTGGGGCACTGGGGTTACTGCATCCACTGGGGCACTGGGATTACTGCATTCCCTGGGGCGCTGGGGTTAGTGCATCCACTGCGGCACTGGGGTTACTGCATCCACTGGGACACTGGGGTTACTGCATTCACTGGGGCACTGGGGTCACTGCATCCACTGGGGTTACTGCATTCACTGGGGTTACTGCATCAACTGGGACACTGGGGTTACTGCATTCACTGGGGCACTCTGGTTAGTGCATCCACTGGGGCACTGGGGTTACTGAATTCACTGGGGTACTGGGGTTACTGCATCAACTGGGGCACTGGGGTACTGCATTCACTGGGGTTACTGTATTCACCAGGGCACTGGGGTCATTGCATCCACTGGGGTTACTGCATTCACTGGGGTTACTGCATCCACTGGGGCACTGGGGTTACTGCATCCACTGGGGCACTAGGGTTACTGCATCCACTGGGGCACTGGGGTTACTGTATCCACTGGGGCACTGGGTTTACTGCATTCACTGGGGTTACTGCATTCACCAGGGCACTGGGGTCACTGCATCCACTGGGGTTACTGCATTCACTGGGGTTACTGCGTCCACTGGGGCACTGGGGTTACTGCGTCCACTGGGGCACTGGGTTTACTGCATCCACTGGGGCACTAGGGTTACTGCATCCACTGGGGCACTGGGGTTACTGCATTCACTGGGGCACTGGGGATACTGCATTCACTGGGGCACTGGGGTTACTGCAACCACTGGGACACTGGGGTTACTGCATCCACTGGGGCACTGGGGTTACTGCATTCACTGGGACACTGAGGTTACTGCATCCACTGGGACACTGGGGTTAGTGCATCCACTGGGGCACTAGGGTTACTGCATCCACTGGGGCACTAGGGATACTGCATCCAATCGGGCACTGCAGTTACTGCATTCAGTGAGGCACTGGAGTTAGTGCATTGACTGGGGAACTGGGGTTACTGCATCCACTGGTGCACTGGGGTTACTGCATTCACTGGGGCACTGGGGTTACTGCATTCACTGGGGTTACTGCATCCACTGGGGCACTGGGATTACTGCATTCACATGGGGTTAATGCATCCACTGGGGCACTGGGGTTACTGCATCCACTGGGGCACTGGGGTTACTGCATTCACTGGGGTTACTGCATTCACTGGTGTTACTGCATTCACTGGGGTTACTGCATCCACTGGGGCACTGGGATTACTGCATTCACATGGGGTTAATGCATCCACTGGGGCACTGGGGTTAATGCATTCACTGGGGCACCGTGTTACTGCATTCACTGGGGCACTGGGGTTACTGTATTCACTGGGGCACCAGGTTACTGCATTCACTGGGGCACTGGGGTTACTGAATTCACTGGGGCACTGGGGTTACTGCATTCACTGGGGCACTCTGGTTACTGCATTCACCGGGACACTGGGGCTACTGCATTCACTGGGGCACTGGGGTTAGTGCATCCACTAGGGCACTGGGGTTAGTGCATCCACTGGGGCACTGGGGTTACTGCATACACTGTGGTAACTGCATTCACTGGGGTTACTGCATTCACTGGGGCACTGGGATTACTGCATCCAATCGGGCAATGGGGTTAGTGCATCCACTGGGGTTATTGCATTCACTGGGGCACCAGGTTACTGCATTCACTGGGGTTAATGCATCCACTGGGGCCCTGGGGTTACTGAATTCACTGGGACACTGGGGTTACTGCATTCACTGGGGCACTCTGGTTACTGCATTCACCGGGACACTGGGGTTAGTGCATCCACTAGGGCACTGGGGTCAGTGCATCCACTGGGGCACTGGGGTTACTGCATTCACTGGGGTTACTGCATTCACTGGGGTTACTGCATTCACTGGGGCACTGGGATTACTGCATCCAATCGGGCACTGGGGTTAGTGCCTCCACTGGGGTTATTGCATTCACTGGGGCACTTGGGTTACTGCATTCACTGGGGTTAATGCATCCACTGGGGCACTTTGGTTACTGCATCCACTGGGGCACTGGGGTTACTGCACTCACTGGGGTTACTGCATTCACTGGGGCATTGGGGTTACTGCATTCACTGGGGCACCAGGTTGCTGCATTCACTGGGGCACTGGGGTTACTGCATTCACTGGGGCACTCTGGTTAGTGCATCCACTGGGGCACTGGGGTTACTGAATTCACTGGGGTACTGGGGTTACTGCATTCACAGGCGTTACTGCATTCACTGGGACACTGTGGCTACTGCATTCACTGGGGCACTGGGGTTAGTGCATCCACTAGGGCACTGGGGTTAGTGCATCCACTGGGGCACTGGGGTTACTGCATTCACTGGGGCACTGGGGGTTACTGCATCAACTGGGACACTGGGTTCACTGCATTCACTGGGGTTACTGCATCCACTGGGGCACTGAGGTTACTGCATCCACTGGGGCAATGGGATTAGTGCATTTACTGGGGTTACTGCATTCACTGGGGCACCGTGTTACTGCATTCACTGGGGCACTGGGGTTACTGCATCCACTGGGGCACTGGGGTTACTGAATTCACTGGGACACTGGGGTTACTGCATTCACAGGCGTTACTGCATTCACTGGGACACTGGGGCTACTGCATTCACTGGGGCACTGGGGTTAGTGCATCCACTAGGGCACTGGGGTTAGTGCATCCACTGGGGCACTGGGGTTACTGCATTCACTGCGGCACTGGGGGTTACTGCATCCACTGGGGCACTGGGTTCACAGCATTCACTGGGGTTACTGCATCCACTGGGGCACTGAGGTTACTGCATCCACTGGGGCAATGGAGTTAGTGCATTTACTGGGGTTACTGCATCCACTGCGGCACTGGGCTTACTGCATTTTCTGGGGTTACTGCATTCACCACAGCACTGGAGTTACTGCATTCACTGGGCACTGGGTTTACTGCATTCACTGGTGCACCGGGGTTACTGCATCCACTGGGGCGCTAGGGTTACTGCATTCACTGGTGTTAATGCATCCACTGGGGCACTGGGGTTACTGCATCCACTGGGGCACTGGGGTTACTGCATCCACTGGGGCACTGGGGTTACTGCATCACTGGGGCACTAGGGTTACTGTATTCGCTGGGGCACTGGGGGTTACTGCATTCACTGGGGCACTGTGGTTACTGCATTCACTGGGGCACTGGGGTAACTGCATTCACGGGCGTTACTGCATACACTGGGACACTGGGGCTACTGAATTCACTGGGACACTGGGGTTACTGCATTCACTGGGGCACTGGTGGTTAGTGCATCCACTGGGGCACTGGGGTTACTGCATTCACTGGGGCACTATGGTTACTGCATTCACTGGGGCACTGTGATTAGTGCATCCACTGGGACACTGGGGTTATTGCAGCCACTGTGGCACAAGGGTTACTGCATTCACTGGGGTTACTGCATTCACCAGGGCACTGGGGTGACTGCATTCACCAGGGAACTGGGGTTACTGCATCCACTGGGGCACTGGGGTTACTGCATCCACTGGGGCACTGGGGTTACTGCATCCACTGGGGCACTGGGGTTACTGCATCCACTGGGGCACTGGGGTTACTGCATTCACTGGGGCAATGTGGTTACTGCATTTGCTGGGGCACTGGGGCTACTGAATTCACTGGGACACTGGGGTTACTGCATTCACTGGGGCACTGGGGGTTAGTGCATCCACTGGGGCACTGGGGTTACTGCATTCACTGGGGCACTATGGTTACTGCATTCACTGGGGCACTGGGATTAGTGCATCCACTGGGACGCTGGGGTTACTGCATCCACTGTGGCACAAGGGTTACTGCATTCACTGGGGTTACTGCATTCACCAGGGCACTGGGGTTACTGCATCCACTGGGGCATTAGGGTTACTGCATCAACTGGGGCACTGGGGTTACTGCATTCACTGAGGTTACTGCAGCCACTGGGGCACTGGGGTTACTGCATTCACCAGAGCATTGGGGCACTGGGGTTACTGCATCCACTGGGGCACTGGGGTTAGTGCATTTACTGGGGTTACTTCATCCACTGGGGCACTAGGGTAACTGCATTTACTGGGGTTACTGCATCCACTGGGGCACTAGGGTTACTGCATTCCCTGGGGCGCTGGGGTTAGTGCATCCACTGGGACACTGGGGTTACTGCATCCACTGGGGCACTGGGGTTACTGCATCCACTGGGGCACTGGGATTACTGCATTCCCTGGGGCGCTGGGGTTAGTGCACCCACTGCGGCACTGGGGTTACTGCATCCACTGGGACACTGGGGTTACTGCATTCACTGGGGCACTCTGGTTAGTGCATCCACTGGGGCACTGGGGTTACTGAATTCACTGGGGTACTGGGGTTACTGCATCAACTGGGGCACTGGGGTACTGCATTCACTGGGGTTACTGTATTCACCAGGGCACTGGGGTCACTGCATCCACTGGGGTTACTGCATTCACTGGGGTTACTGCATCCACTGGGGCACTGGGGTTACTGCATCCACTGGGGCACTAGGGCTACTGCATCCACTGGGGCACTGGCGTTACTGCATTCACTGGGGCCCTGGGGTTACTGCACCCACTGGGGCACTGGGGTTACTGCATCCACTGGGGCACTGGGGTTACTGCGTCCACGGGGACACTGGGGTTACTGCATCCACTGGGGCACTAGGGTTACTGCATCCACTGGGGCACTGGGGTTACTGTATTCACTGGGGTTACTGCATCCACTGGGGCACTGGGATTACTGCATCCAATCGGGCACTGGGGTTAGTGCATCCACTGGGGTTATTGAATTCACTGGGGCACTGGGGTTGCTGCATTCACATGGGGTTAATGCATCCACTGGGGCACTGGGGTTACTGCATCCACTGGGGCACTGGGGTTACTGCATTCACTGGGGTTACTGCATTCACTGGGACACTGGGTTAATGCATTCACTGGGGCACCGTGTTACTGCATTCACTGGGGCACTGGGGTTACTGCATTCACTGGGGCACCAGGTTACTGCATTGACTGGGGCACTGGGGTTACTGAATTCACTGGGGCACTGGGGTTACTGCATTCACTGGGGCACTCTGGTTACTGCATTCACCGGGACACTGGGGCTACTGCATTCACTGGGGCACTGGGGTTACTGCATCCACTAGGGCACTGGGGTTAGTGCATCCACTGGGGCACTGGGGTTACTGCATACACTGGGGTAACTGCATTCACTGGGGCACCAGGTTACTGCATTGACTGGGGCACTGGGGTTACTGAATTCACTGGGGCACTGGGGTTACTGCATTCACTGGGGCACTCTGGTTACTGCATTCACCGGGACACTGGGGCTACTGCATTCACTGGGGCACTGGGGTTACTGCATCCACTAGGGCACTGGGGTTAGTGCATCCACTGGGGCACTGGGGTTACTGCATACACTGGGGTAACTGCATTCACTGGGGTTACTGCATTCACTGGGGCACTGGGATTACTGCATCCAATCGGGCACTGGAGTTAGTGCATCCACTGGGGCTATTGCATTCACTGGGGCACTGGGGTTACTGCATTCACTGGGGTTACTGCATCCGCTGGGGCACTGGGGTTACTGAATTCACTGGGACACTGGGGTTACTGCATTCACTGGGGCACTCTGGTTACTGCATTCACCGGGACACTGGGGCTACTGCATTCACTGGGGCACTGGGGTATGTGCATCCACTAGGGCACTGGGGTTACTGCATCCACTGGGGCACTGGGGTTACTGCATTCACTGGGGATACTGCATTCACTGGGGTTACTGCATTCACTGGGGCACTGGGATTACTGCATCCAATCGGGCACTGGGGTTAGTGCATCCACTGGGGTTATTGCATTCACTGGGGCACTGGGGTTACTGCATTCACTGGGGTTAATGCATCCACTGGGGCACTTTGGTTACTGCATCCACTGGGGCACTGGGGTTACTGCACTCACTGGGGTTACTGCATTCACTGGGGCATTGGGGTTACTGCATCCACTGGGGTTACTGCATCCACTGGGGCACTAGGGTTACTGCATTCAATGGGGTTACTGCTTTCGCCAGGGCACTGGGGTTACTGCATTCACTGGGGCACTGGGGTTACTGCATCCACTGGGGCACTGGGGTGGCTGCATTCACTGGGACAGTGGG
Organism: Pristiophorus japonicus; assembly: GCF_044704955.1. NCBI lineage: Eukaryota > Metazoa > Chordata > Chondrichthyes > Pristiophoridae > Pristiophorus > Pristiophorus japonicus. Next base: position 2,030,593 of record NC_091994.1, read on the forward strand.
GTTACTGCATCCACTGGGGCACTGGGGCTACTGTATCCACTGGGGCACTGGGGTTACTGCATTCACTGGGGTTACTGCATTCACCAGGGCACTGGGGTCACTGCATCCAGTGGGGTTACTGCATTCACTGGGTTTACTGCGTCCACTGGGGCACTGGGGTTACTGCGTCCACTGGGGCACTGGGGTTACTGCATCCACTGGTGCACCAGGGTTACTGCATCCACTGGGGCACTGGGGTTACTGCATTCACTGGGGCACTGGGGATACTGCATTCACTGGGGCACTGGGGTTACTGCAACCACTGGGACACTGGGGTTACTGCATCCACTGGGGCACTGGGGTTACTGCATTTACTGGGGCACTAGGGTTACTGCATCCACTGGGGCACTGGGGTTACTGTATTCACTGGGGTTACTGCATTCACCGGGACACTGGGGCTACTGCATTCACTGGGGCACTGGGGTTAGTGCATCCACTAGGGCACTGGGGTTAGTGCATCCACTGGGGCACTGGGGTTACTGCATTCACTGGGGTTACTGCATTCACTGGGGCACTGGGATTACTGCATCCAATCGGGCACTGGGGTTAGTGCATCCACTGGTGTTATTGCATTCACTGGTGCACTGGGGTTACTGCATTCACTGGGGTTAATGCATCCACTGGGGCATTGGGGTTACTGCATCCACTGGGGTTACTGCATCCACTGGGGCACTAGGGTTACTGCATTCAATGGGGTTACTGCTTTCGCCATGGCACTGGGGTTACTGCATTCACTGGGGCACTGGGGTTACTGCATCCACTGGGGCACTGGGGTGGCTGCATTCACTGGGACAGTGGGGTTACTGCATCCACTGGGGCACTGGGGTTACTGTATCCACTGGGGCACTGGGGTTACTGCATTCACTGGGGTTATTGCATTCACTGGGGCACTGGGGTTACTGCATTCACTGGGGTTAATGCATCCACTGGGGCCCTGGGGTTACTGAATTCACTGGGACACTGGGGTTACTGCATTCACTGGGGCACTCTGGTATCTGCATTCACCGGGACACTGGGGTTACTGTATTCACTGGGGTTACTGCATTCACTGGGGCACTGAGGTTACTGCATCCACTGGGGCAATGGGGTTAGTGCATTTACTGGAGATACTGCATTCACTGGGGCACTGGGTTTACTGCATTCACGGGGGCACCGGGATAGTGCATTCACTGAGGCACTGGAGTTACTGCATCCACTGGGGCACTGGGGTTACTGCATTCACCAGGGCACTGGGGTTACTGCATCCACTGCGGCACTGGGGTTACTGCTTTCACTGGGGTTACTGCATCCACTGGGGCATAGGGGTTACTGCATCCACTGGGGCACTGGGGTTACTGCATTCACTGGGGCACTAGGGTTACTGCATTCCCTGGAGCGCTGGGTTAGTGCATCCACTGGGGCACTGGGGTTACTGCATCCACTGGGGCACTGGGGTTACTGCATCCATTGGGGCATTGGGGTTACTGCATTCACTGGGGCCACTGCATTCAGTTGGGTTTCTGCATCCACTGCGGCACTGGGGTTACTGCATTCATAGGGGTTACTGCATTTACTGGGATACTGGGATTACTGCATCAACTGGGGTTACTGTATCCACTGGAGAACTAGGGTTACTGCATCCGCTGGGGCACTGCGGTTACTGCATCCACTGGGGCACTGGGGTTACTGCATCCACTGGGACACTGGGGTTACTGTATCCACTGGTGCACTGTGGTTACTGCATTCACTGGGGCCACTGCATTCAGTTGGGGTTCTGCATCCACTGCGGCACTGGGGTTACTGCATTCACAGGGGTTACTGCATCTACTGGGATACTGGGATTACTGCATCAACTGGGGTTACTGTATCCACTGGAGAACTAGGGTTACTGCATCTGCTGGGGCACTGCGGTTACAGCATTCACGGGGCACTGGGGTTACTGCATTCACTGGGGTTACTGCATCCACTGGGTCACTGGGGTTACTGCATCCACTGGGGCACTAGGGTTACTGCATCCACTGGGGCACTGGGGTTACTGTATCCACTGGGGCACTGGGGTTACTGCATTCACTGGGGTTACTGCATTCACCAGGGCACTGGGGTCACTGCATCCACTGGGGTTACTGCATTCACTGGGGTTACTGCGTCCACTGGGGCACTGGGGTTACTGCGTCCACTGGGGCACTGGGTTTACTGCATCCACTGGGGCACTAGGGTTACTGCATCCACTGGGGCACTGGGGTTACTGTATTCACTGGGGCACCAGGTTACTGCATTCACTGGGGCACTGGGGTTACTGAATTCACTGGGGCACTGGGATTACTGCATTCACTGGGGCACTCTGGTATCTGCATTCACCGGGACACTGGGGCTATTGCATTCACTGGGGCACTGGGGTTAGTGCATCCACTAGGGCACTGGGGTTAGTGCATCCACTGGGGCACTGGGGTTACTGCATTCACTGGGGTTACTGCATTCACTGGGGTTACTGCATTCACTGGGGCACTAGGGTTACTGCATCCACTGGGGCACTGGGGTTACTGTATTCACTGGGGTTACTGCATTCGCTGGGGCACTGAGGTTACTGCATCCACTGGGGCAATGGGGTTAGTGCATTTACTGGAGATACTGCATTCACTGGGGCACTGGGTTTACTGCATTCACGGGGGCACCGGGATAGTGCATTCACTGAGGCACTGGAGTTACTGCATCCACTGGGGCACTGGGGTTACTGCATTCACCAGGGCACTGGGGTTACTGCATCCACTGCGGCACTGGGGTTACTGCTTTCACTGGGGTTATTGCATCCACTGGGGCACTGGGGTTACTGCATCCACTGGGGCACTAGGGTTACTGCATCCACTGGGTCACTGGGGTTACTGCATCCACTGGGGCACTAGGGTTACTGCATCCACTGGGGCACTGGGGTTACTGTATCCACTGGGGCACTGGGGTTACTGCATTCACTGGGGTTACTGCATTCACCAGGGCACTGGGGTCACTGCATCCACTGGGGTTACTGCATTCACTGGGGTTACTGCGTCCACTGGGGCACTGGGGTTACTGCATCCACTGGGGCACTGGGTTTACTGCATCCACTGGGGCACTAGGGTTACTGCATCCACTGGGGCACTGGGGTTACTGTATTCACTGGGGCACCAGGTTACTGCATTCACTGGGGCACTGGGGTTACTGAATTCACTGGGGCACTGGGGTTACTGCATTCACTGGGGCACTCTGGTATCTGCATTCACCGGGACACTGGGGCTATTGCATTCACTGGGGCACTGGGGTTAGTGCATCCACTAGGGCACTGGGGTTAGTGCATCCACTGGGGCACTGGGGTTACTGCATTCACTGGGGTTACTGCATTCACTGGGGTTACTGCATTCACTGGGGCACTAGGGTTACTGCATCCACTGGGGCACTGGGGTTACTGTATTCACTGGGGTTACTGCAATCACTGGGGCACTGAGGTTACTGCATCCACTGGGGCAATGGGGTTAGTGCATTTACTGGAGATACTGCATTCACTGGGGCACTGGGTTTACTGCATTCACGGGGGCACCGGGATAGTGCATTCACTGAGGCACTGGAGTTACTGCATCCACTGGGGCACTGGGGTTACTGCATTCACCAGGGCACTGGGGTTACTGCATCCACTGCGGCACTGGGGTTACTGCTTTCACTGGGGTTATTGCATCCACTGGGGCACTGGGGTTACTGCATCCACTGGGGCACTGGGGTTACTGCATTCACTGGGGCACTAGGGTTACTGCATTCCCTGGAGCGCTGGGTTAGTGCATCCACTGGGACACTGGGGTTACTGCATCCACTGGGGCACTGGGGTTACTGCATTCATTGGGGCACTGGGGTTACTGCATTCACTGGGGCCACTGCATTCAGTTGGGTTTCTGCATCCACTGCGGCACTGGGGTTACTGCATTCATAGGGGTTACTGCATTTACTGGGATACTGGGATTACTGCATCAACTGGGGTTACTGTATCCACTGGAGAACTAGGGTTACTGCATCCGCTGGGGCACTGCGGTTACTGCATCCACTGGGGCACTGGGGTTACTGCATCCACTGGGACACTGGGGTTACTGTATCCACTGGTGCACTGGGGTTACTGCATTCACTGGGGCCACTGCATTCAGTTGGGGTTCTGCATCCACTGCGGCACTGGGGTTACTGCATTCACAGGGGTTACTGCATCTACTGGGATACTGGGATTACTGCATCAACTGGGGTTACTGTATCCACTGGAGAACTAGGGTTACTGCATCTGCTGGGGCACTGCGGTTACAGCATTCACGGGGCACTGGGGTTACTGCATTCACTGGGGTTACTGCATCCACTGGGTCACTGGGGTTACTGCATCCACTGGGGCACTAGGGTTACTGCATCCACTGGGGCACTGGGGTCACTGCATCCACTGGGGTTACTGCATTCACTGGGGTTACTGCGTCCACTGGGGCACTGGGTTTACTGCATCCACTGGGGCACTAGGGTTACTGCATCCACTGGGGCACTGGGGTTACTGCATTCACTGGGGCACTGGGGATACTGCATTCACTGGGGCACTGGGGTTACTGCAACCACTGGGACACTGGGGTTACTGCATCCACTGGGGTACTAGGGTTACTGCATTCACTGGGACACTGAGGTTACTGCATCCACTGGGACACTGGGGTTAGTGCATCCACTGGGGCACTAGGGTTACTGCATCCACTGGGGCACTAGGGGTACTGCATCCAATCGGGCACTGCAGTTACTGCATTCAGTGAGGCACTGGAGTTAGTGCATTGACTGGGGTACTGGGGTTACTGCATCCACTGGTGCACTGGGGTTACTGCATTCACTGGGGCACTGGGGTTACTGCATTCACTGGGGTTACTGCATCCACTGGTGCACTGGGGTTACTGAATTCACTGGGGCACTGAGGTTACTGCATCCACTGGGGCAATGGGGTTAGTGCATTTACTGGGTTACTGCATCCACTGGGGCACTGGGCTTACTGCATTTTCTGGGGTTAATGCATTCACCAGGGCACTGGAGTTACTGTATTCACTGGGGCACTGGGGGTACTGCATCCAATCGGGCACTGCAGTTACTGCATTCACTGAGGCACTGGGGTTGCTGCATTCACATGGGGTTAATGCATTCACTGGGGCACTGGGGTTACTGCATCCACTCGGGCACTGGGGTTACTGCATTCACTGGGGTTACTGCATTCACTGGTGTTACTGCATTCACTGGGGCACTGGGTTAATGCATTCACTGGGGCACCGTGTTACTGCATTCACTGGGGCACTGTGGTTACTGCATTCACTGGGGCACTGGGGTTACTGAATTCACTGGGGCACTGGGGTTACTGCATTCACTGGGGCACTCTGGTTACTGCATTCACCGGGACACTGGGGCTACTGCATTCACTGGGGCACTGGGGTTAGTGCATCCACTAGGGCACTGGGGTTAGTGCATCCACTGGGGCACTGGGGTTACTGCATACACTGGGGTAACTGCATTCACTGGGGTTACTGCATTCACTGGGGCACTGGGATTACTGCATCCAATCGGGCAATGGGGTTAGTGCATCCACTGGGGTTACTGCATTCACTGGGGCACCAGGTTACTGCATTCACTGGGGTTAATGCATCCACTGGGGCCCTGGGGTTACTGAATTCACTGGGACACTGGGGTTACTGCATTCACTGGGGCACTCTGGTTACTGCATTCACCGGGACACTGGGGTTAGTGCATCCACTAGGGCACTGGGGTTAGTGCATCCACTGGGGCACTGGGGTTACTGCATTCACTGGGGTTACTGCATTCACTGGGGTTACTGCATTCACTGGGGCACTGGGATTACTGCATCCAATCGGGCACTGGGGTTAGTGCCTCCACTGGGGTTATTGCTTTCACTGGGGCACTGGGGTTACTGCATTCACTGGGGTTAATGCATCCACTGGGGCACTTTGGTTACTGCATCCACTGGGGCACTGGGGTTACTGCACTCACTGGGGTTACTGCATTCACTGGGGCATTGGGGTTACTGCATTCACTGGGGCACCAGGTTGCTGCATTCACTGGGGCACTGGGGTTACTGAATTCACTGGGACACTGGGGTTACTGCATTCACTGGGGCACTCTGGTTAGTGCATCCACTGGGGCACTGGGGTTACTGAATTCACTGGGGTACTGGGGTTACTGCATTCACAGGCGTTACTGAATTCACTGGGACACTGGGGCTACTGCATTCACTGGGGCACTGGGGTTAGTGCATCCACTAGGGCACTGGGGTTAGTGCATCCACTGGGGCACTGGGGTTACTGCATTCACTGGGGCACTGGGGGTTACTGCATCAACTGGGGCACTGGGTTCACTGCATTCACTGGGGTTACTGCATCCACTGGGGCACTGGGGTTACTGAATTCACTTTGACACTGGGGTTACTGCATTCACTGGGGCACTCTGGTTAGTGCATCCACTGGGGCACTGGGGTAACTGAATTCACTGGGGTACTGGGGTTACTGCATTCACTGGCGTTACTGCATTCACTGGGACACTGGGACTACTGCATTCACTGGGGCACTGGGGTTAGTGCATCCACTAGGGCACTGGGGTTAGTGCATCCACTGGGGCACTGGGGTTACTGCATTCACTGGGGCACTGGGGGTTACTGCATCCACTGGGGCACTGAGGTTACTGCATCCACTGGGGCAATGGAGTTAGTGCATTTACTGGGGTTACTGCATCCACTGGGGCACTGGGCTTACTGCATTTTCTGGGGTTACTGCATTCACCACGGCACTGGAGTTACTGCATTCACTGGGCACTGGGTTTACTGCATTCACTGGTGCACCGGGGTTACTGCATCCACTGGGGCGCTGGGGTTACTGCATTCACTGGGGTTAATGCATCCACTGGGGCACTGGGGTTACTGCATCCACTGGGGCACTGGGGTTACTGCATCCACTGGGGCACTGGGGTTACTGCATCACTGGGGCACTAGGGTTACTGTATTCGCTGGGGCACTGGGGGTTACTGCATTCACTGGGGCACTGTGGTTACTGCATTCACTGGGGCACTGGGGTTACTGCATTCATGGGCGTTACTGCATACACTGGGACACTGGGGCTACTGAATTCACTGGGACACTGGGGTTACTGCATTCACTGGGGCACTGGTGGTTAGTGCATCCACTGGGGCACTGGGGTTACTGCATTCACTGGGGCACTATGGTAACTGCATTCACTGGGGCACTGTGATTAGTGCATCCACTGGGACACTGGGGTTATTGCAGCCACTGTGGCACAAGGGTTACTGCATTCACTGGGGTTACTGCATTCACCAGGGCACTGGGGTGACTGCATTCACCAGGGCACTGGGGTTACTGCATCCACTGGGGCACTGGGGTTACTGCATCCACTGGGGCACTGGGGTTACTGCATCAACTGGGGCACTGGGGTTACTGCATCCACTGGGGCACTGGGGTTACTGCATTCACTGGGGCAATGTGGTTACTGCATTTGCTGGGGCACTGGGGTTACTGAATTCACTGGGGTACTGGGGTTACTGAATTCACAGGCGTTATGCATTCACAGGGACACTGGGGCTACTGAATTCACTGGGACACTGGGGTTACTGCATTCACTGGGGCACTGGGGGTTAGTGCATCCACTGGGGCACTGGGGTTACTGCATTCACTGGGGCACTATGGTTACTGCATTCACTGGGGCACTGGGATTAGTGCATCCACTGGGACGCTGGGGTTACTGCATCCACTGTGGCACAAGGGTTACTGCATTCACTGGGGTTACTGCATTCACCAGGGCACTGGGGTTACTGCATCCACTGGGGCATTAGGGTTACTGCATCAACTGGGGCACTGGGGTTACTGCATTCACTGAGGTTACTGCAGCCACTGGGGCACTGGGGTTACTGCATTCACCAGAGCATTGGGGCACTGGGGTTACTGCATCCACTGGGGCACTGGGGTTAGTGCATTTACTGGGGTTACTTCATCCACTGGGGCTCTAGGGTAACTGCATTTACTGGGGTTACTGCATCCACTGGGGCACTGGGGTTACTGCATCCACTGGCGTTACTGCATCCACTGGGGCATTGGATTACTGCATTCACTGGGGTTACTGCTTTCACCAGGGCACTGGGGTTACTGCATTCACTGGGACACTGGGTTTACTGCATCCACTGGGGCAATGGGGTCGCTGCATTCACTTGGGCACTGGGGTTACTGCATCCACTGGGGCACTGGGGTTACTGCATTCAGTGGGGTTACTGCATCCACTGGGGCACTGGGGTTACTGCTTTCACTGGGGTTACTGCATCCACTGGGGCACTGAGGTTACTGCATCCACTGGGGCACTGGGGTTACTGCATTCACTGTGGTTACTGCAGCCACTGGGGCACTGGGATTACTGCATCCACTCGGGCACTGGGGTTAGTGCATCCACTGGGGTTATTGAATTCACTGGGGCACTGGGGTTGCTGCATTCACATGGGGTTAATGCATCCACTGGGGCACTGGGGTTACTGCATCCACTGGGGCACTGGGGTTACTGCATTCACTGGGGCAATGTGGTTACTGCATTTGCTGGGGCACTGGGGTTACTGAATTCACTGGGGTACTGGGGTTACTGAATTCACAGGCGTTATGCATTCACAGGGACACTGGGGCTACTGAATTCACTGGGACACTGGGGTTACTGCATTCACTGGGGCACTGGGGGTTAGTGCATCCACTGGGGCACTGGGGTTACTGCATTCACTGGGGCACTATGGTTACTGCATTCACTGGGGCACTGGGATTAGTGCATCCACTGGGACGCTGGGGTTACTGCATCCACTGTGGCACAAGGGTTACTGCATTCACTGGGGTTACTGCATTCACCAGGGCACTGGGGTTACTGCATCCACTGGGGCATTAGGGTTACTGCATCAACTGGGGCACTGGGGTTACTGCATTCACTGAGGTTACTGCAGCCACTGGGGCACTGGGGTTACTGCATTCACCAGAGCATTGGGGCACTGGGGTTACTGCATCCACTGGGGCACTGGGGTTAGTGCATTTACTGGGGTTACTTCATCCACTGGGGCTCTAGGGTAACTGCATTTACTGGGGTTACTGCATCCACTGGGGCACTGGGGTTACTGCATCCACTGGCGTTACTGCATCCACTGGGGCATTGGATTACTGCATTCACTGGGGTTACTGCTTTCACCAGGGCACTGGGGTTACTGCATTCACTGGGACACTGGGTTTACTGCATCCACTGGGGCAATGGGGTCGCTGCATTCACTTGGGCACTGGGGTTACTGCATCCACTGGGGCACTGGGGTTACTGCATTCAGTGGGGTTACTGCATCCACTGGGGCACTGGGGTTACTGCTTTCACTGGGGTTACTGCATCCACTGGGGCACTGAGGTTACTGCATCCACTGGGGCACTGGGGTTACTGCATTCACTGTGGTTACTGCAGCCACTGGGGCACTGGGGTTACTGCATTCACCAGGGCACTGGGCCACTGGGGTTACTTCATCCACTGTGGCACTGGGGTTAGTGCATTTACTGGGGTTACTGCATCCACTGGGGCACTGGGGTTAGTGCATTTACTGGGGTTACTTCATCCACTGGGGCACTAGGGTTACTGCATTTACTGGAGTTACTGCATCCACTGAGGCACCGGGCTTACTGCATCCACTGGGGTTACTGCATCCACTGGGGCACTAGGGTTACTGCATTCAATGGGGTTACTGCTTTCGCCAGGGCACTGGGGTTACTGCATTCACTGGGGCACTGGGGTTACTGCATCCACTGGGGCACTGGGGTGGCTGCATTCACTGGGACAGTGGGGTTACTGCATCCACTGGGGCACTGGGGTTACTGTATCCACTGGGGCACTGGGGTTACGGCATTCACTGGGGTTACTGCATTCACCAGGGCACTGGGGTCACTGCATCCACTGGGGTTACTGCATTCACTGGGGTTACTGCGTCCACTGGGGCACTGGGGTTACTGCGTCCACTGGGGCACTGGGGTTACTGCATCCACTGGGGCACTAGGGTTACTGCATCCACTGGGGCACTGGGTTACTGCATTCAATAGGTCACTGGGTATACTGCATTCACTGGGGCACTGGGGTTACTGCAACCACTGGGACACTGGGGTTACTGCATCCACTGGGGCACTGGGGTTACTGCATTCACTGGGGCACTGGGGTTACTGCATCCACTGGGACACTGGGGTTACTGCATCCACTGTGGCACTAGGGTTACTGCATCCACTGGGGCACTGGGGTTACTGCATTCACTGGGGTTACTGTATCCACTGGGGCACTGAGGTTACTGCATCCACTGGGGCAACGGGTTAGTGCATTTACTGGGGTTACTGCATCCACTGGGGCACTGGGCTTACTGCATTTTCTGGGGTTACTGCATTCACCACGGCACTGGAGTTACTGCATTCACTGGGGCACTGGGTTTACTGCATTAACTGGGGCACTGGGATAGTACATTCACTGAGGCACTGGAGTTACTGCATCCACTGGGGCACTGGGGTTACTGCATTCACCAGGGCAGTGGGGTTACTGCATCCACGGGGGCACCGGGGTTACTGCATTCACTGGGGTTGCTGCATCCACTGGGGCACTGAGGTTACTGCATCCACTGGGGCACTGGGGTTACTGCATCCACTGGGGCACTGGGGTTACTGCATCACTGGGGCACTAGGGTTACTGCATCCATTGGGGCACTGGGGTTAGTGCATCCACTGGGACACTGGGGTTACTGCATCCACTGGGGCACTGGGGTTACTGAATTCACTGGGGCCACTGCATTCAGTTGGGTTTCTGCATCCACTGGGGCACTGGGGTTACTGCATTCACTGGGGTTACTGCATCTACTGGGATACTGGGATTACTGCATCACCTGGGGTTACTGCAACCACTGGAGAACTAGGGTTACTACATCCACTGGGCACTGGGGTTACAGCATTCACTAGGGCACTGGGGTTACTGCACTCACTGGGGTTACTGCATCCACTGGGTCACTGGGGTTACTGCATCCACTGGGGCACTAGGGTTACTGCATCCACTGGGGCACGGGGGTTACTGCATCCACTGGGACACTGGGGTTACTGCATCCACTGGGGCACTAGGGTTACGGCATCCACTGGGGCACTGGGGTTACTGCATCTACTGGGACACTGGGGTTACTGCATCCACTGGGGCACTAAGGTTACTGCATCCACTGGGGCACTGGGGTTACTGCATTCACTGGGGTAACTGCATCCACTGGGGCACTGTGGTTACTCCATCCACTGGGGCACTGGGGTTACTGCATTCACTGGGGTTACTGCATCCACTGGGGCACTAGGGTTACTGCATCCACTGGGGCACTAGGGTTACTGCATCCACTGGGGCACTAGGATTACTGCATCCACTGGGGCACTGGGGTTACTGCATCACTGGGGCACTAGGGTTACTGCATCCATTGGGGCACTGGGGTTAGTGCATCCACTGGGACACTGGGGTTACTGCATCCACTGGGGCACTGGGGTTACTGAATTCACTGGGGCCACTGCATTCAGTTGGGTTTCTGCATCCACTGGGGCACTGGGGTTACTGCATTCACTGGGGTTACTGCATCTACTGGGATACTGGGATTACTGCATCACCTGGGGTTACTGCAACCACTGGAGAACTAGGGTTACTGCATCCACTGGGTCACTGGGGTTACAGCATTCACTAGGGCACTGGGGTTACTGCACTCACTGGGGTTACTGCATCCACTGGGTCACTGGTGTTACTGCATCCACTGGGGCACTAGGGTTACTGCATCCACTGGGGCACGGGGGTTACTGCATCCACTGGGACACTGGGGTTACTGCATCCACTGGGGCACTAGAGTTATGGCATCCACTGGGGCACTGGGGTTACTGCATCTACTGGGACACTGGGGTTACTGCATCCACTGGGGCACTAAGGTTACTGCATCCACTGGGGCACTGGGGTTACTGCATTCACTGGGGTAACTGCATCCACTGGGGCACTGTGGTTACTCCATCCACTGGGGCACTGGGGTTACTGCATTCACTGGGGTTACTGCATCCACTGGGGCACTAGGGTTACTGCATCCACTGGGGCACTAGGGTTACTGCATCCACTGGGGCACTAGGATTACTGCATCCACTGGGGCACTAGGGTTACTGCATTCACTGAGGCACTGGCGTTTGTGCATTCACTGGGGCACTGGGGTTACTGCATCCACTTGTGCACTGGGGTTACTGCATTCGCTGGGGCACTGGGGTCACTGCATTCACTGGGGTTACTGCATCCTCTGGGGCACTGGGATTACTGCATCCAATCGGGCACTGGGGTTAGTGCATCCACTGGGGTTATTGAATTCACTGGGGCACTGGGGTTACTGCATTCACTGGGATTAATGCATCCACTGGGGCACTGGGGTTACTGCATCCACTGGGGCACTGGGGTTACTGCATTCACTGGGGTTACTGCATTCACTGGGGCACTGGGTTAATGCATTCACTGGGGCACCGTGTTACTGCATTCACTGGGGCACTGGGGTTACTGCATTCACTAGGGCACCAGGTTACTGCATTCACTGGGGCACTGGGGTTACTGAATTCACTGGGACACTGGGGTTACTGCATTCACTGGGGCACTCTGGTTACTGCATTCACCGGGACACTGGGGCTAATGCATTCACTGGGGCACTGGGGTTAGTGCATCCACTGGGGCACTGGGGTTACTGCATTCACTGGGGTTACTGCATTCACTGGGGCACTGGGATTACTGCATCCAATCGGGCACTGGGGTTAGTGCATCCACTGGGGTTATTGCATTCACTGGGGCACTGGGGTTACTGCATTCACTGGGGTTAATGCATCCACTGGGGCACTGTGGTTACTGCATCCACTGGGGCACAGGGGTTACTGCACTCACTGGGGTTACTGCATTCAGTGGGGCATTGGGGTTACTGCATTCACTGGGGCACCGTGTTACTGCAATCACTGGGGCACTGGGGTTACTGCATTCACTGGCACACCAGGTTACTGCATTCACTGGGGCACTGGGGTTACTGAATTCACTGGGACACTGGGATTACTGCATTCACTGGGGCACTCTGGTTAGTGCATTCACTGGGGCACAGGGGTTACTGAATTCACTGGGGTACTGGGGTTACTGCATTCACTGGCGTTACTGCATTCACCGGGACACTGGGGCTACTGCATTCACTGGGGCACTGGGGTTAGTGCATCCACTAGGGCACTGGGGTTAGTGCGGGCACTGGGGTTACTGCATTCACTGGGGTTACTGCATTCACATTCACCGGGGTACTGGGGTTACTGCATTCACTGGGGCACGAGGGTTACTGCATCCACTGGGGCACTGGGGTTAGTGCATCCACTTGGGCACTGGGGTTAGTGCATCCACTGGGGCACTGGGGTTACTGCATTCACTGGGGTTACTGCAACCACTGGGGCACTGGGGTTACTGCATTCACTGGGGTTACTGCATCCACTGGTGCACTGGGGTTACTGCATCCACAGGGGCACTGGGGTTAGTGCATTTACTGGGATTACTGCAACCACTGGGGCACTGGGGTTACTTCATTCACTGGGGTTACTGCATTCACCTGGGCACTGGGGTTACTGCATTCACTGGGGCACTGGGGCTACTGCATTCACTGGGGTTACTGCATCCACTGGGATACTGGGATTACTGCAGCAACTGGGGTTACTGCATCCACTGGGGAACTAGGGTTACTGCATCCACTGGGGCACTGGGGTTACTGCATTCACTGGGGCACTGGTGTTACTACATTCACTGGGGCACTCGGGTTACTGCATCCACTGGGGCACTGGGGTTACTGCATCCACTGGGACACTGGGGTTACTGCATTCACTGGGGTCAGTGCATTCAATGCATTTACTTGTACTTCTTTCAATTTAGTATACTGTATTTGCTGCTCACGATGTGTTCTCCTCTACATTGGGAGACCAAACGCAGATTGGGTGACCGCTTTGCAGAACACCTCCGTTCAGTCTGTAAGTGTGACCCCGAGCTTCCGGTCGCCTGTCACTTTAATTCTCTGATCCACTCCCACTCTGACCTCTCCGTCCTCTTACATTGTTCCAATGAAGCTCAAAGTAAGCTCGAGCAACAGCACCTCATCTTTCGTTTAGTTACTTTACAGCCTTCTGGGCTCAACATCGAGTTCAACAATTTCAGACCGTCAACTCTGCCCCAATGTTTTTTTCTCTATTTTTTTCCTCTCCTTTCCATGTTGATGATTTTTCCATTTACACCCTCTTTAGACTCATCATTTGTTTCTTAACTTGTCCCATTACCATCTCATTTTGCCTTGCAGCATTGTCCCTTTTGTCTTTTAATCTCTCCTGCCTTCCATCCAATCAAAGACCTTCCCTTTTGTTCATTCTTCCCCTCCCCCTTTTCCATGATCTTACACTTGCTTAAAAACCTGTTACATCTCTAACTTTTTCCAGTTCTAAGGAAGGGTCATCGACCTGAAACGTTAACTCTGTTTCTCCACAGCTCCACAGATGCTGCCTGACCCGCTGAGTATTTCCAGCATTTTCTGTTTTTATTTCAGATTCCTGCATCCGCAGTATTTTGCTTTTGTTTTAATTTAGTGGGGTTAATGCATTCAATGGGGTTAGTGCGTTCAATGCATTCAGTGGGGTTAGTGCGTTCAATGCAAGCAATGGGGTTAGTGCGTTCAATGCATTCAATGGGGTTAGTGCGTTCAATGCATTCAATGGGGTTAGTGCGTTCAATGCAAGCAATGGGGTTAGTGCGTTCAATGCATTCAATGGGGTTAGTGCGTTCAATGCAAGCAATGGGGTTAGTGCGTTCAATGCATTCAATGGGGTTAGTGCGTTCAATGCAAGCAATGGGGTTAGTGCGTTCAATGCATTCAATAGGGCTAGTGCGTTGAATGCAAGCAACGGGGTTAGTACGTTCAATGCATTCAATGGGGTTAGTGCGTTCAATGCAAGCAATGGGGTTAGTGCGTCCAATACAATCAAAAGGGTTAGTGCGTTCAATGCATTCAATGGGGTTAGTGTGTTCAATACAATCTGTAGAGTTAATGTATTCAATACAATCAATGAGGTTAGTGTAATCAATGCATTCAATGAGGTTAGTGCATTCTCCGGGGTTAATGCATTCATTAATTTATTCAGGAGAGAAAGGGATAACATTGGAAAAGGGGCAACAGAAAGGTATTATCAAAATAAAAGGACAATGTCAAGTAACAAACCCACTCCTACATGTCACATAAACATTCTGTAAAAGTCAGATAGGTTTGAGTGAGGAGAAAATAAAAAACACTTGAATTTTATGACCTCAGGATGTCCCAAAGCGCTATGCAGCCAATGAAGTACTTTTTCAAGTGTAGTCACTGTTGTAATGTAGGAAATGTGGAAGCTAATTTTGCGCACAGTCATAGGATAGTAGTCAGGATTTGGAATGCTGGCCGAACTCTGCTCCCTCCCTCTCTCTCCCTACTTCATGGGTACTGAGGTAGCCTCAACTCAGCTAACACAGCACAGGCCAAGATCTGAGACCTTTCTGCTGTATGGCTAGGTCCCACGCTGACAAAGATAGCACCTTTCAGACCTCGGGATGTTGCAAAGTGTTTTACAGCGAATGAAGTACATTTGAAAGTTTTGGCACTGTTGTAATGTAGATTGCACATTTGCCAAACTGAGCTATCAAGATTAGATTGTCGCTGGGTTAATATCTCTGTCTAACACCCTGTGGAAATACGCAATCACCACAAATATGACAGCGGTTCAAGGGATAGGCACGCCACCTCTCTGGGCTTTATAGAGATGGCCAATAAATGCTGGTCTTTCCATTGTCCACATCCTGAAAACAAATAGAAAAATAAAATTTCTGTGGAGTTGTGACGAAAGGCCATTGACCTGAAATGTTACCTCTGTTTCTCTCTCCTCAGACGTTGCTTGACCTGCAGAGAGTTTCCAGCATTTGCTGTTTTTTCAGACTTCCAACATCCGCAGTAATTTGTTTTTTAAAAAAAGGAACATTTTTAGCCATGGATTTTAATGTCAGAAATATTTATTTGGGGAAGCACCACAATAACATTGTGTGGCCCATCAACATCAGTGCAACAACTCAACTGGTTCTTTATTGGAGAATTGCATTTCTTTCTGTCTGCAGATTAAAATATTGGTAGGTTCCCAGAACACAATAAACCCAGAGACAAACATTGCATTAAATGAAATGCAATAGATTGTAAACGGAACCTCAATCACTGGAGCAAATAAAAAAGGACGACAAAGTTTAGCATGACTCTGCTTTAAAAAGGTTTTTTCTTGAAGAGCAAGTTCGGTGACGCACTGGATGATTGACAGGTGAGCGGCGGGGAGGGCGGGACTTCCGGTTAGCAACGGTTGGGTTGCGCGGCAGGGGCCGGAAGTGAAGGCTGGGGCTGGGGCTGGGAAGATGGCGGCCGCCAAGGTGAAGCAGGACTTGCCCCCTCCTGGGGGCTATGGGCCTGTGGACTACAAGCGGAGCCTGCCCCGGAGGGGCCTGTCAGGTAGGGTGGACCGAGGGTGGTCAGCTCTTCGCTCACACCCCTCCCGTGGCGCCTGGGTCCCTGAAGGCCTTCAAACCCATTGCAGCAAAATAAGGAACCTGCATTTCTGTAGCGCCTTTCACATCCCTCAGGGCGCCCCAAAAGCATTTTACAGCCAGTCAAGGACTTTTGGAGAGTAATGCCGCCACGCTGGCCTCCTGCACATCACCATAACCCAGGTCTCTGATTGGAGCATGGGCAGGTACAGCAGGAGCGGCGAGGTCGGGAGCAAAGGTGCGGCGAGGTCAGGGGTGAAGGGGCAGGGAGGTCAGCGGCGAAGGGTTGGCGAGGTCAGGGGCAGGGAGGTCAGGGGCGAAGGGTCGGCGAGGTCAGGGGCGAAGGGTCGGTGAGGTCGGGGGCGAAGGGTCGGCGAGGTCGGGAGCGAAAGGTCGGCGAGGTCGGGAGCGAAAGGTCGGCGAGGTCGGGGGCGAAGGGGCGGCGAGGTCGGGGCGAAGGGGCGGCGAGGTCGGGGCGAAGGGGCGGCGAGGTCGGGGGCGAAGGGGCGGCGAGGTCGGGGGCGAAGGGTCGGCGAGGTCGGGGCGAAGGGTCGGCGAGGTCGGGGCGAAGGGTCGGCGAGGTCGGGGGCGAAGGGGCGGCGAGGTCGGGGGCGAAGGGTCGGCGAGGTCGGGGGCGAAGGGGCGGCGAGGTCGGGGCGAAGGGTCGGCGAGGTCGGGGCGAAGGGTCGGCGAGGTCGGGGCGAAGGGTCGGCGAGGTCGGGGGCGAAGGGGCGGCGAGGTCGGGGGCGAAGGGTCGGCGAGGTCGGGGGCGAAGGGGCGGCGAGGTCGGGGCGAAGGGTCGGCGAGGTCGGGGGCGAAGGGTCGGCGAGGTCGGGGCGAAGGGTCGGCGAGGTCGGGGCGAAGGGTCGGCGAGGTCGGGGGCGAAGGGTCGGCGAGGTCGGGGGCGAAGGGGCGGCGAGGTCGGGGGCGAAGGGGCGGCGAGGTCGGGGGCGAAGGGTCGGCGAGGTCGGGGGCGAAGGGTCGGGGCGAAGGGTCGGCGAGGTCAGGGGCGAAGGGTCGGCGAGGTCGGGGGCAAAGGGTCAGGGGCGAAGGGTCGGTGAGGTCGGGGCGAAGGGGCGGCGAGGTCCGGGTCGGCGAGGTCGGGGGCGAAGGGTCGGCGAGGTCGGGGGCGAAGGGTCGGCGAGGTCAGGGGCGAAGGGTCGGCGAGGTCAGGGGCGAAGGGGCGGCGAGGTCCGGGTCGGCGAGGTCGGGGGCGAAGGGTCGGCGAGGTCGGGGGCGAAGGGGCAGGGAGGTCGGGGGCGAAGGGTCGGCGAGGTCGGGGGCGAAGGGTCGGCGAGGTCGGGGGCGAAGGGGCAGGGAGGTCGGGGGCGAAGGGGCAGGGAGGTCGGGGGCGAAGGGTCGGCGAGGTCGGGGGCGAAGGGGCAGGGAGGTCCGGGGCGAAGGGGCAGGGAGGTCGGGGGCGAAGGGGCGGTGAGGTCGGGGGCGAAGGGTCGGCGGGGGCGAAAGGGCAGGGAGGTCGGGGGCGAAGGGTTGGCGAGGTCAGGGGCAGGGAGGTCAGGGGCGAAGGGTCGGCGAGGTCGGGGGCGAAGGGTCGGTGAGGTCGGGGGCGAAGGGTCGGTGAGGTCGGGGGCGAAGGGTCGGCGAGGTCAGGGGCGAAGGGTCGGCGAGGTCGGGGGCGAAGGGGCGGCGAGGTCGGGGGCGAAGGGGCGGCGAGGTCAGGGGCGGGGAGGTCAGGGGCGAAGGGTCGGCGAGGTCGGGGCGAAGGGTCGTCGGGGGCGAAGGGGCGGCGAGGTCCGGGGCGAAGGGTCGGCGAGGTCAGGGGCGAAGGGTCGGTGAGGTCGGGGCGAAGGGGCGGCGAGGTCCGGGTCGGCGAGGTCGGGGGCGAAGGGTCGGCGAGGTCAGAGGCGAAGGGTCGGCGAGGTCGGGGCGAAGGGGCGGCGAGGTCAGGGGCGAAGGGGCAGGGAGGTCGGGGGCGAAGGGGCAGGGAGGTCGGGGGCGAAGGGGCGGTGAGGTCGGGGGCGAAGGGTCGGCGGGGGCGAAGGGGCAGGGAGGTCGGGGGCGAAGGGTCGGCGAGGTCGGGGGCGAAGGGTCGGCGAGGTCGGGGGCGAAGGGCCGGCGAGGTCGGGGAGGTCAGGGGCGAAGGGGCAGGGAGGTCGGGGGCGAAGGGTCGGCGAGGTCGGGGGCGAAGGGTCGGCGAGGTCGGGGGCGAAGGGTCGGCGAGGTCAGGGGCGAAGGGTCGGCGAGGTCAGGGGCGGGGAGGTCAGGGGCGAAGGGGCGGGGAGGTCAGGGGCGAAGGGTCAGGGAGGTCAGGGGCGAAGGGTCGGTGAGGTCGGGGGGGGAAGGGGCAGGGAGGTCGGGGGGGGAAGGGGCAGGGAGGTCGGGGGGGGAAGGGGCAGGGAGGTCTGGGGCGAAGGGTCGGCGAGGTCAGGGGCGGGGAGGTCAGGGGCGAAGGGGCAGGGAGGTCAAGGGCGAAGGGTCGGCGAGAGATTGCAGAGGGATGTGATCGGGGCCCTGGGGAGGCGTGAGTTCGGGACCCAGGAGAGGCGAGGGCCCAGGGGCAGCAGGGCCCAGCCCACACTGTGATATGTGAGCGCACTAGGTCCGTGCAGCAGAGCTGGTCTCCAGTCGTCCTGGTTAACCCTTGCCACTGGACCAAGACCTAGCTCTGTCAAGCCCGTGTGGTGGCTGGTGTGCAACGGTCACCCCACGTTAAAAAATCCACCCACTGGTATCTTCCACCCTTCAACATGTAGTTCGGGATCTGGAATATTAGGTCCTTCATTGAAACACCTGGGAACTCATCCCTTTGTGGCGTGGAAGCAAGTCATCCTCGATACGAGGGAACGCCTATGATGATGATGATGATGATGATGACAGATTTAAGGTGATTTGGAAAAGAACCAGGGGCAACATGAGGAAAAATAATGGAACGAGTGGTTTAGGATTTGGACCATATTGCCCGATAGGGTGGTGGATACAGATTCAATAGTAGCCTTCAAAAGGGAATTGGATAAATACTTGGAAGAAAAAATTGTCGGGATATGGGGAAATAGCGGAAGAGTGCGACTAACTGTCAACATGGAGCTCGGGATCTGGAAACATAGAAACATAGAAAATAGGTGCAGGAGTAGGCCATTCGGCCCTTCTAGCCTGCACCGCCATTCAATGAGTTCATGGCTGAACATGAAACTTCAGTACCCCATTCCTGCTTTCTCGCCATACCCCTTGATTCCCCCTAGTAGTAAGGACTTCATCTAACTCCTTTTTGAATATATTTAGTGAATTGGCCTCAACAACTTTCTGTGGTAGAGAATTCCACAGGTTCACCACTCTCTGGGTGAAGAAGTTCCTCCTCATCTCGGTCCTAAATGGCTTCCCCCTTATCCTTAGACTGTGTCCCCTGGTTCTGGACTTCCCCAACATTGGGGACATTCTTCCTGCATCTAACCTGTCTAACCCCGTCAGAATTTTAAACGTTTCTATGAGGTCCCCTCTCATTCTTCTGAACTCCAGTGAATACAAGCCCAGTTGATCCAGTCTTTCTTGATAGGTCAGTCCCGCCATCCCGGGAATCAGTCTGGTGAACCTTCGCTGCACTCCCTCAATAGCAAGAATGTCCTTCCTCAGGTTAGGAGACCAAAACTGTACACAATACTCCAGGTGTGGCCTCACCAAGGCCCTGTACAATTGTAGCAACACCTCCCTGCCCTTGTACTCAAATCCCCTCGCTATGAAGGCCAACATGCCATTTGCTTTCTTAACCGCCTGCTGTACCTGCATGCCAACCTTCAATGACTGATGTACCATGACACCCAGGTCTCTTTGCACCTGCCCTTTTCCTAATCTGTCACCATTCAGATAATAATCTGTCTCTCTGTTTTTACCACCAAAGTGGATAACCTCACATTTATCCACATTATACTTCATCTGCCATGCATTTGCCCACTCACCTAACCTATCCAAGTCGCTCTGCAGCCTCATAGAATCCTCCTTGCAGTTCACACTGCCACCCAACTTAGTGTCATCCGCAAATTTGGAGATACTACATTTAATCCCCTCGTCTAAATCATTAATGTACAGTGTAAACAGCTGGGGCCCCAGCACAGAACATTGCGGTACCCCACTAGTCACTGCCTGCCATTCTGAAAAGTACCCATTTACTCCTACTCTTTGCTTCCTGTCTGACAACCAGTTCTCAATCCATGTCAGCACACTACCCCCAATCCCATGTGCTTTGGCTTTGCACATTAATCTCTTGTGTGGGACCTTGTCGAAAGCCTTCTGAAAGTCCAAATATACCACATCAACTGGTTCTCCCATGTCCACTCTACTGGAAACATCCTCAAAAAATTCCAGAAGATTTGTCAAGCATGATTTCCCTTTCACAAATCCATGCTGACTTGGACCTATCATATTACCTCTTTCCAAATGCACTGCTATGACATCCTTAATAATTGATTCCATCATTTTACCCACTACCGATGTCAGGCTGTCCGGTCTGTAATTCCCTGTTTTCTCTCTCCCTCCTTTTTTAAAAAGTGGGGTTACATTGGCTACCCTCCACTCCATAGGAACTGATCCAGAGTCAATGGAATGTTGGAAAATGACTGTCAATGCATCCACTATTTCCAAGGCTACCTCCTTAAGTACTCTGGGATGCAGTCCATCAGGCCCTGGGGATTTATCGGCCTTCAATCCCATCAATTTCCCCAACACAATTTCCCAACTAATAAGGATTTCCCTCAGTTCCTCCTCCTTACTAGACCCTCCGACCCCTTTTATATCCGGAAGGTTGTTTGTGTCCTCCTCAGTGAATACCGAACCAAAGTACTTGTTCAATTGGTCCGCCATTTCTTTGTTCCCCGTTATGACTTCCCCTGATTCTGACTGCAGGGGACCTACGTTTGTCTTTACTAACCTTTTTCTCTTTACATATCTATAGAAACTTTTGCAATCCGTCTTAATGTTCCCTGCAAGCTTCTTCTCGTACTCCATTTTCCCTGCCCTAATCAAACCCTTTGTCCTCCTCTGCTGAGTTCTAAATTTCTCCCAGTCCCCGGGTTCTCTGCTATTTCTGGCCAATTTGTATGCCACTTCCTTGGCTTTAATGCTATCCCTGATTTCCCTTGATAGCCACGGTTGAGCCACCTTCCCTTTTTTATTTTTACGACAGACAGGAATGTACAATTGTTGTAGTTCATCCATGCGGTCTTTAAATGTCTGCCATTGCCCATCCACAGTCAACCCCTTCAGTATCATTCGCCAATCTATCCTAGCCAATTCACGCCTCATACCTTCAAAGTTACCCTTCTTTAAGTTCTGGATCATGGTCTCTGAATTAACTGTTTCATTCTCCATCCTAATGCAGAATTCCACCATATTATGGTCACTCTTCCCCAAGGGGCCTCGCACAACGAGATTGCTATAAATCCTCTCTCATTACACAACACCCAGTCTAAGATGGCCTCCCCCCTAGTTGGTTCCTCGACATATTGGTCTAAAAAACCATCCCTTATGCACTCCAGGAAATCCTCCTCTACCGTATTGCTTCCAGTTTGGTTAACCCAATCTATGTGCATATTAAAGTCACCCATTATAACTGCTGCACCTTTATTGCACGCACCCCTAATTTCATGTTTGATGCCCTCCCCAACATAACTACTACTGTTTGGAGGTCTGTACACAACTCCCACTAACGTTTTTTGTCCTTTGGTATTCTGCAGCTCTACCCATATAGATTCCACATCATCCAAGCTAATGTCCTTCCGAATTATTGCCTTAATTTGCTCCTTAACCAGCAATGCTACCCCACCTCCTTTTCCTTTTATTCTATCTTTCCTGAATGTTGAATACCCCTGGATGTTGAGTTCCCAGCCCTGATCATCCTGGAGCCACGTCTCCGTAATCCCAATCACATCATATTTGTTAACATCTATTTGCACAGTTAATTCATCCACTTTATTGCGGATACTCCTTGCATTAAGACACAAAGCCTTCAGGCTTGTTCTTTTAACACCCTTTGTCCTTTTAGAATTTTGCTGTACAGTGGCCCTTTTTGTTCTTTGCCTTGGGTTTCTCTGCCCTCCACTTTTCCTCATCTCCTTTCTGTCTTTTGCTTTTGCCTCCTTTTTGTTTCCCTCTATCTCCCTGCATTGGTTCCCATCCCCCTGCCATATCAGTTTAAATCCTCCCCAACAGCACAAGCAAACACTCCCCCTAGGACATTGGTTCTTCATTGAAACACCCGTGAACTTATCGAGCTCATCCCTTTCTGGCGTGGAAGCAAGTCATCCTTGATTTGAGGGACTGCCGAAGAAGAAATGTAGGAAAGCCTCCCTGATAAAGTGCAACATCCCCACTGACACCTGGGAGTCCCTGACCAAAGACCGCCCTAAGTGGAGGAAGTGCATCCGGGAGGGCGCTGAGCACCTCGAGTCTCGTCGCCGAGAGCATGCAGAAACCAAGCACAGGCAGCGCAAGGAGCGTGCGGCAAACCAGTCCCACCCACCCTTTCCCTCAACCACTGTCTGTCCCACCTGTGACAGACTGTAATTCCCGTATTGGACTGTTCAGCCACCTGAGAACTCACTTTTAGAGTGGAAGCAAATCTTCCTCGATTTCGAGGGACTGCCTATGATGATGATGATGTAGGGAACACAGCAGCCAATTTGCGCAAAGCAAGCTCCCACAAATGGCAATGTGATAATGTCCAGATAATCTATTTTAGTGATGTTGATTGAGGGGTAAATATTGGCCCAAAGACACCGGGGATAACTCCTTGAAGCTTGAGTTGTCGGAGGAAGGTTGTTACATAGCACGTACAGCAAAGAAGCAGGTCAGCCCTGGCTCAGTGTGTAGCACCCTCGCTTTGGAGTCAGAAAGTTGTGGGTTCACGTCCCACTCCAGGGACTTGAGCACAAAAAAGTCTAGGCTGGCACTCCCAGTGCAGTGCTTGAGGGAGTGCTGCACTGTCGGAGGGGCCGACTTTCAGCTGAGACGTTAAACCGAGGCCCCGTCTGCCCTCTTGGGTGAACGTAAAAGATCCTATGGCACTATTTCGAAGAAGAGCAGAGGAGTTCTCCCCGGTGTCCTGGGGCCAATATTTATCCCTCAATCAACATAGCAAAAAAAGCAGATTATTTGGTCATTATCACAATGCTGTTTGTGGGAGTTTGCTTGTGTGCAAATTGACTGCCGCCTTACCTACATTACAACAGTGACTACACTCCCAAAAGTACATTATTGACAGTGAAGCGCTTTTAACTGTCCGGTGATCGTGAAAGGTGCTATATAAATCCAAGTCTTTTCATTCAGCCCAACTGGCCATAGAGCAACATAGAAAATAGGTGCAGGAGTAGGCCATTCGGCCCTTCGAGCCCACACCGCCATTCAATGAGTTCATGGCTGAACATGCAACTTCAGTACCCCATTCCTGCTTTCTCGCCATACCCCTTGATCCCCCAAGTAGTAAGGACTACATCTAACTCCTTTTTGAATATATTTAGTGAATTGGCCTCAACAACTTTCTGTGGTAGTGAATTCCACAGGTTCACCACTCTCTGGGTGAAGAAGTTTCTCCTCATCTCGGTCCGAAATGGCTTAACCCTTATCCTTAGACTGTGACCCCTGGTTCTGGACTTCCCCAACATTAATAAGAACATAAGAATTAGGAACAGGAGTAGGCCATCTAGCCCCTCGAGCCTGCTCCGCCACCCAACAAGATCACGGCTGATCTGGCCGTGGACTCAGCTCCACTTACCCGCCCGCTCCCCATAACCCTGAATTCCCTTATTGGTTAAAAATCTATCTATCTGTGATTTGAATATATTCAATGAGCTAGCCTCAACTGCTTCCTTGGGCAGAGAATTCCACAGATTCACAACCCTCTGGGAGAAGAAATTCCTTCTCAACTCGGTTTTAAATTGGCTCCCCCATATTTTGAGGCTGTGCCTCCTAGTTCTAGTCTCCCCGACCAGTGGAAACAACCTCTCTGCCTCTATCTTGTCTATTCCCTTAATTATTTTAAATGTTTCTATCAGATCACCCCTCATCCTTCTGAACTCCAATGAGTAAAGACCCAGTCTACTCAATCTATCATCATAAGGTAACCCACTCATCTCCGGAATCAGCCTAGTGAATCGTCTCTGTACCCCTTCCAAGGCTAGTATATCCTTCCTTAAGTAAGGTGACCAAAACTGCACCAGGTGCGGCATCACCAATACCCTGTACAGTTGCAGCAGGACCTCCCTGCTTTTGTACTCCATCCCTCTCGCAATGAAGGCCAACATTCCATTCGCCTTCCTGATTACCTGCTGCACCTGCAAACTAACTTTTTCATGCACAAGGACCCCCAGGTCCCTCTGTACTGCAGCATGTTGTAATTTCTCCCCATTCAAATAATATTCCCTTTTACTGTTTTTTTTTTCCCCAAGGTGGATGACCTCACATTTTCCGACATTGTATTCCATCTGCCAAACCTTAGCCCATTCGCTTAACCTATCTAAATCTCTTTGCAGCCTCTCTGTGTCCTCTACACAACCCGCTTTCCCACTAATCTTTGTGTCATCTGCAAATTTTGTTACACTATACTCTGTCCCCTCTTCCAGGTCATCTATGTATATTATAAACAGTTGTGGTCCCAGCACCGATCCCTGTGGCACACTGCTAACCACCGATTTCCAACCCGAAAAGGACCCATTTATTCCGACTCTCTGCTTTCTGTTAGCCAGCCAATTCTCTATCCATGCTAATATATTTCCTCTGACTCCGCGTACCTTTATCTTCTGCAGTAACCTTTTGTGTGGCACCTTATCGAATGCCTTTTGGAAATCTAAATACACCACATCCATCGGTACACCTCTAGCCACTATATCCTCAAAGAATTCCAGTAAATTAGTAAAACATGATTTCCCCTTCATGAATCCATGTTGCGTCTGCTTGATTGCACTATTCCTATCTCGATGTCCCGCTATTTCTTCCTTAATGATAGTTTCAAGCATTTTCCCCACTACAGATGTTAAACTAACCAGCCTATAGTTACTTGCCTTTTGTCTGCCCCCTTTTTTAAACAGAGGCGTTACATTAGCTGCTTTCCAATCCGATGGCACCTCCCCAGAGTCCAGAGAATTTTGGTAGATTATAACGAATGCATCTGCTATAACTTCCGCCATCTCTTTTAATACCCTGGTATGCATTTCATCAGGACCAGGGGACTTGTCTACCTTGAGTCCCATTAGCCTGTCCAGCAATACCCCCCCAGTGATAGTGATTGTCTCAAGGTCCTCCCTTCCCACATTCCCGTGACCAGCAATTTTTGGCATGGTTTTTGTGTCTTCCACTGTGAAGACCGAAGCAAAATAATTGTTTAAGGTCTCAGCCATTTCCACATTTCCCATTATTAAATCCCCCTTCTCATCTTCTAAGGGACCAACATTTACTTTAGTCACTCTTTTCCTTTTTATATATCTGTAAAAGCTTTTACTATCTGTTTTTATGTTTTGCGCAAGTTTACATTCGTAATCTATCTTCCCCTTCTTTATTGTTTTCTTAGTCATTCTTTGCTGTCGTTTAAAATTTTCCCAATCCTCTAGTTTCCCACTAACTTTGGCCACCTCATACGCATTGGTTTTTAATTTGATACTCTCCTTTGTTTCCTTGGTTATCCCTTCTCTTACCGCCCTTCTTTTTCACTGGAATATATTTTTGTTGAGTACTATGAAAGAGCTCCTTAAAAGTCCTCCACTGTTCCTCAATTGTGCCACCGTTTAGTCTGTGTTCCCAGTCTACTTTAGCCAACTCTGCCCTCATCCCACTGTAGTCCCCTTTGTTTAAGCATAGTATGCTCGTTTGAGACACTACTTCCTCACCCTCGATCTGTATTACAAATTCAACCATACTGTGATCACTCATTCTGAGAGGATCTTTTACTAGGAGATCGTTTATTATTCCTGTCTCATTACACAGGACCAGATCTAAGATAGCTTGCTCCCTTGTAGGTTCTGTAACATACTGTTCTAAGAAACAATCGCATATGCATTCTATGAATTCCTCCTCCAGGCTACCCCGTGCGATTTGATTTGACCAATCGATATGTAGGTTAAAATCCCCCATGATTACTGCCGTTCCTTTTTCACATGCCTCCATTATTCCCTTGATTATTGTCCGCCCCACCGTGAAGTTATTATTTGGGGGCCTATAAACTACGCCCACCAGTGACTTTTTCCCCTTACTATCTCTAATCTCCAACCACAATGATTCAACATTTTGTTCATTAGAGCTAATATCGTCTCTCACAACTTCCCTGATATCATCCTTTATTAACAGAGCTACCCCACCTCCTTTTCCTTCTTGTCTACCTTTCCGAATTTTCACATACCCCTGTATGTTTAATTCCCAGTCTTGGCCACCCTGCAACCACGTTTCTGTAATGGCCACCAAATCATACCCATTTGTAATGATTTGTGCCGTCAACTCATTTACTTTATTTCGAATGCTGCGTGCGTTTAGGTATTGTTTTAATACTAGTTTTTAAACCATGATTTTTAGTTTTGCCCCCTCCTGCAGTCCCTTTATATTCATACATATTGTCCCTTCCTATCACCTTGTGGTTTACACTTACCCCAGTGCTACTCTGCTCTGTTGCCTCCTGCGTTTTGCATTCTTTCTTGGGGTTCTGTTCATCTGAGCTCTCACCCACTCTAACGAGCTCAGAGCCCTCTCCTGGGTTCCCATCCCCCTGCCAAGCTAGTTTAAAGCCCTCCCAACTGTACTATCAAAACCACCCGCGAGAACATTGGTCCCGTCTCTGTTGAGGTGTAACCTGTCCGACTTGTACAGGTCCCACCTTCCCCAGAAGCGGTCCCAATTGTTCAGGAAACTAAAGCCCTCCCTCCTACACCAACGGGAGAGTGGAGAGCACCAGTTCCCACTGTCACAGGACAGAGAGTGGAGAGCACCAGTTCCCACTGTCACAGGACAGAGAGTGGAGAGCACCAGTTCCCACTGTCACAGGACAGAGAGTGGAGAGCACCAGTTCCCACTGTCACAGGACAGAGTGGAGAGCACCAGTTCCCACTGTCACAGGACAGAGAGTGGAGAGCACCAGTTCCCACTGTCACAGGACAGAGAGTGGAGAGCAGCAGTTCCCACTGTCACAGGAGAGAGAGTGGAGAGCACCAGTTCCCACTGTCACAGGACAGAGAGTGGAGAGCAGCAGTTCCCACTGTCACAGGAGAGAGAGTGGAGAGCACCAGTTCCCACTGTCGCAGGACAGAGAGTGGAGAGCACCAATTCCCACTGTCACAGGAGAGAGAGTGGAGAGCACCAGTTCCCACTGTCACAGGACAGAGAGTGGAGAGCATCAGTTCCCACTGTCACAGGACAGAGAGTGGAGAGCACCAGTTCCCACTGTCACAGGACAGAGAGTGGAGAGCACCAGTTCCCACTGTCACAGGACAGAGAGTGGAGAGCACCAGTTCCCACTGTCACAGGACAGAGAGTGGAGAGCACCAGTTCCCACTGTCACAGGACAGAGAGTGGAGAGCAGCAGTTCCCACTGTCACAGGAGAGAGAGTGGAGAGCAGCAGTTCCCACTGTCGCAGGACAGAGAGTGGAGAGCACCAGTTCCCACTGTCACAGGAGAGAGAGTGGAGAGCAGCAGTTCCCACTGTCGCAGGACAGAGAGTGGAGAGCACCAGTTCCCACTGTCACAGGACAGAGAGTGGAGAGCACCAGTTCCCACTGTCACAGGACAGGAGAGTGGAGAGCACCAGTTCCAACTGTCACAGGACAGAGAGTGGAGAGCACCAGTTCCAACTGTCACAGGACAGAGAGTGGAGAGCACCAGTTCCCACTGTCACAGGACGGGAGAGTGGAGAGCACCAGTTCCCACTGTCACAGGAGAGAGAGTGGAGAGCACCAGCTCCAATTGTCGCAGGAGAGGGAGTGGAGAGCACCAGCTCCAACTGTCACAGGACGGGAGAGTGGAGAGCACCAGCTCCAATTGTCGCAGGAGAGGGAGTGGAGAGCACCAGTTCCAATTGTCGCAGGAGAGGGAGTGGAGAGCACCAGTTCCCACTGTCGCAGGACAGGAGAGTGGAGAGCACCAGTTCCCACTGTCGCAGGAGAGGGAGTGGAGAGCACCAGTTCCCACTGTCACAGGACGGGAGAGTGGAGAGCACCAGTTCCCACTGTCGCAGGACGGGAGAGTGGAGAGCACCAGTTCCCACTGTCGCAGGACGGGAGAGTGGAGAGTACCAGCTCCAATTGTCACAGGACGGGAGAGTGGAGAGCACCAGCTCCAATTGTCGCAGGAGAGGGAGTGGAGAGCACCAGTTCCCACTGTCGCAGGAGAGTCCATGATGGAGTTTCTGCTCCACACGAGCCGCCTCTCGCCCCTCTTCATCTAATCTTATAAGCATCTCCTTCTGTTCCTTTCCAGAGTACTGTATACAGTTTTAGCCTCCTAATCTGAGGAAAGATATACTTGCCTTTAGAGGTGGTGCAACAAAGGTTCACTTGATTGACTTCTGGGATGAGATTTGAGTGGATTGGGCCTATATTCTCTGGAGTTTAGAAGAATGAGAGGTGATCTCATTGAAACATTTAAGATTCTGAGGGGGATTGACAGGGTGGATGCTCAGAGGATGTTTCCCCCGGGCTGGAGAGTCTGGAACCAGGGGGCACAGTCTCAGGATAAGGGGTCGGCCATTTAGGATTGAGATGAGGAGAAATGTCTTTACTCAAGGTGGTGAATCTTTGGAATTTTCTGCCCCAGAGGGCTGTGGGGGCTCAGTCATTGAGTATGTTCTAGGCTGAGATCGATAGATTTTTGGACTCTGGGGGAATCGAGGGATATGGGGATTGGGCAGGAAAGTGGAGTTGAGGTCGAAGATCAGCCATGATCTTATTAAATGGCGGAGCAGGGCTCGAGGGGCCGAATGGCCGACTCCTGCTCCTAATTCTTATGTTCTTATCTCTCTAGCTTCCCCTTAAATGCAGCTGTGCTAACATTGAGGTCCTGGAAGTAAATGAGACCTTTAAAGTGCCAAGAGAAGTTTTCTACTTTAAAGATGTTGGATAAATGTAAGCTGGTGCATTGAATCGTGATCTTAATGCAGGAAGGACGCAGACCACGCAGGGCATTTGGAGACTGGGTGCAGCAAGAGAGGAAAGCCTAAAGGAGAACTGACAATAGATGATACCTGTGCGTGAGTTCTTTTAACGTGGAGTGGCTGTTGCACACCAGCCACCACACGGGCTTGGCTGAGCACGGTCTTGGTCAAGTGGCAAGGGGTTCCAAGACGACTGCAGACCAGGCTTGCTGTATGAGCCTAGTTGCCTATGGTGAGATGTTAGCCGCAATAGTAGTGATAAAATGGCAGGTCTGCCGAGGAAAATTTCACCAAGTGACAGAAGAACTTAACTATTTCCTGTAGATTCAGAGGGCTGCTTTAAGCCCCTGGGAACGTATGGTTGTCACAAACCTATCAATTATTTTGTTTGACACTCAATGCAGCAGGAAGATAAGTAATGATTTAAAAAGTGAGGATGGTTGTTGAAAATTGAGGGTGAGTTGGAAATAAGCGATTAGATAAGTTCCATCAGTGAGAGGTTGGAGATGATGTTGTTGTTGGAAGCAACGATTGTAAATGAAAGATGAAAGAAAGACTTGCATTTATATAGCACCTTTCACTACCTCAGGACGTCCCAAAGCACTTTACAGCCAATGAAGTACTTTTGAAGTGTAGTCACTGTTGTAATGGAGGGAAGTATAAAGAGCTGGTCGGGAGTGTAAAGAGCTGGAGCACCGGGCCCTCGAACTTCCTGGGCCACCCCGACCTGCGAGAGGACACCTCCACAGGTCGGGAGTATAAAGAGCTGCAGCCACTGCAGGTTCCAGTGCGAGCTGACACGAGGTGGGTGATTGGGTGACGTCATCAGGACCCAGGTCACCGTTTGGAGCGTGGGCAGAAACAACGGCGGGGCCCTGGTAAAGCAGAGGAGCGGGAAGGTCGTGGCGGACTTGAGACGAGTGATGAGGGATCGTGGCAGAGGTGCAGCGAATATTTGTGGCGGAGTTGCGGCAAATGAGGGTTCGGGCCCAGGGGCAGCACGGGCCCAGCCCACACTGCGATATGTGAGCGCACTGGGTCCGTGCAGCAGAGCAGGTCTCCAGTCGTCCTGGTTAACCCTTGCCACTGGACCAAGACCTCACTCTGTCAAGCCCGTGGTGTGCAACGGTCACCCCACATTAAAAAATCCACGCACAGGCATCTTCCACCCTTCAATTGGAGTTCAGGACTGGAACATCGGGTCCTTCATTGAAACATCTGTGAATTCATGGAAGCAAGTCATCCTCGTTCGAGGGACCGCCTATGATGATGAATGGAGGGAAACATGGTAGCTAATTTGCACACAGCAAGATCCCACAAACAGCACTGAGATAATCAGATCAATGTTCCCTCTAATGGTTTTGTTGCCTGCACAGGCCTTTTTAATGGGCTGCGCGACCCATTCAGAAATCTGCATGCGCGTGGTTTTAAACTTAAAAGCCAGCGAGCCGGCTGTGGGAGTTCCAGAGCACTGCACGGCCGCACAGCGTAAAGGGAACATTGAATCAGATAATCTGTCCTTTGAGTAATATTAGTTGAGGAATAATTATTTTCCAGGACACGGGGGAGAACTCCCCCTGCTCTTCTTCGAAATAGTGTCGTGGGATCTTTTACGTCCCCCTGAGAGTGGGGGGGGGGAGGTCTCAGTTTAGCTTCCCATTGGAAAGATGTGACTGAGAAAATCTGCGCAAATGCATACACTTTCCAAATTGTTCCAGTGTTTATTATTAAACAGCAGTGGCAGGACGTTGGGGAACTCCGAGATATCTTGCTGCAGGAGGCAAAGATTACAAAATAATGTAAACAGGCGGAGTTGTGTTTATTTTAAGAAATAAGTGATGTTTATAAATGGATTTGAAACTTGCACCAGGCGGATCAGCAATTAACAGACAAATCGGTTTGAGTGAGAACAGATGTAAAGTCCCAACCAAAACATGGACTTCTTTCAGATTCTGCACAGTTCTCACAATTGTATTTTTCCTCTTTAAATTACATGGAATGTACAGCCCAGAAATAGGTCATTGGGCCCACCGCTCCGTGCCGGGATTTATGCTCCACACCAGCCCCCTCCCACCCCTCTCCATCTCACCCCATCACCATATCCTTCTATTCCTTTCTCCCCCATGTGTTTATCCAGCTTCCCCTTAAATATATCGATACTATTCGCCTCAACCCCTCCCTGTGGCAGCGAGTTCCACATTCTCACCGCTCTCTGGGTAAAGAAGTTTCTCTTGAATTCCCCATTGGATTTATTAGTGAACACCTTAGTGAGGCCCCACCTGGAATATTGTGTTCAGTTTTGGTCTCCTAATCTGAGGAAGGACGTTCTTGCTATTGAGGGAGTGCAGCGAAGGTTCACCAGACTGATTCCAGGGATGGTTGGACTGTCATATGAGGAGAGACTGGATCAACTGGGCCTTTATTCACTGGAGTTTAGAAGGATGAGAGGGGATCTCATAGAAACGTATAAGATTCTGACAGGACTGGACAGGTTAGATGTGGGAAGAATGTTCCCGATGTTGGGGAAGTCCAGAACCAGGGGACACAGTCTTAGGATAAGGGGTAGGCCATTTAGGACTGAGATGAGGAGAAACTTCTTCACTCAGAGAGTTGTTAACCTGTGGAATTCCCTGCCGTAGAGAGTTGTTGAGGCCAGTTCATTGGATATATTCAAGAGGGAGTTAGATGTGGCCCTTACGGCTAAAGGGATCAAGGGGTATGGAGAGAAAGCAGGAAAGGGGTACTGAGGTGAATGATCAGCCATGGTCTTATTGAATGGTGGTGCAGGCTCGAAGGGCCGAATGGCCTACTCCTGCACCTATTTTCTATGTTTATGACCCCTAGTGTTCACAGGTGTTTCAATGAAGGACCGAATATCCCAGATCCCGAACTACATGTTGAAGGGTGGAAGATGCCTGTGGGTGGATTTTTTAACGTGGGGTGACCGTTGCACACCAGTCACCACACGGGCTTGACAGAGCGAGGTCTTGGTCCAGTGGCAAGGTTAACCAGGATGACTGGAGACCTGCTCTGCTGCACGGACCTAGTGCGTACACATATCGCAGTGTGGGCTGGACCCGTGAGCCCTCGCCTCTCCCGGCCCCGAACTCACGCCTCTCCCGGGTTCCGATCACATTGCTCTACATTCTCTCGCTGCTCCTTCGCCCCGACCTCGCCGCTCCTGCTATATCTGCCCACGCTCCAATCATGCGCACACACACTTACAGACGCACGTGCCCAGTTACAGACACACGCACAAAAGATCACCACCTTGAAACGTTAACTCTGTTTCTCTCTCCAAAGATACTGCTGAGTATTTCCAGCATTTTCTGTTTGTATGCCACGGTTACCATCTGTGTGTTTGTACCCGATAGGTTACAGCATGTTTGGGATTGGACTCGGAGTTTTAATCTTCGGCTACTATAAGCTCTTCAAGTGGAACAGGGAGAGAAGGTATGTCAAGCCCTCAGGGTCTGGGCTAGTTTGTTGTCGGCTCAATTTAGTCATAGAAATTTACAGCATGGAAGGAGGCCATTCGGCCCATCGTGTCCGCACCGGCCGACAAAGAGCTACCCAGCCTAATCCCACTCTCCAGCTCTCGGTCCGTAGCCCTGCAGGTTACGGCACTTCAGGTGCACATCCAGGTACTTTTTAAATGTGGTGAGGGTTTCTGTCTCTACCACCCTTTCAGGCAGTGAGTTCCAGACCCCCACCACCCTCTGGGTGAAAAAAGTTCCTCTCAAATCCCCTCTAAACCTCCCCCCAATTACTTTAAATCTATGCCCCCTGGTTATTGACTCCTCTGCTAAGGGAAATAGGTCCTTCCTATCCACTCTATCCAGGCCCTTCATAATTTTATACACCTCAGTTAAATCTTCTCTCGGCCTCCTCTGTTTCAAAGCAAACAACCCCAGCCTATCCAATCTTTCCTCATGGCTAAAATTCTCTAGTCCTAGCAGCATCCTCGTAAATCTCCTCTGTACCCTCTCTAGTGCGATTACATCCTTCCTGTAACGTGGTGACCAGAACTGTGCAGAGTACTCTATCTGTGGCCTAACTAGTGTTTTATACAATTCAAGCATAACCTCCCTGCTCTTGTATTCTGTGCCTCGGCTAATAAAGGAAAGTGAGGAGGTGTGTGGGGGGCTTGACCCATCCACCTCCATGGCACGAACCTGGTATTGCAGTACTTCCAGGAACGGTGCAGTGGCTCTAGGCCTTTTGGCTAAGAGCATTGGCGCAGAGTGATCCTTGATGTGTGCAAGGTGACCTCTGGCATTTGTGATTTGACAAAGAATTGGAAAGATTGGCAACGAATTAAAAAAAAATAAAGGAAAGTATCCCGTATGCCGCCTTAACCACTTTATCTACCTAGCCTGCTACCTTCAGAGATCTGTGGACATGCACTCCAAGGACTCTTTGTTCCTCTACACTTCTCAGTGTCCTACCATTTAATGTGTATTCCCTTTCCTTGCTAGCCCTCCCCAAATGCATTACCTCACACTTCTCCAGATTGAATTTCATTGCCACTGTTCTGTCCGCCTGACCAGTACATCGATATCTTCCTGCAGTCCGCAGCTTTCTTCCGCACAATCAACCACACGGCCAGTTTTTGCATCGTCTGCAAACTTCATAATCATGTGCTAACATTGAAGTCTAAAGCAGCGATTTGCACAGCGTAGCCTGTTTCTCTGCTGGATATTGCACTGGCTGCTGTAAAAAATCCAGAATCAACAGCTTTAGAGTGACGCTTTGCCCCCTGGTGGAGATCTGAGGGAAACCCTCCAACGCTGAAAATGATCGAACTTCTTCAGGCTTGGAATTTATTAGGAGCAGCATTAGGCCATTCGGCCCATCGAGCCTGCTCCGCCATTCAATAAGATCCTGCCTGATCTTCGGCCTTAACTCCACTTTCCTGCTCTATCCCCATGTCCCTTGCTTCCCCAAGAGTCCAAAAATCTATCGATCTCTGCCTTCAATATGCTCAGAGAGTCAGCCTCCACAGCCCTCTGGGGTAGAGAATTCCAAAGATTCACCACCCTCTGAGTGAAGAAATTTCTCCTCATCTCAGTCCTCAATGGCCAACCCCTTACCCTGAGACTGTGACCCCTGGTTCTAGACTCTCCAGCCTGGGGAAACATCCTCCCTACGACTAACATGGTTTTATTCTCACATGGGCCTCTTGCTGTAATCAATCTGGTGCTCATTCTCCCCCCGTCCCACCACTCTTTTAATATTCCTCTTTTTCAAGCAACCTATTTAATTCTTTTTTTAAAAGACGTTATAGACTCTGCTTCAGCAGTGTTTGCAGCAGAGAAATCCACATTCTAACCTCCTCTAATTAATTTTACGATGACCTTACCATTTGTGCCCACTTTATTGTCTGACTGACCAGTGGAAACAAGCTGGGACTATTCGCCCTATTGGAACCATTTATAATCTCGAAGACCTCTTATCAGATCGGCTCTAGTGGGCAAAAAGGTACTCTAACTTCTCAAATCTCTTCGTTACTGCAATCTTCAATTTACAGTAGTATCCTCGCGAGCCTCTGCTCCACCTCCTCCACTGCATTTATGCCCATTCTATAACAGGGTGCCGTATCTCGCCAGATTCACCAGAATTGCACAGCAGTTCAGTTAGCATCTCTTAGATCCGTCTTTTGGATGAGACATTAAACCGAGGCCCCGTCTGCTCTCTCAGGTGGATGTAAAAGATCCCACGGCACTGTTTCAAAGAAGAGCAGGGGAGTTATCCCCGGAATTCTCCCCAATCTTTATCCATCAACCAACATCATGGAAACAGATGATCTGGTCATTATCACATCGCTGTGTGTGGGAGCTTGCTGTGCACAAGTTGGCCGCCGCGTTTCCTACATTACAACAGTGACTGCACTTTTTAAAAAAAAAACTTCATTGGCTGTAAAGCGCTTTGGGATGTCCTGGGGTTGTGAAAGGCACTATATAAATGCAAATTCCCTCTTTATTTTCATCTTTATCCCACAGTAATTGTACGTTAACACTTCATTTTATGAAATCTTTATCAAGTGTTTTTGCCACGATTATAACTTTTTGTTTTCATTAACCAGTTTTAATATTTTGTTTTGCAAACCTGTTTCTGCATTAATTTTTCCTGTTTCATGCGTATTTTTTAATCCCAGGCGCCTGCAAATTGAAGATCTGGAGGCCCGTATAGCCATGCTCCCCTTGCTGCACGCTGAAGAGGATCGGAGGCAAGTTCAAGAAGTGTCTGCTTGTAAATAGGTTGAGAAGGAACATGTGGTGGAGTGAGTGTGATGGATTTTGTAATTGGACTTTAAAGCCATAGAATGTCAGCTGTGGCTCAGTGGGCAGCACACTCGCCGTGGATTCAAGTCCCACTCCGAGACTTGAGCACAAAAATCTAGGCTGACACTCCCAGTGCTGCACTGTCGGAGGTGCCGTCTTTCGGATAAGACGTTAAACCGAGGCCCTGTCTGCTCTGTCAGGTGGATGTATAAGATCCCACGGCACTATTTTGCAGAAGAGCAGGGGAGTTATCCCCAGTATCCTGGCCAATATTTATCCCTCAATCAACACCCCTTTAAAAAAAAAATCTGTTAATTCTCATATTGCTGTGTGTGGGAGCTTGCTGTTTACAAATTGGCTGCTGCGTTTCCTGCATTACAACAGTGACTACACTTCAAAAAGTACTTCATTGGCTGTAAAGTGCTTTGGGACATCCTGATGGTAGTGAAAGGTGCTATATAAATGCAAGTCTTTCATTTTTGAGACCGTAGATTCGCCAAGATGATGCCAGGGATGGGAAACGATAGTTTGATGGGAGGCTTGAGTTATGAGGACTTTTCACTGTGGGTCGAGAGAAGCTAAGAGTAGATTTAATATGGATACAACGTCTCAAATTCAGCTGTCAGAAAATCTGAATTGTCCGAATACTGGACATTTTTGAGAAAATCCCATTTGATATTCAGTAAAATAAAATCCGGAATTATTGTCCAAAAAACGGGGGGGCCGGAAGAGTTATCGGCTTTGCCGCTGTTTTTAAATGGCATGCGATTGGTCCGAGCCTTGCCGAATGACCCTCGACCCGAGCCGACCCACGCTGCCATTAGTACTTTGTCTGTCTTGGTAGCATCTTGATTCTCTTGTCCGAAATCTGGAAATATCCGAAAATCGGCACGGTCTCAGTCCCGAAGTTGCTGGATTTGAAATAGGTTTTTTAAAGTATGACGAGCCTGGATATGATTTGAATATGGAAAACCTGTTTCCACTGGTTTGGGGTATCAGCGATGAGGGGGGTCATGAATTAAAAAATTGTCACCGAGTGAGGAGAGGGGTTCGGAGAAATTTAGATTCCTCAGAAGGTTGATAGAGCGTGAATTTATTTACCACAGGGAGTGGTTGAGGCAGTGACCAATGCATCTTTTAAGGGGGGAAATTGGATGAATGTTTGAATCAGAACAAGAGACGGGGCTTACGGGAAGAGAGGGGAGGACAGCGGTTGATCTAGCAAAGTGCAGGCACAAACATGATTGGCAGAATGGCTTCCTGAGCTTGTGAACTTTGAAAGGGGTTCTCGGGGAGTGTTGTTGTGCCTTGGGTGTCTCTCTCTGGGCTTCTGCCCTCACAGCTTATGATGGCCTGTGAGGTACCCCGAGTGCTGCAAGAGACTGTGTCCACAGCTTATGAAGGGGGTTTTGAGACTCGTGCGTCCCCACAGCTTATGCCTAGCCTGTGAGGCACCTGTGAGTGTCAAACACTCCTAACCCCTTCTTCCCGAGCCTGTGACACACAGTTGAGCGTTTTAGAGGCGCTCCTAACTTCCCTTACACTGTTCTGACATAAGACCCACGATCAGGAGATGTAATACAATAGAACTGAGACAAGATGATTCCAAGAGGAACTTACACTTCTAATTTATTTCACAAGGTGTATCTCAACAAACAGCAATACACCAACAAAAGCAATCCCCCTAAATCCCACTAAACGGACACAACGAAAATCTTTACACAAGTTTAGCAGTACAATGCCCAACCTCCCACCTTTCCTGGCCTAACTGAGATGGGAGTTCTGGGGACCAGAGGTTATACTCACTACTGTGCCTTTTGCAGTCTGGTGGTTTGTTTCTTCTATCTTCGGTGTCTTCAGACACTGGTTTTCCTTCAGTGTCGAGAGGCTTGCTGGTTGTTGGATCACGAGGGCAGGGAACCACACACTGGGTCAGAAACCCCTTTTTTTAGCCAGATTATCCAGTCCGCCCCTCATGCTGAAATCGATCCTTCCCATTGGTGGGCTTTGTGATTTTGAAAAATGCAGCAGTTTTAGATTATTGCGGGTTTTTTCCACTGATGTTAACCTACTCAAGGTTTGAGTAGGTGTTGATTGCGTTGGCCTCCTGTAGCCATTGTGTTGTTTTGGGTTCCCTAGTTTTCTGAAGGTCTGCATAATTTCCTTCCATAGTGTAAACATGGGGAAGACAATAGCCTGATAATGGCTGTGGGTCAGTCCCACAGTTTTCGAGCAGGTGCTCTCCCATTGGCTTGAAAGCCCCATGCTTCGGGCTGACTCTGCCTCACCATTGGCCCTCCGGTGTCCTCCCCCGTCCAATCACTGTTCTGCCAAGGTCAAACCGTCTCGGTTTCAATTCACATTGCAGCACAGACAGATCCCACAGCTCTTTTCCTTCTGGGTAAAATGAGGGGGTTTTCATCCTCCCCTACAACTTCTGGGATTTTTCCCCCAGGAGGGCCGAATGGCCTTTCTTCTCCATTTCTAGGGGTGACCGTTTGAATGATAAGGGAGTCAAGGGTTATGGGGAGTGGGCACGGGAGTGGAGTTGAGGCCAAAATCAGATCAGCCATGATCATATTGAATGGCGGAGCAGGCTCGAGGGGCCGAATGGCCGACTCCTGCTCCTATTTCTTATGTTTCCCCCCACAGATGAATACAGTCGTAAGAGGAAAATAGAATTGAAAAAAAATCTTTACTGAAATTTGTCTTTCTATTCGGCCGCTTTGTGTTTCATATCTTTGATTCTCTCCCAATTTTTTTTTAAGGATTCTGCGTATATTGAAAGAGAACGTTGAGGAAGAGGCTAAAATTATGAAAGATGTTCCAGGCTGGAAGGTAAATGGGGTTCATTCAACGCATTAAAATAGCGCTGGGTGTGGGGAAATGGGTTCGGGGCTTGACTTTAGTTCTGGAACTTGGGTTTATAGACCAGCTCGGGTCGATGGAGTGAAAACATCCTCTGCCTATTGGCTGTCACTTTCGTGTTATGTTCGCATAGTGGTTATAACAATGTAGGGAATAGGGGCAGGAGTCGGCCATTCGGCCCCTCGAGCCTGCTCCGCCATTCAATAAGACCATGGCTGATCTGATCCTGGGCTCAGCTCCACTTCCCCGCCCGCTCCCCATAACCCTCGTCTCTCATCGTTCAAAATCTGTCTATCTCCACCTTAAATATATTCAATGACCCAGCCTCCACAGCTCTCTGGGGCAGAGAATTCCACAGATTCACGACCCTCTGAGAGAATAAATTCCTCCTCATCACATTTTTAAATGGGCGCCCCCTTATTCTGAAACTTTGCCCCCTAGTTCTAGATTCCCCCACGAGAGGAAGCATCCTCTCTGCATCTACCCTGGCCAGCCTCCTCAGAATCTTATGTTTCAATAAGATCACCTCATTCTTCTAAACTCCAATAAGTATAGGCCCGTTATGTTACTGACCTAGTAATGCAGAGCACTGAATAAATGATCTGGAGACTGGAGTTCAAATCCCACCACGGTGGCTGAGGAATTTCAATTAAATAGATCTGGAATAAAAAGCCAGTGTCAGGAATGGTGACCGTGAAACTACCGGATTGTCATAAAAACCCAACTGGTTCACCAGTGTCCTTTAGGGAAGGAAATCTGTCGTCTTTACCCTGATCTTTTTTTAAAAATTAGTTCCTGGGATGTGGGCGTCGCTGGCAAGGCTGGCATTTATTGCCCATCCCTAACTGCTCTTGAGAAGGTGGTGGTGAGCCGCCTTCTTGAACCGCTGCAGTCCGTGTGGTGAAGGTGCTCCCACAGTGCTGTTAGGGAGGGAGTTCCAGGATTGTGACCCAGTGACGATGGAGGAACGGCCGATATATTTCCAAGTCAGGATGGTGTGTGACTGGGAGGGGAACGTGGAGGTGGTGGTGTTCCCATGCACCTGCTGCCCTTGTCCTTCTAGGTGGTAGAGGTCGCGGGTTTGGGAGGTGCTGCCGAAGAAGCCTTGGCGAGTTGCTGCAGTGCATCTTGTAGATGGTGCACACTGCAGCCACGGTGCGCCAGGCAAGTGGAGTGTGTTCCATCACACTCCTGACTTTTGCTGTGTAGATGGTGGAAAGGCTTTGGGGAGTCAGGAGGTGAGACACTTGCCGCAGAATACCCAGCCTCTGACCTGCTGGCCTGTATGTGACTCCAGAACCATGGCAATTTAACTGCTCCTCTGAAATGGCCCAACAAGCCACTCGGTTGCATAAGGCGGCTCACCAGCACCTTCTCAAGGGCGATTAGGGACGGGCAATAAATGCTGGTCTCGCCAGCGACGCCCACATCCCAGGAATGAATTAATAAAAATAATAAGTCCAGTGAGTTGCAAGCCATCCCAAAGGACCTATGCCGAGAGCACAAAACTCATTGGCAATGTAGGGTCGGTTTAAGGCTGGGAAACGGGAATATATTGCACTGATGCAGTAAGAGGCGCTCTTCAGAGGTTCGGGCTGAAGCAGGTTGTTGGGGCAGAGTGGCAGGTTTGTTGTTTTTGTACCCTTCCACATGTACGCTGATGACACCCAGCTCTATCTCACCACCATTTCTCTTGACCCCTCCACGGTCTCTAAATTGTCAGATTGCTTATCCGACATCCAGTACTGGATGAGCAGAAACTTTCTCCAATTAAATATTGGGAAAACCGAAGCCATTGTCTTTGGTCCCTGCCACAAACTGCGTTCCCTGGCCACCGACTCCATCCCTCTCCCTAGCATCAGTCCGAGGCTGAACCAGACTGTTCGCAAACTTGGTGTCATGTTTGACCCTGAAATGAGCTTCCGGCCGCATATCCGCAGTATACCTAAAACCTCAGCCCATCGCTGCTGAAACCCTCATCCCTGCCTTTGTTGCCTCGAGGCTTGACTACTCCAATGCACTCCTGGCCGGCCTCCCACACTCTACCCTATTTAAACTTGAGGTCATCCAAATTTCGGCTGCCTCGTGTCCCAACTCACACCAAGTCCTGTTCACCCATCACCCCCTGTGCTCGCTAATGTACATTGGCTCCAGGTTAAGCAACGCCTCAATTTCAAAATTCCCATCCTTGTTTACAAATCCCTCCATGGCCTCGCCCCTCCCTATCTCTGTAATCTCCTCCAGCCCCACAACCCCCCCGAGATGTCTGCGCTTCTTTAATTCTGCCCCACTGAGCATCCCTGGTTATAATCGCTCCACCATCGGTGGCCGTGCCTTCTGTTGCCTGGGCCCCAAGCTCTGGAACTCCCTCCCTAAACCTCTCTGCCTCTCTACCTCTCCTCCTTTAAGACGCTCCTTAAAACAGATCTCTTTGACCAAGCTTATCTGCTGTAATTTCTTCTTGGGTGGCTCGGTGTCAAATATTTTTGTTTCCTCTTATAACGCTCCTGTGAAGCACCTTGGGACATTTTGCTACATTAAAGGTGCTATATAAATACGGGTTGTTGTTGGGGCAGGATGGCAGGTTTGTTGCTTTGGTACCTTTGCACTCTTCCCTTGAACAGTGTGAAGTAGTGGAAGGATTTGCAGGCTGATTAACAGTCTGCGACACAGCCCATACGTGCACCCACACCCACCAGACGTATCGTAGCAGCAGGAGGAGGCCTTCCAGCCCATCGAGCATGCTCTGCTGTTCAGTCAGATCATGGCTGATCTGCACCTCATGTTCTCACCTCCATCCATATCGCTTACCCAACAAAAATCTATCGATCTCGGTCTTGAAAGCTCCAGTTGACCCCAGCATCCACAGTTTTTTGGGGGAGAGAGTTCCCGATTCCCACTGCCCTTTGTGTGAAGAAGTGCTTCCTGACATCACCCCTGAACGGCCTGGCTCTAATTGTAAGGTTACGCCCCCTTGTTCTGGGCTCCCCCCATCAGAGGGAATAGTTTCTCCGTATCCACCCTGTCCAATCCCATTAACATTTTAAGCACCTCGATCAGATCACCCTTGAACCTTCTAACTTCAAGAGAATGAATACAAGCCCAGTCTGTGCAACCTGTCCTGCATAATTTAGCCCTTCGGCCCCTGGTTGAATTCTGGTGAACCTGCGCTGCACCCCTCCAAGGCCAATATATCCTTCCAATTTGATTGCAGTAGCGGAAGGGGGGGGGGGGGGGCGGGAAGTTCCATTTTGATTGAAATGGGGGGGGCAGGAAGTTCCATTTTGATTGAAATGGGGGGAGGGGTGTCCCATTTTGATTGAAATGGGGGGGACAGGAAGTTCCATTTTGATTGCATATCAGTGTGACTGCACCTCCCATTGCAGGTTGGCGAGAGCGTTTACCACTCCGATCGCTGGTTCAAGCCCACGGTGGAGGAAATGTTTAACCTCCGACCCCGGGAGGAATACATCCGAGCGAAGTACGGGTTCCAGTGGTACGTGTGAGCGGCGTGCGAGGGCAGCGGGACTTCAACCGGGGGCCTTTGACCCCGAAAGGTCACCTCCACAAGAACTCTTGTTCCGAGTGTGGGATTGTTAATAAAACTGTTGTGTGTGTAGTTGGGAAGCTATATTAGTTGTGTGTGGGGTTTTTTTTGCATTATTTTAAGAAATTGGTTTAATTTGTGTAAAGAAAGACTTGCATTTATATAGCGCTTTTCACAAACTCAGGACGTCCCAAAATGCTTTGCAACACTTTACAATGAAGTACTTTTGGAGTGTAGTCACTGTTATAATGTGGGAAACGCGGCAGCCAATTTGCGCACAGCAAGCTCCCACAAACAGCAATGTGATAATGACCAGATAATCTGTTTTAGTGATGTTGATTAAGGGATAAATATTGGCCCCAGGACCCCGGGGAGAACTCCCCTGCTCTTCTAATTAGTGCCGTGGGATCTTTTACGTCCACCTGAGGGAGCAGATGTTTAACGTTTCATCCGAAAGACAGATTGGAAAAGAGAAGACTTGGAGGAGATGTGATAGAGGTCATTAACAGTATGAATGGGTTGGACAGGGGGGGATGTGGCGAGAATGTTTCCACGCATAGGAGAATTCAAACTAGGGGCCATAAATACAGGATCGTCACTAATGGGTCCAACGGGGAAATGAGCAGAAATGTCTTCACTCAGGGAGCGGGTGGAAATGTGGAGTTCACTATCGCAGGGAGTGGTTGAGGCAAACAGCTTGGGTGCTTTCAAAAGGAATCTAGACGAGTACGAGAGAGAAGGAGATCGAAAGAGATGCTGTGAGGCTGAGCTGAGGCCAATGGAGTGGGAGGAGGCTCGTGTGGAGTATAGACTAGTTGGGCCGAGTGGCCTGGTTCTCTGCTGTATATTCGATGGAATTCGTCTCCCTCATTACAAACTCCCAAAAGGCATTTTAGCAGAACCTGCAATTGGCCAGTGTCCCATCGCCATTCTCCGAGTCCGTCCACAGAGTTCACCCCGTGTATGAGCCAACCACGGTAGTCGTAACAGGACTAGAGCGATGGGGTGGTCACAGAGAGTGTGTTTCACCTTGTGTGGGATGAGCAAAACTAGAGGCCATCAATATATTAATATATCCAATCGGGAATTTAGGAGAAACCTCTACAACAACAACTTGTACTTACAGAGCGCCTTTAGTGTTGTAAAACATCCCAATGCACAAAACAAATGCATTTGACACTGAGCCACATAAGAAATTAGGATAGGTGACCAAAAGCTTGGTCAAAGAGGTAGGTTTTAAGAAGCGTCTTAAAGGAGGGGAGAGGTTTGGGGAGGGAGTTGAAGGCACGGCCACCGATGGTGGGGCGATTATAATCAGGGATGCTCGAGGGCAGAATTTGAGGGGTGCAGAGACTGGTGAGAATGTGGGACTCACTACCACATGGAGTGGTCGAGGTATCGATGCATTAGCGGAGCATAAACGCCGGCACGGACTGGTTGGGCCGAACGGCCTGTTTCTGGGCCGTATATCCCGTGTAATCCTGTGTAAGTGATATGAAAGGAAGGCTGAACCCTCCCTTGTCAGCTCAGTTTCCCCAGAAGTAAACACCAAGCCGAGTACTTCTGTAAAAGTTCGTGGGGGCTGTCTGCAGGACTTAAAACAAAATCCACCTTAAACAAAAGGGTAAGTTATTTGTTGTGAAAATGTATCCCCCGATCACCTGAGATCGACATAAAATCTCTCCCCATCATCGATTGTGAAAAGCCAGTTTGGAATCTTTAAACTGAGTCGGATAATTGAGTGAAGGGAAGCCATGGGTTGACTCAGATTTATTTGGGGTAGATGCACTTGTAGATAGTGTCAGAATAACCATGGATAAAATCGAGAGATCGAGGCGATTCAGCAGATTAAATATCCATCAACTAATGGCCACTTAACAGCAGAAATCAACTCAAACCACGAGCAAAACTGCAGAATTTAAGTCAAGCTGTACC
The DNA here is from genome assembly GCF_044704955.1 of Pristiophorus japonicus. Taxonomy (NCBI): domain Eukaryota; kingdom Metazoa; phylum Chordata; class Chondrichthyes; family Pristiophoridae; genus Pristiophorus; species Pristiophorus japonicus. The sequence goes on from NC_091994.1 coordinate 2,074,985, forward strand.
ATGTTCTGGTCAGTCCCACCCTGGGCCCTGTGTCCAGTCCTGGTCAGATCCACCCTGGGCCCTGTGTCCAGTCCTGGTCAGATCCACCCTGGGCCCTGTGTCCAGTCCTGGTCAGATCCACCCTGGGCCCTGTGTCCAGTCCTGGTCAGATCCACCCTGGGCCCTGTGTCCAGTCCTGGTCAGATCCACCCTGAGCTCTGTGTCCAGTCCTGGTCAGACCCACCCTGGGCCCTGTGTCCAGAGGTGATTCTGGAAAGATTCTGAGATTCATCCCAAATGTTAGGGGTGGAAATAGTGGAGCAGTTAAGTTTTTAAAGTTGGGTAGAGGTGCTTATGGGAGCAGTAGATTTGGATCACGATTTCAAACACATTGACTTCAGGGCAAGGTGATGTGGGGTGAAACTACTTAAAGGAGTGAACAATAAGGGAGTGAAGGATTATGGGGAGCGGGCGGGGAAGTGGAGCTGAGTCCATGAACGGATCAGCCATGATCTTATTGAATCGTGGAGCAGGCTCGAGGGGCCGAATGGCCGACTCCTGCTCCTGTTTCTTATGTGCCCTGGTGCAGTTTGAACACCCATTCACTGGATTAGTCGTCCGGGCCTTCGATTACCCGTCAGTAACATAACCACCGCACTACAATGCCCCTGTACAGGACGTAAAGTAGAAAATACTGCAAATGTCACACACCATCCCGACTTGGGAATATATCGGCTGTTCCTTCATCATCGCTGGGTCACAATCCTGGAACTCCCTCCCTAACAGCACTGTGGGAGCACCTTCACCACACGGACTGCAGCGGTTCAAGAAGGCGGCTCACCACCACCTTCTCAAGGGGCAGTTAGAGATGGGCAATAAATGCCGACCTTGTCAGCGACCGATGTTCCCACCCTCGAAGGTGCTCGAGGTCCTGCACCGGCTGCTTACCAGCTGTTGCCGGCGGACAAACTTGAAATGGTCTGTGCAGGAAGCATTGCCAGTAACGCCCACATCCCATCAATGAATCCCAGCAAGTTTGAGGATCGTGAAGGTGTTCCAAGATATCTGCGCTCTAATTTTGCCCTCCTGAGCATCCCTGATTATAATCGCTCAGCCATTGGTGGCCGTGCCTTCAGCTGCCTGGGCCCCAAGCTCTGGAACTCCCTCCCTAAACCTCTCCGCCTCTCTACCTCTCTTTCCTCCTTCAAGACGCTCCTTAAAACCGACCTCTTTGACCAAGCTTTTGGTCCCCTGCCCTAATTTCTCCTTTTGTGGCTCAGTATTAAATTTTTGTCTTCCAACACTCCTGTGAAGCGCCCTGGGACGTTTTACTGCACTAAAGGCGCTATATAAATCCACGTTGCTGTTTGGACTGGCGTGGTCACACCTGGAAATCCTGGCCCTGTCTTCACTCCGAGATGCCGATTGGTTCTTTTCCAATCATTGTGGCTCTTGTAATTGACAGGCCAGTAACGGGCAGGGCCAAGAGAGAGACAGAGAAGTGAATTCCCCTCCAGCTCCAGTATCACCGTTGTGCTTTGAGATTGTGTTGACGGCTCTCTTAATGTCCTTATCGACTTGGTTCAATTGCTGGCACTCTCGTGCCAGGTGCAGACAGCGGCGAGTTTAAAGACTCACTTAAAGGATTGAACTCTTAATCTGGGCTGACACTTCAGTGCAACGCCTCAATGTCGGAGGTTCCATCCACCTATTGCAGGGTCCGTCTGTCAGTTTCGGTAACTTCGCTCGGAGTTGTTCAAACTGAGTTCCTCAGTGTTAATCAGATTTCTATGATGTTAGATTGTATTCCTCTTCATTAAAACATAGGAACACAGGAACAGGAGGCGGCCCATTCAGCCCCTCGAGCCTGTTACACAGGAACAGGAGGCGGCCCATTCAGCCCCTCGAGCCTGTTACACAGGAACAGGAGGCGGCCCATTCAGCCCCTCGAGCCTGTTACACAGGAACAGGAGGCGGCCCATTCAGCCCCTCGAGCCTGTTACACAGGAACAGGAGGCGGCCCATTCAGCCCCTCGAGCCTGTTACACAGGAACAGGAGGCGGCCCATTCAGCCCCTCGAGCCTGTTACACAGGAACAGGAGGCGGCCCATTCAGCCCCTCGAGCCTGTTACACAGGAACAGGAGGCGGCCCATTCAGCCCCTTGAGCCTGTTACACAGGAACAGGAGGGGGCCATTCAGCCCCTCGAGCCTGTTCTGCCATTGTATTAGATCGTGGCTGATCTGCGACCTAACTCCATAAACCCGCCTTTGCCCTGTTTCCCTTAATACCTTTGGTTAACAAAAATCTAACAATCTCCGATTTAAAATTAACAATTGACCCGGCATCAACTGCTGCTTGGGGGAAGAGAGTTCCAAACATCTCCCACCCTGTGTATGTAGAAGTGTTTCCTAATTTCACTCCTGAAAGGTTTGGCTCTAATTTTTAGACTGTGTCCCCTAGTCCTAGACTCCCCAACCAGCAGGAATAGTGTCTCTCGATCTACCCTCTCTGTTCCCCTTAATATCCTGAAAACTTCGATCAATTCACCCCGCAACCATCTAAATTTCAGGGAATACAACCCTCATTTGTGTAATCTCTCCTCGTATCTTTCAGTATCATTGTGGTAAACCCAAGCTGCACTCCCTCCAAGACCAATACACCCTCCCTAAGGTGTGGGCCCAGAACTGCTCACAGTGCTCCAGGTGTGGTCTAACCAGGGCTTTGTACAGTGCAGCATAACATAACCTCTACCCCCTTGTGTGGTCAATGCTTCAATGCTGGGGATGTTGGCCTGGTCGGGGACGCTAATGTTGGTGCGTCTGTCCTCCCAGGGGATTTGTAGGATCTTGCAGAGACATTGTTGGTGATATTTCTCCAGCGACTTGAGGTGTCTACTGTACATGGTCCATGTCTCTGAGCCATACAGGAGGGCGGGTATCACTACAGCCCTGTAGACCATGGGCTTGGTGGCAGTTTGGAGGGCCTGGTCTTCAAACACCCTTTTTCTTAGGCGACCGAAGGCTGCACTGGCACACTGGAGGCGGTGTTGGATCTCTGGTTGTTGAGGCCAGTTCATTGGATATATTCAAGAGGGAGTTAGATATGGCCCTTACGGCTAAAGGGATCAAGGGGTATGGAGAGAAAGCAGGAAAGGGGTACTGAGGGAATGATCAGCAACGATCTTATTGAATGGTGGTGCAGGCTTGAAGGGCCGAATGGCCTACTCCTGCACCTATTTGCTATGTTCCTGTTTCTGACCACACTCGATCAGCTCCGCTGGGCAGTCCGCATGCCAGACACAAGACTCCCAAAGCAAGTGCTCTACTCGGAACTCCTTCACGGCAAACAAGCCAAAGGTGGGCAGCGGAAACGTTACAAGGACACCCTCAAAGCCTCCCTGGTAAAGTGTAACATCCCCACCTGGGAGTCCCTGACCAAAGACCACCCTAAGTGGAGGACGTGCATCCGGGAGGGCGCTGAGCACCTCGAGTCTCAGCGCCGAGAGCATGCAGAAACCAAGCGCAGGCAGCGGAAGGAGCGTGCGGCAAACCAGTCCCACCCTCCCCTTCCCTCAACCACTATCTGTCCCACCTGTGACAGAGACTGTGGCTCTCGTATTGGACTGTTCAGACACCAAAGAACTCACTTCAGGAGTGGAAGCAAGTCCTCCTCGATTCCGAGGGACTGCCTATGATGACCCCTTTGTATTCTAGTCCTCTAGATATAAATGCCAGCATTCCATTAGCTTTTTGATTATTTTCTGTACCTGTTCATGACACATACAGAAAACTTACTTCAGTCTTTTGGAAATCAAATCCCGGGAGAGTGTCAGTATTTACAGGGGGTCCCTGGGAGTTTGTCAGTATTTACAGATGGTCCCCGGGAATGTGTCAGTATTTACAGGGGTCCCCGGGAGTGTGTCAGTATTTATGGGGGTCCCCGGGAGTGTGTCAGTATTTACAGGGGGTCCCCGGACGTGTGTCAGTATTTATAGGGGGTCAACGGGAGTGTGTCAGTATTTATGGGGGTCTCCGGGAGTGTATCAGTATTTATGGGGGTCCCCGGGAGTGTGTCAGTATTTACAGGGGGTCCCCGGATGTGTGTCAGTATTTATGGGGGTCCCCGGGAGTGTGTCAGCATTTACAGGAGGTCCCCGGACGTGTGTCAGTATTTATAGGGGGTCAACGGGAGTGTGTCAGTATTTATGGGGGTCTCCGGGAGTGTGTCAGTATTTACAGGGGGCCCCCGGGAGTGTGTCAGTATTTATGGGGGCCCTTGGGAGTGTGTCAGTATTTATGGGGGTCCCGGGGAGTGTGTCAGTGTTTACAGGGGGTCCCTGGGAATGTGTCAGTATTTATGGGGGTCCCCGGGAGTGTGTCAGTATTTATGGGGGTCCCCGGGAGTGTGTCAGTGTTTACAGGGGGTCCCCGGGAGTGTGTCAGTGTTTACAAGGGGTCACTGCAACAAATTAATTAAGTATTTCATCTTATTGCTGCTTATGGGATCTTGCTACTCCTCCTACGTAACTGCAGTCACTGCCCTGACTGTATGTGAAACACTTTGAGACACTTACGGGAGATGTGACTGGCGCTATATTAAAGCAGTCTTTTGGAAATTCGTGCCCATTGCAGCTGTAGCTTTCTTCACCACCAGAGGTCAGTGTCTGCCTTCTGTATCTCGCCTTCGATCCAATTTGCTGCTCTCTTCGTTGTTGAGAGATATTACACGGGGTCTGCTGATACACCGCACTTTCTTTTTTAAAAAAACCCTACCTTTCTAGAATCGCAACAAGTTTAAATCCTGCAGCCAGGTATTAATCTAGCTGTTGAGACACTGGTGAATTAAGGCAAGTAAGACTTGCAATTATATAGCGCCTTTCACAACCATCAGACGTCTCAAAGCGCTTTACAGCCAATGAAGTACTTTCGCAGTGTATTCACTGTTGGAATGTGGGAAACACAGCAGCTAATTTGCACACAGCAAGCTCCCACACACAGCAATGTGATAATGACCAGATAATCTGTTTTGGTGATGTTGATTGAGGGATAAATATTGGCCCCAGGACACTGGGGAGAACTCCCCTGCTCTTTTTCGAAATAGTGCCCTGGGATCTTTTACATCCACCTGAGAGAGCAGACGGGGTCTCAGTTTAATGTCTCATCCGAATGACGGCACCTCCAACAGTGCAACACTGCCTCAGTACTGCCCCTCCGACAGTGCGGTGCTCCCTCAGTACTATCCTCTGACAGTGCGACCCTCCGTCAGTACGGCACTCCCTCAGTATTGCCCCTCCGGCATTGCAGCGCTCCCTCAGTACTGTCCCTTTGACAGTGCAGCACTCCCTCAATACTGCCCCTCCGACAGTACAGCACTCCCTCAGTACTGCTCCTCCAACAGTGCAGCACTCCCTCAGTACTGCTCCTCCGACAGTGCAGCGCTCCCTCAGTACTGCCCCTCCGACAGTGCAGCACTCCCTCAGTACTGCCCCTCCTACAGTACAGCACTCCCTCAGTACTGCCCCTCTGACAGTGCAGCACTCCCTCAGTACTGCCCCTCCGACAGTGCAGCACTCCCTCAGTACTGCCCCTCCGACAGTGCGGCACTCCCTCAGTATTGCCCCTCCGACAGTGCAGCGCTCCCTCAGTACTGCCCCTCCGACAGTGCAGCGCTCCCTCAGTGCTGCCCCTCCGACATTGCGGCACTCCCTCAGTACTGCCCCTCCGACAGTGCGGCGCTCCCTCAGTTCTGCCCCTCCGATAGTGCGGCACTCCCTCAGTACTGCACTGGGAGTGTAGGCTGCGTTTTGTGCTCAAGTCTCTGGAGTGCGACTTGAACCCACAACCTTCTGACTCAGAGTCGAGAGTGTTGCCCACTGAGCCACCGCTGAGATAGGAGTCTAGTCTCTGTGCACCTGCGTCTTCAGAAAAGAACACAAGAAATAGGAGCAGGAGTCGGCCATTCGGCCCCTCGAGCCTGCTCCACCATTCAATAAGATCATGGCTGATCTGATCATGGACTCAGCTCCACTTCCCCGCCCGCTCCCCATAACCCTTCACTCCCTTATCGCTCAAAAATCTGTCTATCTCCACCTTAAATATATTCAATGACTCAGCCTCCACAGCTCTCTGGGGTAGAGAATTCCACAGATTTACAACCCTCTGAGAGAAGAAATTCCTCCTCATCTCAGTTTTAAATGGGCGGCCCCTTATTCTGAAACTATGCCCCTAGTTCTAGATTCCCGCACGAGGGGAAACATCTTCGCTGCATCTACCCTGTCCAGCCCCCTCGGAATCTTATGGAGATCCCCAAAAGTGTGTCAGTATTTATGGGGGTCCCCGGGAGTGTGTTAATATTTGCAGGGGGTCCCCGGGATTGTGTCAGTGTTTACAGGGGGTCCCCGGGAGTGTGTCAGTATTTATGGGGGTCCCCGGGAGTGTGTCAGTATTTACAGGGGGCCCCCATAAGTGTGTCAGTATTTACAGGGGGTCCCCGGGAGTGTGTCAGTATTTATGGGGGTCCCCGGGAGTGTGTCAGTATTTACAGGGGATCCCCAGGAGTGTGTCAGTGTTTATGGGGGTCCCCAGGAGTGTGTCAGTATTTACAGGGGGTCCCCAGGAGTGTGTCAGTATATATAGGGAGTCCCCGGGATTGTGTCAGTGTTTACAGGGGGTCCCCGGGAGTGTGTCAGTATTTATGGGGGTCCCCAGGAGTGTGTCAGTATTTACAGGGGGTCCCCGGGAGTGTGTCAGTATTTATGGGGGTCCCCGGGAGTGTGTCAGTATTTACAAGGGGTCACTGCAACAAATTAATTAAGTACTTCATCTTATTGCTGCTTATGGGATCTTGCTACTCCTCCTACGTAACTGCAGTCACTGCCCTGACTGTTTGTGAAACACTTTGAGACACTTACGGGAGATGTGACTGGCGCTATATTAAAGCAGTCTTTTGGAAATTCGTGCCCATTGCAGCTGTAGCTTTCTTCACCACCAGAGGTCAGTGTCTGCCTTCTGTATCTCGCCTTCGATCCAATTTGCTGCTCTCTTCGTTGTTGAGAGATATTACACGGGGTCTGCTGATACACCGCACTTTCTTTTTTTAAAAAACCCTACCTTTCTAGAATCGCAACAAGTTTAAATCCTGCAGCCAGGTATTAATCTAGCTGTTGAGACACTGGTGAGTTAAGGCAAGTAAGACTTGCAATTATATAGCGCCTTTCACAACCATCAGACGTCTCAAAGCGCTTTACAGCCAATGAAGTACTTTCGCAGTGTATTCACTGTTGGAATGTGGGAAACACGGTAGCTAATTTGCGCACAGCAAGCTCCCACACACAGCAATGTGATAATGACCATATAATCTGTTTTGGTGATTGATTGAGGGATAAATATTGGCCCCAGGACACTGGGGAGAACTCCCCTGCTCTTCTTCGAAATAGTGCCCTGGGATCTTTTACATCCACCTGAGAGAGCAGACGGGGCCTCGGTTTAATGTCTCATCAGAATGACGGCACCTCCGACAGTGCGGCGCTCTCTTAGTATTGCCCCTCCGACAGTGCGGCGCTCTCTCAGTACTGCCCCTCCGACAGTGCGGCGCTCTCTTAGTATTGCCCCTCCGACAGTGCGGCGCTCTCTTAGTATTGCCCCTCCGACAGTGCGGCGCTCCCTCAGTACTGCCCCTCTGACAGTGCGGCCCTCCCTCAGTACTGCCCCTCCGACATGCAGCACACCCTCAGTACTGCCCCTCCAACGTGCCCGAGTTTGGTCAGGTCCTTGCGCTGGCGGGGAGAGAAGACCGTTGGCGAGTGTGCGCTGGCGTGCAACCCCACTCGCTCCCTCCCCAGATTGTGCGGGCGGCTTTCCGCTCCGGCAGGGGAAGGGCCCGCTGTGTGGAGGCAGGCCTTACCTGCACGGTAAGTATGAAGACCTGCAACACAAGGTTAGTGCACTGCTTTGCTTCATTTCTTCTGCAGCGATTTTGGTCGATGGGGTCCCCTGAAGGATGCGTGATAGTTTGTTTCAATTGTTGAATTTTTGTTTTATCCGTTCCCCCCTCCCTGGGCCCGACTCTATTCTCGCCGTTACTTTACCGAGGATCGCATTTGCCGCTCAGAACCCGGCCCACTGCCCCCCCAGAGTGGGCCCACTGCCCCCCCAGAATGGGCCCACTGCCCCCCCAGAATGGGCCCACTGCCCCCCCAGAGTGGGCCCACTGCCCCCCCAGAGTGGGCCCACTTCCCCCCCCAGAATGGGCCCACTGCCCCCCCAGAATGGGCCCACTGCCCCCCAGAATGGGCCCACTGCCCCCCAGAATGGGCCCACTGCCCCCCAGAATGGGCCCACTTCCCCCCCCAGAATGGGCCCACTGCCCCCCCAGAATGGGCCCACTGCCCCCCAGAATGGGCCCACTGCCCCCCAGAATGGGCCCACTTCCCCCCCCAGAATGGGCCCACTGCCCCCCAGAATGGGCCCACTGCCCCCCCAGAGTGGGCCCACTGCCCGCTGCCCCCCAGAATGGGCCCATTTTTTCCGCTGGGCGTTTTATTTCCCCATTTTCCCACCAAACTTCCGCCCAGTGTACCATCAGGATCTTGGCGGTCCTTTCGATGGTGCACGGGGGGAACTTAGGTTTGACCAAACCCTGACCCAACGAGTACAGGCCCAACCTGCTCAACCTTTCTTCATCCCAGGGAAGGGGCGAGGAACAGTACAACCACAAAAGCAGGATAAAACCCACTTCTCTGTGTTAAATAAACAGTCCGTAAAAGTCAGATAGGTTTGAGTGAAGAGAGAGCCATTACTGAAAATCTCCCTCCACCCCCTCGGTGCCACATTCCTCTGTCTGCACAGTTGCCAACTCTGCCTGGGCATATTCATAGAAACATAGAAACTAGGTGCAGGAGTGGGCCATTCGGCCCTTCGAGCCTGCACCGCCATTCAATATGATCATGGCTGATCATTCAACTTCAGTACCCCATTCCTGCCTTCTCTCCATACCCCTTGATCCCCCTAGTAGTAAGGACAACATCTAACTCCCTTTTGAATATATTTAGTGAATTGGCCACAACAACTTTCTGTGGTAGAGAATTCCACAGGTTCACCACTCTCTGGGTGAAGAAGTTTCTCCTCATCTCGGTCCTAAATGGCTTACCCCTTATCCTTAGACTGTGACCCCTGGTTCTGGACTTCCCCAACATTGGGAACATTCTTCCTGCATCTAACCTGTCCAATCCTGTCAGAATTTTAAACGTTTCTATGAGATCCCCTCTCATTCTTCCAAATTCCAGTGAATATAAGCCCAGTCGATCCAGTCTTTCTTCATATGTCAGTCCTGCCATCCCGGGAATCAGTCTGGTGAACCTTCGCTGCACTCCCTCAATACAAGAATGTCCTTCCTCAGATTAGGAGACCAAAACTGTACACAATACTCCAGGTGTGGCCTCACCAAGGCCCTGTACAACTGTAGCAACACCTCCCTGCCCCTGTACTCAAATCCCCTCGCTATGAAGGGCAACATGCCATTTGCCTTCTTCACCACCTGCTGTACCTGCATGCCAACCTTCAATGACTGATGTACCATGACACCCAGGTCTCGTTGCATCTCCCCTTTTCCTAATCTGCCACCATTCAGATAATAGTCATGTTTTTGCCCCAAAAGTGGATAACCTCACATTTATCCACATTATACTTCATCTGCCATGCATTTGCCCACTCACCTAACCTATCCAAGTCACCCTGCAGCCTCATAGCATCCTCCTCACAGCTCACACCACCACCCGGCTTAGTGTCATCTACAGGTTCCTACAGATTTCATCACATGATTTCCCCTGCCCCCCACCCTGGGTCATGCAACCTTGTTTTAACCTTTCTCCAATATTTCTATAACTAATGAACAGATAATGAAAAGTATTCACCATTTATTTCTAAAGCCCTGATGATGTTTCTCCCGGGTGTGGCTCACAGTGACGCGGAGATTAATATTCAATTCCTGCAATTGGCACCCCATATCCGTCCCACACACTCTCCCTCCGTCGCCTCGAGCTCCCACCTCGTCCACTCGCCCTTTTCTGTCATGTATTCTACTGTCATTGTAACCCATGTATAAACTGACTTAAGGTGTACACCGTGAGAACACTGACCACTAGGTGGTGAACTTGTGGGAGACACTCCTAACCTGGACTTTCAGATATAAAAGGGGAAGCTCCACCCACCTTCATCACTTCAGTGCTGGCTAATAAAGGTTACTGGTCACAGAGTGACCTTCTCTCAAGTATGGGCCTCGTGTGCATTTATACTGAATAGTGAGGACCTATTACTTTCTAGAACACACACACACACACACACACACTCACACACTCACACACTCACACACACTTTCACTCACTCACACTCATACACACACACACACACACACACTTTCACTCACTCACACACACACACACTTTCACTCACACACACACACACTTTCACTCACTCACACACACACACTTTCACTCACACACACACACACACACTTTCACTCACACACACACACACACACTTTCACTCACTCACACACACACTCACACTTTCACTCACACACACACACTTTCACTCACACACACACACACACTTTCACTCACTCACACACACACTTTCACTCACTCACTCACACACACACACTTTCACTCACTCACACACACACACTTTCACTCACACACACACACACTTTCACTCACTCACACACACACTTTCACTCACTCACTCACACACACTTTCACTCACTCACTCACACACACACTTTCACTCACTCACTCACACACACACACTTTCACACACACACACACACACACACTTTCACACACACACACTTTCATTCACTCACACACACTCACACACACACACACACTTTCACTCACTCACTCACACACACACTTTCACTCACACACACACTTTCACTCACTCACACACACACTTTCACTCACTCACTCACACACACTTTCACTCACTCACACACACACACACACACACACACTTTCACTAACTCACACACATACTTTCACTCACTCACACACACACACACACACACTTTCACACACACACACACTTTCACTCACTCTCACACACACACACACTTTCACTCACACACACACACTTTCACTCACTCACACACACACACACACTTTCACTCACTCACACACACACACACACACACATTTTCACACACACACTTTCACTCACTCACTCACACACACACTTTCACTCACACACACACACACACTTTCACACACACACACTTTCACACACACACACTTTCACTCACTCACACACACACACACACTTTCACACACACACACTTTCACTCACACACACACTCACACACTTTCACTCACTCACTCACACACACACACACTTTCACACACACACACTTTCACTCACACACACACTCACACACTTTCACTCACACACACACACACACACTTTCACTCACTCACACACACACACACACACTTTCACACACACACACTTTCACTCACACACACACACACACACTTTCACTCACACACACACTCACACACTTTCACTCACACACACACACACACACTTTCACACACTCTCACACACACACGCACACACACCATCATCATAGGCAGTCCCTTGAAATCGAGGAAGACTTGCTTCCACTCTAAAAGTGAGTTCTCAGGTGGGTGAACAGTCCAATACGGGAATTACAGTCTCTGTCACAGGTGGGACAGACAGTGGTTGAGGGAAGGGGAGGGTGGGACAGGTTTGCCGCACGCTCCTTCCGCTGCCTGCGCTTGGTTTCTGCATGCTCTCGGTGACGAGACTCGAGGTGCTCAGCGCCCTCCTGGATGCACTTCCTCTACTTAGGGCGGTCTTTGGCCAGGGACTCCTAGGTGTCAGTGGGGATGTTGCACTTTATCAGGGAGGCTTTGAGGGTGTCCTTGTAACGTTTCCTCTGCCCACCTGGGGCTCGCTTGCCCTGTAGCAGTTCCGAGTAGAGCGCTTGCTTTGGGAGTCTTGTGTCAGGCATGCGGACAATCGTTGGTGATATATCTCCAGCGACTTGAGGTGCCTTCTATACATCGGACATGCTTCAGATCCATACAGGAGGGTGAGTATCACTACAGCCCTGTAGACCATGGGCTTGGTGCCAGATTTGAGGGCCTGATCCTCGAACACTCTTTTCCTCAGGCGGCCGAAGGCTGCACTGGCGCACTGGAGGCGGTGTTGAATCTCTTGTTGATAAGAGGCTCCCGAGGTATGGGAAGTGGTCTGCGTTGTCCAGGGCCGCACCGTGGATCTTGATGACTGGGGGGCAGTGCTGTGAGGCGAGGCCAGGCTGGTGGAGGACCTTTGTCTTACGGATGTTAAGCGTAAGATCCATGCTCTCGTACATCTCGGTGAACTGTGCGAGCTAGTTCATAATCACCGAAAGCCGAAACGCAGTGCGTCATGGCGAGATACCGTTTCTACACCCACTGGAGCGGAGTAGGCCAATACGTGGCAGTGTTCATCGCTGAGCTAAGGCGTCTCGCTGGGCCTTGCAAATTCTGGACAGTTCTTGAAGAAATGTTCAGAGACTTCTTTGTTTTGGGAATCGGGTACGAAGGGATTTTCCGCAAATTGCTAGCGGAGGAAGACTTGGACTTAGCCAAAGCCACCCTGATTGCTCAGACATACATGGCCAGCGAGGAAGAAACAAAGTTACTCTACTCACAACTTCGGAATCACCCGGGGCCAAACACCGTGAATGTCACGTATCTTACATTATTATATATAACTGTATCCCAACATGCTATACATGACTGTAATCAGATATGACCTGTAACCACCAGCATACCTTACCACCAGGGGTGCACTTGCAAGAGACAGGTATATAAGGACAGGTCTCAGGCAAGTGCAGCATTCCAGAGCTGTGAAATAAAGGTGCAGGTCCAGAGTGACCTTGACTTCACTACATGCCTCGTGTGAATCTGTACTGAGGGGACAGGACTTTACAGTGGCGACGAGTTACGGGATTACAGAATCCACAGAATGGCGAACAACGGATCAGATGAAAAGTACAATTCGGGAGACAATTGGGAGGACTTTATAGAAAGGCTCCAGCAAAGCTTTGTAACCAAAGACTGGTTAGGCGATGATAAGGCAGACAAGAGAAGAGCCCATCTCTTGACCAGCTGTGGCTCGAAAACATACGCTTTAATGAAGGATCTGTTGGCACCCGAGAAACCAGCAAGCAAGTCGTTTGAAGAATTGAGCACACTGGTAAGAGACCACCTGAAGCCAGCGAGCAGCCTACACATGGCCAGACACAGGTTCTACAACTACAGACGTTGTGTGGGCCAGAGCATACCCGACTTCGTGGCGGAACTTCGGAGGTTGGCTAGTTTATGTGAGTTCTCCGATGAACTGAGGAGAGAAATGCTGAGAGACATTTTCATTGAAGGAATAGGCCACGCAGGCATATTCCGAAAGCTCATAGAGACCAAGAACCTGACCTTAGAGGCAGCAGCACTGGTTGCACAGACATTCTTGGTAGGGGAAGAAGAAACGAGGTTGATTTACAATTCAGGTACGACAACTAACGAAATATCGGAACAAGAAGTTCACAGCACTAAACAAGCTGCTACCCCCACACACAGACAAAACCGGGAGAACAGGCTCTCGACAGCAGGCAGAAGCCAACAAGGGCCACAGGAACGGCCGTTCACACCTCATCAACCCACAATGTGAGCAATCAACTACAAACTGAGAGAAGCTCAAGAGAGATCAGCCAGACGCAGCTCATTCTTTGGGAACACTTTGAACAATGTAACAGGTTTGTGCTGGAGGTGTGGGGATGGGCACTCGTCAAGGGGATGTCGATTTCAGCAGGCTCTTTGCAGAAATTGTGAATATACAGGGCATTTGGCCCGCATGTGCAAAAAAATGGCAGCTCGGCTGGTATACGAATCGGATGGGTTGGAAAGCGGACCAGAAGTTGGTGGGGACAGTACCCGGGACACCGATGTACAGCGGGTCAACACAATCAATGGCCGCTGCTCCTACAACAAGATGCCTCCTATAATGATGAGGGTCCTACTCAACGGGATATCTGTCAACATGGAGCTGGATACGGGAGCGAGTCCATCTCATGGGCGCTCAACAATTTGAACGACTGTGGCCACATAAAAGAGACAGACCAAAACTCACAAGGGTCGACACCACACTAAGGACCTATACCAAAGAAATCGTACCAGTCCTCGGCAGCGCCATGCTCTCTGTCACACACAAAGGGACAGTGAACCGACTTCCCCTGTGGATTGTTCCCGGAGACCCCCCCAGCACTGCTGGGGAGAAGCTGGCTGGCAAAACTAAACTGGAAATGGGATGATGTCCATGCCATGTCATTAGAGGGACGGACTTCCTGCTCAACAGTTATAAAGTGATTTGAACATCTCTTTCAGCCAGGTGTGGGCACTTTCAAAGGGACCAAAGTCAAAATCTACATCACAGGATGCTAGACCGGTCCATCACAAGGCCAGAGCTGTACCCTATGTGATGAGGGAAAAGATTGAACACGAACTAGACAGGCTTCTGTGGGAAGGCATTATATCACCTGTGGAATTTAGCGACTGGGCAAGTCCCATCATCCCAGTCATGAAGCCTGATGGATCCGTACGAATCTGTGGGGACCACAAATCTACCATAAACAGAGTCTCCCTACAGGACCAGTACCCGCTGCCCAGAGCGGAGGACTTATTTGCCACATTGGCTGGGGGTAAATTTTTCTCAAAACTAGACCTCACATCTGCGTATATGACACAAGAATTGACCGAGGAATCCAAGCTACTCACCACCATCAACACACATCGAGGCCTTTTCCTGTACAATCGATGCCCATTCGGCATCAGGTCGGCAGCTGCCATATTCCAGCGCAACATGGAGAGTCTGCTCAAGTCCATCCTGGGGATGGTTGTATTTCAAGACGACATACTTATCACGGGCAGAGACACCATCTCCGTAATTTGGAGGAAGTACTAAAGCGGTTGGATCGGGTAGGCCTACGAGTCAAGAAATCCAAGTGCCTGTTTCTCGCACCTGAGGTTGAATTTTTGGGCAGAAGGATTGCCGCTGATGGAATCCGCCCAACAGAGTCCAAAACAGAAGCAATTCGCCTGGCACTCAGGCCCCGGAATGTCTCAGAACTGCGCGCCTTTCTCGGGCTACTCAACTACTTTGGGAACTTTATGCAGAACTTAAGCACGCTGCTGGAGCCTCTCCACGTGCTACTCAGGAAGGGGCGTGATTGGTTTTGAGGGGATGCCCAGGAACGCGCCTTCAATAAGGCACGTAACCTTCTGTGTTCCAACAGTGTTTTGACTTTCTTTGACCCAGGTAAAAAGCTAGTTCTCACGTGCGATGTGTCAGCGTATGGGGTCGGGTGCGTTTTGCAACATGCCAATAGTACGGGCAAATTACAACCCATAGCTTATGCCTCCAGGTCACTTTCGCGGGCGGAGTGTGGGTACGGAATGGAAGAGAAGGAGGCGCTTGCGTGCGTGTACGGTGTCAAAAAGTTGCGCCAATACTTTTTCGGGGCCATGTTCGCGTTAGAAACCGACCACAAGCCCCTCACGTCCCTCCTATCCGAGAGCAAGGCAATAAACGCCAACGCCTCGGCGCGAATTCAACGGTGGCCACTCATGCTGGCGTCCTACGACTGTACCATAAGGCACAGACCAGGCACAGACAACTGTGCCGACGTGCTCAGCAGGCTACCCCTGGCGACCACGGAAGGGTCTGACGAACAGGACTGTGAGATAGTCATGGCAATCAATGCCTTTGAGTCCACAGGTTCGCCCATGACGGCTCGCCAAATCAGAGCCTGGACGGCCAGCGACCCCACGTTATCCTTAGTAAAAAGATGTGTCCTAACCGGTGACTGGGCAGAGGCTCGCGATGCCTGCCCCGAGGAATTAAAACCCTTTCACAGGCGCATGCATGAGCTATCACTACAAGCAGACTGCCTGATGTGGGGCAGCCGAGTAGTCATGCCTCTGCGAGGCAGAGAGGCATTTGTCTGGGAGCTCCACCACGAGCACCCAGGGATTGTTCTCATGAAGGCCATAGCCAGATCCCACGTCTGGTGGCCTGGTATTGACGCGGACTTGGAACTCTGCGTCCAAAGGTGCACCATTTGTGCCCAACTCAGCAATGCCCCCAGGGAGGATCCACTGAGTTCCTGGCCCTGGCCTACCAAACCGTGGTTGCGGGTACACGTAGACTATGCAGGCCCATTCATGGGCAAAATGTTCCTCGTAGTTGTAGATGCATTTTCAAAGTGGATCGAATGCACCATTTTAAACTCGAGCACAACCTCCACCACTGTGGAGAGCCTCGCAACCATGTTTGCAATGCACGGAATCCCTGACATATTGGTCAGTGACAATGGTCCGTGCTTCACCAGCGCAGAATTCCAAGACTTTATAATTGACCACGGCATAAATCACGTCAAGACGGCACCGTTCAAGCCGGCCTCCAACAGCCAAGCGGAGAGAGCAGTGCAAATCATTAAACAAGGTATGCTTAAAATCCAAGGTCCCACGCTGCAGGGTCGCCTGTCGCAACTGCTGCTGGCATACAGATCTCGTCCACACTCATTGACTGGGATCCCCCCCGCGCAACTGTTGATGAAAAGGACATTAAAAACAAGGCTTTCATTAATCCTCCGAGACATGCACAAAATTGTTGAGGCAAAGCGCCATAAGCTGACTGAGTACCATGACAGAAATTCGAGGGGGAGATGGAATGAGATAGGGGACAAAGTGTTTGTACTAAACTATGGCAGGGGTCCCAAATGGCTTGCAGGGACAGTAACGAGCAAGGAAGGAAACAGGCTACTGGTAGTACAAATGGACAATGGCAAAACCTGCCGGAGGCATGTCGACCAAGTCAAAAGCGGATTTACCAACAACACTGAAGAACCAGAGGCAGACTACAATGTGGAACTCGCACCACACCTGGTGGACAGACAGAGGGAACAACCTGAGGAAAGGGCAAGCCCAACAGACAGCCCAGGCAAGTCAACAACAATCACACCAATCGAAACAGACAGCCCAGGCGAGATACCAGCAACCGCACCCAAAGAAAAACAGACACCAAGGCAGACAACTGAACCACAACTCAGATGCTCCACGCGAGAGCGTAGACCACCTGAGAGACTGAACCTATAAAGACAATAAGACCTTGGGGGAGGGTGATGTCATGTAGAAACATAGAAACATAGAAAATAGGTGCAGGAGCAGGCCATTCAGCCCTTCTAGCCTGCACCGCCATTCAATGAGTTCATGGCTGAACATGAAACTTCAGTACCCCATTCCTGCTTTCATAGAAACATAGATCTTACATTGTTATGTATAACTGTATCCTAACATGCTATACATGACTGTAATAAGATATGACCTGTAACCACCAGCATACCTTACCACCAGGGGTGCACTTGCAAGACACAGGTATATAAGGGCAGGTCTCAGGCAAGTGCAGCATTCCAGAGCTGTGAAATAAAGGTGCAGGTCCAGAGTGAGCGTGACTTCACGACATGCCTCGTGTGAGTCTGTACTGAGGGGACAGGACTTTACAGTGAATAAGCTAAATTTGTCGGCAGACAGGAGAAGTGCCCCCAGCTGGGCTAATGTGACCTGAGATGACTCACTCACCACAACAATGGACTAATGCGAAGAGATCAGTACCTGTGAATACAAGTCCATCAGCAAGCTGTTGGCATGTGATGGGGCTCATCGCGCAAACTAGTGCAGGTTCAAACAATATGTCTGCAAGAGTTGCTCAATGATGGGGCCCCGTCAACGAATGTGTAAAGGTGCTACAACTCGATACGTGGCGGAGGATGGGAGGGTCAAGCCTAGATCCTGAGGATCGCAGAGTTGACCGAGGAGGGAGAGGTACATGGGGTTCATGTACATGGGGTGCACGTACATGGGGTGCACACTTTACCAACAAGAGCCCCCCGATTATGATGAACGTTAAACTGAACGGCATACCGGTACCGATGGAACTGGACATGGGTGCGAGCCAATCGATCATGAGTCAGAAGGCCTTCGAGAAGTTATGGGCAAACAAGGCAAACAGGCCCAAGCTGAGCCCAATTGACGTGAAGCTGCACACCTACACTAAAGAGATTATCCCGGTCCTCGGAAGTGCAATGGTTCAGGTGCTGTATGATGGGTCTGTGCACAAATTGCCACGATGGATTGTTCCCAGTAACAGGCCCACAGTGCTTGGCAGAAGCTGGCTACGGAATTTTAACTGGAAATGGGGCGATGTAAAAGCATTATTGTCGGTGGAGAAAGCCACGTGTGTGCAGGTCTTAGACAAGTTTCCGTCACTGTTCCAGCCTGGCATCAGCAGCTTCACAGGGGCCAAGGTGACAATTCACCTCAGCCCAGACACGAGACCCGTTCACCACAAAGCCAGAGCGGTCCCTTACATGATGCGGGAGAAAGTAGAAGTCGACCTAGATCGGCTTCAGCGCGAAGGCATCATATCGCCAGTGGAATTTAATGACTGGGCCAGTCCCATTGTCCCCGTTCTTAAAAGTGATGGGACAATTAGAATCTGTGGGGATTATAAAGTAACCATAAACCGAGTATCGTTACAGGACCAGTACCCGCTACCCAAGGCGGAGGATTTGTTTGCGACCCTGTTGGGCGGAAAGCTGTTTTCGAAATTGGGCCTCACCTCGGCGTACATGACTCAGGAGCTGGCAGGGAAGTGTTGCTACAGTTGTACAGGGCATTGGTGAGGCCACACCTGGAGTATTGTGTACAGTTTTGGTCTCCTAACCTGAGGAAGGACATTCTTGCTATTGAGGGAGTGCAGCGAAGGTTCACCAGACTGATTCCCGGGATGGCGGGACTGACCTATCAAGAAAGACTGGATCAACTGGGCTTGTATTCACTGGAGTTCAGAAGAATGAGAGGGGACCTCATAGAAACATTTAAAATTCTGACGGGGTTAGACAGGTTAGATGCAGGAAGAATGTTCCCAATGTTGGGAAAGTCCAGAACCAGAGGTCACAGTCTAAGGATAAGGGGTAAGCCATTTAGGACCGAGATGCGGAGGAACTTCTTCACCCAGAGAGTGGTGAACCTGTGAAATTCACTACCACAGCAAGTTGTTGAGGCCAATTCACTAAACATATTCAAAAAGGAGTTAGATGAGGTCCTTACTACTAGGGGGATCAAGGGGTATGGCGAGAAAGCAGGAATGGGATACTGAAGTTGAATGTTCAGCCATGAACTCATTGAATGGCGGTGCAGGCTAGAAGGGCCGAATGGCCTACTCCTGCACCTATTTTCTATGTTTCTATGAATCGCCCAAGAAGCTGACGTGCATAAACACACACAAGGGGCTGTTCGTATACAACCGGTGCCCCTTTGGGATCTGTTCAGTGGCTGCAATCTTCCAACGAAACATGGAGAGCCAGCTGAAATCTGACCTGGGAACGGTCGTCTTCCAAGATGACATTTTGATCACTGGACACGACACCGATGAACACCTCCATAACCCTGAAGAGGTGCGATGCCGACTAAATCGAGTAGTTCTAAGGTTGAAACGAACCAAATACGTCTTCTTGTCACCACAGATGGAATTCCTGGGAAGCAGAATCGCAGCAGATGGCATCAGACCCTCAGACTCCAAGACGGAGGCGATCCAGAAGGCCCCGAGACCACGCAACACGACGGAGCTGCACTCGTTCCTCGGACTACTGAACTACTTTGGTAACTTTCTGCCTGGGCTGAGCACTTTGCTTGAACCATTCCATGTACTGCTCTGTAAGGGTGATGACTGGGTCTGGGGTAAAAATCAAGAAACTGCCTTCGAGAAGGCCAGAAACTTATTGTGCTCAAACAAACTACTGCCGCTGTATGATCCGTGTAGGCTTCTTGTTTTAGCGTGCGATGTGTCATCCTACGGGATCGGGTGTGTGCTTCAGCAAGCGAACGTGTCGGGTAAGCTCCAACCTGTAAAGTATGTGAACCGCAGCCTTTCCAAGGCTGAACGGGGATACAGCACGGTCGAAAAGGAGGCCGCAGCTTGTGTGTACGCCGTAAAAAAGATGCACCGGTACCTATTTGGCCAGCGGTTCCACAAGCCGCTCACGTTGTTACTCTCTGAGAGCAAAGGCATTAATACCAATGCCTCAGCTCGCATTCAGAGGTGGGCATTAACGCTGTCCACTTACGACTACACGATCCGCCACAGACCAGGCACCGAGGGTGAAGTGGAGCAGCCCGCGGAACTGGTCATGGCCATGGAAGCCTTTGTGGGCGAAGGGTCACCCGTCACGGCGCGCCAGATAAGAATCTGGGCCAGCCAAGACCCACTGCTGTCCCAGGTGAAAAACTATATTACATAAGAACATAAGAATTAGGAACAGGAGTAGGCCAAGATCATGGCTGATCTGGCCGTGGACTCAGCTCCACTTACCCGCCCGCTCCCCATAACCCTTAATTCCCTTATTGGCTAAAAATCTATCTATCTGTGATTTGAATACATTCAATGAGCCAGCCTCAACTGCTTCCTTGGGCAGAGAATTCCACAGATTCACAACCCTCTGGGAGAAGAAATTCCTTCTCAACTCGGTTTTAAATTGGCTCCCCTGTATTTTGAGGCTGTGCCCCCTAGTTCTAGTCTCCCCGACCAGTGGAAACAACCTCTCTGCCTCTATCTTGTCTATCCCTTTCATTATTTTAAATGTTTCTATAAGATCACCCCTCATCCTTCTGAACTCCAACGAGTAAAGACCCAGTCTACTCAATCTATCATCATAAGGTAACCCCCTCATCTCCAGAATCAGCCTAGTGAATCGTCTCTGTACCCCCTCCAAAGCTAGTATATCCTTCCTTAAGTAAGGTGACCAAAACTGCACGCAGTACTCCAGGTGCGGCCTCACCAATACCCTATACAGTTGCAGCAGGACCTCCCTGCTTTTGTATTAAGTGGAAACGGCAACCACGTATGGAGAGATGCACGGCGATTTTAAGCCGTTTCACCGGCGCAAGGACGACTGCATTTTGTGGAGAAATCGCGTAGTCCTGCTCAAGAAGGGCAGAGATTTATTTGTCAAGGATCTCCATAGCACACACCCCGGCATCTTAATGATAAAATCCATTGTGAGATCGCACGTGTGGTGGCCTGGCATCGACGCAGACATAGAGTCGTGCGTACGCCGGTGCAACACGTGCGCGCAACTCAGTAACGCACCCAGGGAATCCCCCCTGAGCCTGTGATCCTGGCCCTCCAAACCCTGGTCCCGTATCCACATAGACTACGCGGGTCCCTTTCTAGAAAAAATGTTCCTAGTTGTAATTGATGCTTATTCTAAATGGATCGAATGTGTTATAATGTCACCGCCACAATAGAGAGCCTGCGGACAATGATCGCCACCCATGGCCTGCCCGACGTCCTTGTTAGTGACAATGGACCATGCTTTACGAGTTCCGAATTTCACGAATTTATGTGCTGTAATGGCATAAAGCATGTCAGGCCAGCCCCGTTCAAACCAGCGTCCAATGGCCAAGCTGAACGGGCAGTACCGATCATAAAGCAGGGCATTCAGCGAGTGACGGAAGGCCCCTTGCAGACCCGTCTGTCTCGCGTGCTGCTTGCATATCGGCCCCACTCACTCACAGGAGTGCCGCCCGACAAACTCCTCATGAAGAGGACCCTCAAAGCAAGGTTTACCCTCGTGCACCGGGTTTTAAGTGAGATTGTCGAAAACCGGCATCTTAAGCAATGTACATATCATGACCGCAACTCTGTAACACGTTGTATCAACGTCAATGACCCTGTTTTTATGCTGAACTTTAATACGGGCCCCAAGCGGCTCGCAGGCACTGTCGTAGCTAAAGAAGGGAGTAAGGTATTCGTGATAAGACTCACTAATGGTCAAACCTGCAGGAAGCACATCGATCAAACCAAACTGAGGTTGACCAATGATCCAGAACCACTGGATGATACAGTGACATCGATTTCCAACCACCAAGAGACAGAACCTGTCGCACTGGATAGTCCAGAGCTGCAGCACGGCAAGGCAGTGACACTGCGGTCAGGCCACCCACACCCAGCCTCCAACTCAGACGCTCAACCAGAGAGCGCAGACCTCCAGTCAGGCTCGACCTGTAAACTGCATCTAAAACTTGGGGGGGAGTGTTGTGATGTATTTGCAGCCATGCTCTGTACCATGTAATTACACGTAACAGCCAGCAGATGGGGAAAGCCCGGGAGGCTCACATTACTGCACCTCGTGCTGCCTCCCTATATAAAGCAGGCTTCCCCCACAGCGCTCACTTTTGGAGTTTACATTAAACCTAAAGGTCACAAGGTGATCAGCTCCAGCATGGGCCCCGTGTGATTTATTATAGTGATACGTGTATTTATCAGGGGGGGTCTTGGACCTGGCCTGGAGGCGGTGAAGGTTAAACAGCTTCCCATTGGTTCTGTAGTTTAGTTCCACTCCAGCAGGGAACTTGTTGATTGTGAGGTGGAGCATGGCGGCGAGGAAGATTGAGAAGAGGGTTGGGGCGATGACGCAGTCCTGTTTGACCCCGGTCCGGACGTGGATTGGATCTGTGATGGATCCATTGGTCAGGATCACGGCCTGCATGTCATCGTGGAGCAGGTGGAGGATGATGACAAACTTTTGGGGGCATCCGAAACGGAGGATGATGCTCCACACACCCTCGTGGTTAACAGTGTCAAAACAGACAGACACACACACACATACACACACTATCACACACACTATCACACACACACTCTCTCACACACATACAGACACACACACACATACACACACACACACACACTATCACACACACTCTCTCACACACATACAGACACACACACACACACACACAGACACACTCACACACACAGACACACACACACACACACACTCACACAGACACAGACACACTCACACATACACACACACTCTCTCACACACACACACTCTCTCACACACATACAGACACACTCACACACACACACTCTCACACTCACAGACACAGACACACAGACACACTCACACGCACAGACAGACACACACACACTCACAGACACACACTCACACACACACACTCTCACACACTGACACACACTTTCTCACACATCCACACAGAGACTCACACACTCACATACACACACACACTCACAGACACACACACACACACGCACATACACACACACTCCCACACACACTGACACACACTCTCTCACACATACACACAGAGACACACTCACATACACACACACACTCTCTCTCTCACACACATACACACACACTCTCACTCACATACACACACACACTCTCTCACACACAGACACATACACTCACACACACATACACACAGAGACACACACACACACACACACTCACATACACACACACACTCTCACACACATACACACACACTCTCACTCACTACACGCACACACTCTCTCTCACACACAGACACATACACTCACACACACATACACACAGAGGCACACACACACACACTCACATACACACACACACTCTCTCTCACACACATACACACACACACTCACATACACACACACACTCTCTCTCACACACAGACACACACACGCAGTATCACACACACATACACAGACACACTGCCCAATCCTGGAGTATTCTTGCTTCAGCCCAATCTCCTGTGTGTTGAAGCCAGCGCCCCTGCGATTGGCTGCTGTGCCAGCCAATGTGTGAGGGCACTGACTGAGAACGGGAGATGCAGTGTATCAGTGAGGCTGACAGCATCTCCCAGACTCAGGAGCAGGACCGAGCATCGCCTGCTCTCTCCGCACACAGGCGCCCAGCGAGCACTGCCAGAGGCCATGGCCAGCACCAACCCGGGCACTGAACAGCAGGCGGGTGGCAGTGAGCCCGTCAAGTTCCTCAGGTAAGCAGGAGCCTGCGAGAAGTGTGTTGCTGAACAGCCCCGTCCCTGCAGCCTGAGTGGAACTGTGTTGATTGCTCCTGGGGGCTGTGAGCTCGGTGGTTTCTGAGCTGCCTCACTGCAGAGGGTCCCGAGCTGTAAGCTGCTCCCCCGCTCCGACTGCACCTCTGATCCGGCTCCCCGGTGCCCCGGGGTCTGAAGGGGCTGGTGGCTGAGGACAGGGTCCTCAGCAAGACATCCCGACTGTAACCGAGCTGCAAACACACCCAGGCACAGTGGGGACGCCACAACTCTCGAATTCCGGTGTTCGGAGCGGCGGGCACAAACGGAATGAAAAGCCACCCCCCCGTTAGAATTTCTGGTTGCACGGAGAACGGCGGAAATCCGAGGGAATGGACCGAATGCTCCGGATTGTCGGGGGTTTTTGGGGCGCAGGGGGTTTGCGAGCAGGGCAGACGTCGAGGCAAGAAGCCGCCCCGTTACCCACCCTCGACCCCCCGCCCCCAATCCTCACCGTGCCTCCCCCCGTCCCCCCCAACATCGCTGACTGCACGACACACACTCACACAGAGCGTGTGTTTTAATCGGGCTGTGCGAGCGATAAACGTGCGCAGTTAGCTCGCTGATGTTAAAGCTGCGTCAGCTGGAAAGGTCGAACGCTGTCCGTGGGACCGAGTTCCAGCGGGCAAAGGGTTCTCGGGGCGGGGTGCAAAGGGGATAAATATTTATTCACCCGTGGTTCAAAGCGTAAGCTGTTTGTGCAAGTTACCTCAGTGAACAGCACTGGAGAGGGTGCAGAGGGGATTTATGAGGATGTTGCCTGGACTGGAGAATTTTAGCGATGAGGAAAGATTGGAGATGCTGGGGTTGTTTTCTTTGGAACAGAGGAGGCTGAGGGGAGACTGATTGAGGTGTATAAAATTATGAGGGGTCTGGATAGAGTGGATAGGACGGACCTGTTTCCCTTAGCAGAGGGGTCAACAACCAGGGGGCACAGATTTAAAGTAATTGGGGGGAGGTTTAGAGGGGACTTGAGGAAACATTTCTTCACCCAGAGGGTGGTGGGGGTCTGGAACTCACGGCCTGAAAGGGTGGTAGAGGCAGAAACCCTCACCACATTTAAAAAGTACCTGGATGTGCACCTGAAGTGCCGTAACCTACAGGGCTACGGACCCAGAGCTGGAAAGTGGGATTAGGCTGGGTAGCTCTTTGTCGGCCGGCACGGACACGATGGGCCGAATGGCCTCCTTCCGTGCTGTATGTTTCTGAGATTCTATGATTGAACTCCATATATTTTATTTTGAATGGGTTGCGGGTGATTTCAGAGAGCGGGCAGAGCGGATCCCAGCGATGCTCAAGGAGGTCCCAGGGCGGGAGCGGGACTTAGCGGGGTTGTCCGCAGCGATTGGTCCACAGGCCCCCACCTCCCTCCGTCCCCTCCCCCCGAGTGCTCAGCGGGGGAGCCTTGTCACTGGGGGAGGTGGGCGTATATAATCAGCAGTGTGCCGTGTGTCGTAGCCCCAAACTCGAACTAGGCTCCCACCGAGCGAGGATTGCCGCGGGGGGGTTTACCCCCGTTACCGTGACCCTGCCCCCATCACCCACCCACTAACAGTACCGCCGGCTGGTAGCAACCCGTCCAATAGACCAGCGGCACCATCCCTCAGGAAGGCTATATCGACCTCGGGGGAGGGTGAGAGGGGGAGAGGGGGGTTGGGGGTGGGCGGGGAGGGGGAAGGGTGTGAGGGGGGGAGGGGTAAGAACCCTTATATTGCTATAGCGCCTTTAACAACACGGGACGTCTCAAAGCGCTTTACAGCCAATGAATCACTTTTGGAGTGCAGTCACTGTTGTAATGTGGGAAAAGCAGCAGCCAATTTGCGCACAGCAAGCTCCCACACACAGCAACGTGATAATGATCAGATAATCTGTTTTAGTGATGTTAGTTGAAGGATAAATATTGGCCCCAGGACACCGGGGATAACTCCCCTGCTCTTCTTCGAAATAGTGCCCTGGGATCTTTTACGTCCACTTGAGAGGGCAGACGGGGCCTCGGTTTAACGTCTCATCTGAAAGACAGCACCTCCGACAGTGCAGCACTCCCTCAGTACTGTCCCTCCAACAGTGCAGCACTCCCTCAGTCCTGCACTGGGAGTGTCAGCCTAGATTTTTCTGTGCTCCCCACAACCTTCTGACTCAGAGGCGAGAGTGCTGCCCACTGAGCCACAGCTGGCACTATCAGACAAATATTTGACACCGGGCCACATAAGGAGATATTCGGACAGGTTGGTCAAAGAGGTTGGTTTTAAGGAGCATCTTGAAGGAGGAAAGAGAGGATAAAGAGGCGGAGAGGTTTAGGGAGGGAGTTCCAGAACTTGGGGCCCAGGCAACAGAAGACACGGCCACCAATGGTGGAGCGATTATAATCAGGGATGGTGAGGAGTGCAGAGATCTCGGGGGTTTGTGGGGCTGGAGGAGGTTACAGAGATAGGGAGGGGCGAGACCATGGAGGGATTTGAAAACAAGGATGAGCATTTTGAAATCGAGGCGTTGCTTAACCGGGAGCCAATGTAGGTCAGCGAGCACAGGAGGGTAATGGGTGAGCGGGACTCGGTGCGAGTTAGGACACGGGGTCAGCGAGCTCAGAAGGCAATGGGTGAGCGGAATTGGGCGCGAGTATACACACCAATAAGAGAGAGGTAGGAGCAGACACTGGAGCAAAAATGACTGCGCACACACACACACACACACACACACAGATAGAGTGACAGAAAGAGACACTCACAGCTAGAAAGATCACAGGCATAATGAGAGCCCCTCAGGCTAATTTATTATTTTAGATTTTCCTGTGTTTGGTGGATTGTCAGCGGAGTGGAGTTTAGTGCTGGACAGGAACACCAACATTGAGTCACTTTGATGTTTTAAGACGGATGTAGATGAACCGTTCTGTGGGCGGTGCCAGCACCTATCAGCAGCCGTACAGCTGCAGCTCACGGTATTGCTTTGAACATCCTTCACATCTCTCTCGCCTCGGAGTCAGAAGGTTGTGGGTTCAAGCCCCACTCCAGGGACTTGAGCACAAAACAATCTAGGCTGACACTCTCAGTGCAGTACTGAGGGAGTGCCGCACTGTCGGAGGGGCCGTCTTTCGGATGAGACGTTAAACCGAGGCCCCGTCTGCTCTCTCAGGTGTGTGTAAAAGATCCCAGGGCACTATTTCGAAGATGAGCAGGGGAGTTCTCCCCGGTGTCCTGGGGCCAATATTTATCCCTCAACTAACATCACTAAAACAGATTATCTGGTCATTATCACGTTGCTGTGTGTGGGAGCTTGCTGTGCGCAAATTGGCTGCCACGTTTCCCACATTACAACAGTGACTACACTCCGAAAGTGCTTCATTAGCTGAAAAAGGCTTTGAGATGTCTGGTGGTCGTGAAAGGCGCTATATAAATGCAAGTCTTTCTTTCAATTGAAACATTTACAGTTGGGATCAATGGATTGTTGTTAGATTCGGTTATCGGGAGCAAATTCAGTTAACGGAGTTGAGGAACGGATCAGCCATGATTTGATTGAATGGTGGCACAGGTTCGAGGGGCTGAATGGTCTCCACCCAGCTCCTCCCTTCCATTCTGTGCAGAGTTAGATGACCTCAGCGTCACCCCTAACCTCAGCGGCCCTCAGCCCGGGCACGGCAAATATCGAATGGGGTCCCCCGCGTTTGATCGCTATCCGCTTGACCCCCACCGGAAATTGCGACCGTGTCCGCGGACATCGGGCCGGGACGTGATTGTGATACCTGCCTTGGCCGAATATCCAGCGCTGCACGCTGCTATCCCTATTGGTACACGGCCAAACCCTGGCATGGAGGGCAGAGGGTGTGGACATGCCTGGTTGGGAAACGCTGGCACGGGCACGACCTCGAGCTCGGGTCACAAAGCCCAACCCGTCTGCTGTGCTGCCCACTTAAAACTGAGATGAGGAGGAATGTCTTCTCTCAGAGGGTTGTAAATCTGTGGAATTCTCTGCCCCAGAGAGCTGTGGAGGCTGGGTCATTGAATATATTTAAGGTGGAGATAGACAGATATTTGAGCGATAAGGGAGTGAAGGGTTATGGGGAGCGGGCGGGGAAGTGGAGCTGAGTCCATGATCGGATCAGCCATGATCTTATTGAATGGCGGAACAGGCTCGAGGGGCCAAATGGCCGACTCCTGCTCCTATTTCTGATGTCCCAATGGGACAGAAACAGCTTTTATTGCAAGTGTACCAGGCCCAAGCCTGATCTCCTTCTCACAGTCTGCGATATTTAGGCACCTGTTTCCCGTGGGTTGAAGTCCTTATGTCAGTTTTATTCTACAGAGAGAGTCAAAGGGAATACCAGTGGAAAAATGCCAAAAATCAGCTGAGATTCCACCAGCACGGATAGCTTCACAGATTAGGCAGAGTCCTGGTTCCAAAACCAGGGTCTGTGTGGAGTTAATAGACTCCACCCAGACTTGTGGTCATTCTAAAGGCCCCACGGGTTAGGGCACGGGGAGAGGGTGGGGCAGGTACGGGGGAAGTCATCGAGGGTTCCTGTTCTTTGTTACTATGCAGCGATCCTGGTCGCGGGGGGATTGTGTATGGCCTTGGGGCGGGGAGACGATCAGCTCCGGCTGGGATGCCTCCCCCACAGTTGAATAGCCTGCCTGTTGGACTGCCACTTGACACCTGTAGAATTGAACCCAGGCTAGAGTCAGCGCTTCCAGTGCAGGACCGGCTTCATTCCCATCCCCACCACGGCCTGCGATCAAATCACTCGAGCCCTGAGATCTTAGTACCTTTGTTGTAAACCAACCGAAGTCTTTCTACGCTGAACAATGGAGGGAAGTATTAAAACCAATAAAACAAACTGACTGTATTTAAGGTGAAGCTGGACAAGCACATTAAAAAAAAATTGTTCCTGGGATTGAGGGCATCGCTGGCAAGGCCGGCATTTATTGTCCATCCCTAATTGCCCCTTGAGAAGGTGGTGGTGAGCCGCCTTCTTGAACCGCTGCAGTCCGTGTGGTGAAGGTGCTCCCACAGTGCTGTTAGGGAGGGAGTTCCAGGATTGTGACCCAGCGACGATGAAGGAACGGCCGATATATTTCCCAGTCGGGATGGTGTGTGACTGGAAGGGGAACGTGGAGGTGGTGGTGTTCCCATGGGCCTGCTGCCCTTGTCCTTCTAGGCGGTAGAGGTCGCGGGTTTGGGAGGTGCTGCCGAAGAAGCCTTGGCGAGTTGCTGCAGTGCATCTTGTAGATGGTGCACACTGCAGCCACGGTGCGCCGGTGGTGGAGGGAGTGAGTGTTGAAGGTGGTGGAGGGAGTGAGTGTTGAAGGTGGTGGATGGGGTGAGTGTTGAAGGTGGTGGAGGGAGTGAGTGTTGGAGGTGGTGGAGGGAGTGAGTGTTGAAGGTGGTGGAGGGAGTGAGTGTTGGAGGTGGTGGAGGGAGTGAGTGTTGAAGGTGGTGGAGGGAGTGAGTGTTGGAGGTGGTGGAGGGAGTGAGTGTTGAAGGTGGTGGAGGGAGTGAGTGTTGGAGGTGGTGGGTGAGTGTTGGAGGTGGTGGAGGGAGTGAGTGTTGGAGGTGGTGGAGGGAGTGAGTGTTGAAGGTGGTGGAGGGAGTGAGTGTTGAAGGTGGTGGAGGGAGTGAGTGTTGAAGGTGGTGGAGGGAGTGAGTGTTGAAGGTGGTGGAGGGAGTGAGTGTTGAAGGTGGGGGATGGGGTGCGGGCTGCTTTGTCCTGGATGGTGTCGAGCTTCTCGAGTGTTGTTGGAGCTGCACTCAGCCAGGAGGGTGAAAGGAACAGAAGGTGATGGGGTGGGCGGAGGCCCGTGTGGAACATGAACGCTGGCGTACACCTGTTGGGCTGAATGGCCTGATTCTGTGCTCTACACTCGTTGTAAGAGAGAGGAAAATGTAAACCGTGGGCAACCCAACATTCAGAATCACAAAGACAGATTCAGGATAACAAACCCTCTCTGTACCCAAGATCAACAGCAACAACTCCTATTTATATAGCGCCTTTAACATAGTGAAGTGTCCCAAGATGCTTCACAGGAGCGTTAGGCGGTAAACATTTGACACCGAGCCGCATGAATAAAAATTAGCGCAGGTGACCAAAAGCTTGGTCAAAGAGGTCGGTTTTAAGGAGCTTCTTGAAAGAGAGGTCGCGAGACGGAGAGGTTTAGGGAGGGAGTTCCAGAGCTTGGGGCCCAGGCAGCTGAAGGCACGGCCACCGATGGTGGAGCGATTATAATCAGGGATGGTCAGGAGGGGTCAATGACCAGGGGGCATAAATTTCAAGTAATTGGGGGGGGTTTAGAGGGGATTTGAGGGGAAATTTCTTCACCCAGAGGGTGGTGGGGGTCTGGAACTCACGGCCTGAAAGGATGGTAGAGGCAGAAACCCTCACCACATTTAAAAAGTACTTGGATGTGCACCTGAAGTGCCGTAACCTGCAGGGCTACGGACCCAGAGCTGGAAAGTGGGATTAGGCTGGGTAGCTCTTTGTCGGCCGGTTCAGATACGATGGGCTGTGCCATAAACTTTTATGATTCTGTGATACCACAGAGGGCAGAATTCGACGAGCACAGATACCTCGGGAGGTTGTGGGGCTGGAGGAAATCACAGAGATAGGGAGGGACGAGGCCATGGAGGGATTTGAAAATAACAATGAGAATTTTGAAATCGAGGCGTTGCTTAACCGGCAGCCAATGTAGATCAGTGAGCACAGGGGGTGATGGGTGAGTGAGACTGGGTGTGAGTTAGGACACGGGGCAGTGAGCACAGGGGGTGATGGGTGAGTGGGACTTGGTGCGAGTTAGGACACGGGGCAGTGAGCACAGGGGGTGATGGGTGAGCGGGACTCAGTGCGAGTTAGGACACGGGGCAGCCGAGTTTTGGATCACCTCTAGTGATCTGTGTCCTCTAGATCAGAAAAACAAACTGCTCTCTGTACCCTGAATAACAAACTGTTCTCTGTAAAAAAGATTGCATTCATATAGCACCTTTCACAACCACCAGATGTCTCAAAGCGCTTTACAGTCAATGAAGTACTTTTGGAGTGTAGTCACTGTTGTAATGTGGGAAACGCAGCAGCCAATTTGCGCACAGCAAGCTCCCACACACAGCAATGTGATAATAACCAGATAATCTGTTTCAGTGATGTTGATTTGAGGGATAAATATTGGCCCCAGGTCACCGGGGAGAACTCCCCTGCTCTTCTTCGAAATGGTGCCATGGGATCTTTTACATCCACCTGAGAGAGCAGACGGGGCCTCGGTTTAACATCTCATCTGAAAGACGGCCCCTCCGACAGTGCAGCGCTCCCTCAGTACTGCTCCTCCGACAGTGCGGCACTCCCTCAGTACTGCCCCTCCGACAGTGCGGCGCTCCATCAGTACTGCCCCTCCGACAGTGCGGCGCTCCCTCAGTACTGCCCCTCCGACAGTGCGGCGCTCCCTCAGTACTACACTGGGAGTGTCAGTATAGATTTTTGTGCTCAAGTCCTGGAGTGGGACTCAAACCCACAACGTTCTGGCTCAGAGGCGAGGGTGCTGCCCACTGAGCCACAGCTGGCACAAATTGTACCACAAGATCCGGATAACAAGCCCCCTTTAGCAGCTTTGCTCCAGATTGTGGAGAAGTTTGAATCCAGATTGGTGACTGTCCAACTCTAGATCTAAAAAAAGTTTCAGTCATTGTCTAAATGGTTGAAAATGTCAGCCGTGTTGTAATGCAGTGGGGTGATGTGATCCCAAGGGTTCTGATGCCTGCATTCATACATCATTGTATCCCTGCGGTGCTTGTGGTATTTTTAATGTCATTTGAATCATTAGCAGCAGGTTGCAAAAGGTTGTTTTTCAAATTTATTGTAGAAATATCACTGCCTCCCTTTAGGAAGGCAGGGAACGCTTGCAATAATAGCCGAGCCAGCACTCACTAATTACCATCTGCAGCAGCTTTTGTTGTTTCATCATTTGTTTTTTATTCTGTTCCAATTTTCTCTTGTTCTCTCAAAGAAAGATAGAAAGAGAGAGAGAGAGAGAGAGAGTAAGGAGAAAGCGAGAAAAGAGAGAGAGAGGGAGAAAGAGAACGAGCAAGGGAAAGAGAGAAAGAAAAGAAAGAGAAAAAGCTAGAGGCAGAGAGAACAAAAGAGAAAGAGAGAGATAGAAAGAGAGAAAGAGAAAGAGGGAAAGCAAAGAAAGAAAGGGAGAGAAAGAAGGAAAAAGAGGGCTAGAGAAAGATAGAGAAAGAGATAGAGAGGCAGGTCCTTAAACTTGTAACAATTAGGTCCAATGGTCACTGCCACTGGGTTACAAGACAATAATTCTGAATTGGTAATGTCAACTCACCAGCCTTTGATGCCGTTAAATGGTTTGGTCTCCCTCCTTCTCCTGAAGGTTGTGGTTCTCGCTGGGGCACACTCCATGGATACCTCGGTAAGTGATTCATAGACGTGCTCACAATTCTGAAAGGTTGGGACAGAGTAGATAGTTACAGATTGTGTCGAGTAGTTCACGGCCCAAGAGCAAAGGTCCATAGAGACAGGAATAAACAGCGGAGGCTCAGAAGAGAGGACAGGAGAATTAGAGAAAGAAGCAGAACATGCTGGTAATACTCAGCGGGTCAGACAGCATCTGTGGAGAGAGAAACAGAGTTAGTATTTCAGGTCGGTGACCCTTCGTCAGGACAGGGTTCAGAGGCTGTGGAATTCACGGTTGAGGAAGAAACTGTGTCAACATTCAAGATCAGATTGGAGAGATGGATAACGGAAAGGGGATGAAGGGATATGGGAACAGGGCGGGTAAAATACCCACACGGACTGGTTGGGCCAGATGACCTGATTCCGTGTAGTAACTTCAATGTATGTATGTGCATCGGCAAAGAGAGACAGAAAGAATTAGTCATAAAACAACATCTTGCATTTATATAGCGCCTTTAACATAGTAAAACGTCCCAAGGTACTTCACAGGAGCATTATCAAAAGAAAGACTTGTATTTATATAGCGCCTTTCACGACCACCGGATGTCTCAAAACACTTTACAGCCAATGAAGTACTTTTGGAGTCAATTTGCACACAGCAAGCTCCCACAAACAGCTATGTGATAATGACCAGATAATCTTTATGCTGAATGAGGGATAAATATTGGCCATAACATTTGGGATAACTCCCCTGCTCTTTGAAATAGTGCCGTGGGATCTTTTATGTCCACTTGAGAGGGCAGACGGGGCCTTGGTTTAACGTCTCATCCGAAAGACAGCACCTCCGACAGTGCGGCGCTCCCTCAGTACTGCCCCTCCGACAGTGCAGCACTCCCTCAGTACTGCCCCTCCGACAGTGCAGCGCTCCCTCAGTACTGCCCCTCCGACAGTGCGGCACTCCCTCAGTACTGCCCCTCCGACAGTGCGGCGCTCCCTTAGTACTGCCCCTCCGACAGTGCGGCACTCCCTCAGTACTGCCCCTCCGACAGTGCGGCACTCCCTCAGCACTGCCCCTCCGACAGTACGGCGCTCCCTCAGTACTGCCCCTCCAACAATGCGGCACTCCCTCAGTCCTGCACTGGGAGGGTCAGCCCACAACCTTCTGACTCAGAGGCGAGAGTGCTGCCCACTGAGCCACAGCTGGCACTATCAGACAAATATTTGACACCGGGCCACATAAGGAGATATTCGGACAGGTTGGTCAAAGAGGTCGGTTTTAAGGAGCATCTTGAAGGAGGACAGAATGGTAGAGAGGCGGAGAGGTTTAGGGAGGGAGTTCCAGAGCTTGGGGCCCAGGCAACAGAAGGCACGGCCACCGATGGTGGAGCGATTATAATCAGGGATGATCAGGAGGGCAGAATTAGAGGAGTGCAGCGATCTCGGGGGATTGTGGGGCTGGAGGAGGTTACAGAGATAGGGAGGGGCAATGGACATGGAGGGATTTGAAAATAAGGATGAGAATTTTGAAATTGAGGCGTTGCTTAACCGGGAGCCAATGTAGGTCAGCGAGCACAGGAGGGTAATGGGTGAGTGGGACTCGGTGCGAGTTAGGACACGGGGTCAGCGAGCTCAGAAGGCAATGGGTGAGCGGAATTGGGCGCGAATATACACACCAATAAGAGAGAGGTAGGAGCAGACACTGGAGTAAAAATGACTGTGCACACACACACACACACACACACACAGACACACAGACACACACACAGATAGAGTGACAGAAAGAGACACTCACAGCTAGAAAGATCACAGGCATAATGAGAGCCCCTCAGGCTAATTTATTATTTTAGATTTTCCTGTGTTTGGTGGATTGTCAGCGGAGTGGAGTTTAGTGCTGGACAGGAACACCAGCATTGAGTCACTTTGATGTTTTAAGACGGATGTAGATGAACCGTTCTGTGGGCGGTGCCAGCACCTATCAGCAGCCGTACAGCTGCAGCTCACGGTATTGCTTTGAACATCCTTCACATCTCTCTCGCCTCGGAGTCAGAAGGTTGTGGGTTCAAGCCCCACTCCAGGGACTTGAGCACAAAACAATCTAGGCTGACACTCTCAGTGCAGTACTGAGGGAGTGCTGCACTGTCGGAGGGGCCGTCTTTCGGATGAGACGTTAAACCGAGACCCCGTCTGCTCTCTCAGGTGGACGTAAAAGATCCCACGGCACTATTTTGAAGAAGAGCAGGGGAATTCTCCCCAGTGTCCTGGGGCCAATATTTATTCCTCAATCAACATCACTAAAACAGATTATCTGGTCATTATCACGTTGCTGTTTATGGGAGCTTGCTGTGCGCAAATTGGCTGCCGCATTTCCCATATTACAACAGTGACTACACTCCGAAAGTACTTCATTGGCTGTAAAGCGCTTTGAGACGTCCGGTGGTCGTGAAGGGCGCTATATAAATGGAAGTCTTCGCTGTTTCTGAGGTTCAGCAGCCCAGTCAAATGGCTGATTGACAGAAAACCAGGTCCCCTGTGAAAGTAAGGGCAGCAGAAGCATAGGGAGAAGGCAGTGCGATCTGATTGCTTAGCTGTGCGTGTGTGTGGATCTTGATGTTTAAAGAGGATAGTAATTGTCATGTGAGACTTATTTCCTGGAACAAATCTCCTTGCGGCCGGCGCTGTGTCTGAAAATAAATAGCTCACCACGGAAAAACATTTTCTGTTTCCGCTCCAGTTTCTTGCGCCTCGTCTGCTGAATGTAGGAGCTGTTTCCACTGGCGGGAGAGGCGTCAACCCCATTTAATCTTCGTAGGTTCTTTGCTTAAGAATTCATAGCCATCATCATAGGCTGTCCCTCGAAATCGAGGGAGACTTGCTTCCACTCTAAAAGTGAGTTCTCAGGTGGCTGAACAGTCCAATGCGGGAACCACAGTCTGTCACAGGTGGGACAGACAGTGGTTGAGGGAAGGGGAGGGTGGGACTGGTTTGCCGCACGCTCCTTCCGCTGCCTGCGCTTGATTTCTGCACGCTCTCGGCGACGAGACTCGAGGTGCTCAGCGCCCTCCCGGATGCACTTCCTCCACTTAGGGCGGTCTTTGGTCAGGGACTCCCAGGTGTCGGTGGGAATGTTGCACTTTATCAGGGAGGCTTTGAGGGTGTCCCTGTAACGTTTCCTCTGCCCACCTTTGGCTCGTTTGCCGTGAAGGAGTTCTGAGTAGAGCGCTTGCTTTGGGAGTCTCGTGTCTGGCATGCGAACGATGTGGCCTGCCCAGCGGAGCTGATCGAGTGTGGTCAGTGCTTCAATGCTGGGGATGTTGGCCTGGATGTCCCAGGAGATTCGTAGGATCTTGCGGAGACAGCGTTGGTGATATTTCTCCAGCAACTTGAGGTGTCTACTGTAGATGGTCCATGTCTCTGGGCCATACAGGAGGGTGGGTATCACTACAGCCCTGTAGACCATGGGCTTGGTGGCATTCATTACAACACATTGCTATTAGCAACTACTTGGGCAAACGGTTTAACAATCACACTGCACATTACAGTTCATCCACCAGGCTCACAACTGCATACCCCATCGTGGATCCCCCGGAACCCAACTGGCTGGGGTTTTATTGAGTCTTGTGAACATCACGTGACTGGCTAAGGCACTCCCAACTCAACACCTCTACCACCTGTGAGTAGGTGCCTACATTACACCAGAGGGACACAGATTGACGATAATTGGCGATGGAACCCGAGGGGGAGATGAGGAGAATGTGTTTACGCAGCGAGTTGTTGTGATCGGGAACGCGCTGCCTGAAAGGGCGGTGGGAGCAGATTCAATAGTAACTTTCAAACAGGAATTGGATAAATACTTGATGGGTAAATAATTTGCGGGGCTGTGGGGAAAGGGCGGGGAGTGGAACTGATTGGATCGCTCTGACACAGAGCCGGCACAGGCTCGATGGGCCCATGGCCTCTTGTGCCGTATCATTTTATGAATGTGCTGAATCCCGTGGACTGACCTCATTCTCTGGTATCTCACCCAAGTGGCCCACCTGCAAGATCAGGCCTAGATTGTAGTAACAGTTGTAAACTAGATCTGGCACCGCCAGTGCAGTACTGAGGGAGCCCCGCACTGTGGGAGGGGCAGTACTGAGGGAGCCCCGCACTGTGGGAGGGGCAGTACTGAGGGAGCCCCGCACTGTGGGAGGGGCAGTACTGAGGGAGCCTTGCACTGTGGGAGGGGCAGTACTGAGGGAGCCCCGCACTGTGGGAGGGGCAGTACTGAGGGAGCCCCGCACTGTGGGAGGGGCAGTACTGAGGGAGTGCCGCACTGTCTGAGGGGCAGTACTGAGGGAGTGCTGCACTGTCGGAGGGGCACGACTGAGGGAGCTTCCGCACTGTGGGAGGGGCAGTACTGAGGGAGTCTCACACTGTGGGAGGGGCAGTACTGAGGGAACCCCGCATGTGGGAGGGGCAGTACTGAGGGAGCCCCGCATGTGGGAGGGGCAGTACTGAGGGAGCCCCGCATGTGGGAGGGGCAGTACTGAGGGAGCGCCGCACTGTCGGAGAGTCAGTACTGAGGGAGTGCCGCACTGTCGGAGGGGCACTACTGAGGGAGTGCTGCACTGTCGGAGGGACAGTACTGAGGGAGTGCCACACTGTCGGAGGTGCCGTCTTTCGGATGAGACATGAAGCCGAGGCCCCGTCTGCTCTCTCAGGTGGATGTAAACGATCCCATGGCACTGTTTGAAGAAGGGCAGTGGAGTTCTCCCCGGTGTTCTGGGACCAATATTGATCCCTCAACCAGCTAAAACAGAGCGACTGGACATTCAACTTATTAGTGGGATCTTGCTGTGTGTGGATTGAGGGTTGTGTTTGCCTG
Source organism: Pristiophorus japonicus (assembly GCF_044704955.1). Lineage (NCBI taxonomy): Eukaryota > Metazoa > Chordata > Chondrichthyes > Pristiophoridae > Pristiophorus > Pristiophorus japonicus. The sequence continues at coordinate 2,112,241 of NC_091994.1, forward strand.
CATTGTATCAGTGACTGCACTTCAAAATCACGTCATTAGCATTAAAGCCCTTTGGGATGTTCTGAGGATGTGAACGGCGCTACGGAAATGGAAGTTTTTCTCTGAGAGATAACGGTCGGGTCAAATCCTGTCCTTAATTTTGAGTATAGGATCATTAGGTGGCTGTACCATTGCAAGGGGGATAGAGTATAAAAGCAGGGAAGTCCTACTACAACTGTACAGGGTATTGGTGAGGCCACACCTAGAGTACTGCGTACAGTTTTGGTCTCCGTATTTAAGGAACAATATACTTGCATTGGAGGCTGTTCAGAGAAGGTTCACTCGGTTGATTCCAGAAATGAGGGGGTTGAATTATGAGGACAGGTTGAGTAGGTTGGGCCTATACACATTGGAGTTCAGAAGAATGAGAGGTGATCTTATTGAAATGTATAAGATAATGAGGGGGCTCGACAAGGTGGATGCAGAGAGGATATTTGCACTCATGGGGGAAACTAAAACTAGGGGACATAGTCTTAGAATAAGGGGCCGCCCATTTAAAACTGAGATGAGGAGAAATTTCTTCTCTCAGAGGGTTGTAAATCTGTGGAATTCTCTGCTCCAGAGAGCTGTGGAGGCTGGGTCATTGAATATATTTAAGGCGGAGATCGACAGATTTTTGAGCGATAAGGGAGTAAAGGGTTATGGGAAGCGGGCGGGGAAGTGGAGCTGAGCCCATGATCAGATCAGCCATGATCTTATTGAATGGTGGAGCAGGCTCGAGGGGCCGAATGGACAACTCCTGCTCCTATTTCTTATGTTCTTATTGCAGCTTGGAAAAGTGCTCTAACAGTATCACAAAAATTGTCACCAGACCCAAAAGCAAAAAATATAAAATAACACAAGTTTCATTTGTGATTGAAATAGTTTGAAATTTATGCCATTTTTCTGGGGTTTTTTCAAAATTCATTCTCAGGATGTGGGCGTCGCTGGCAAGGCCGGCATTTATTGCCCATCCCTAATTGCCCCTTGAGAAGGTGGTGGTGAGCCGCCTTCTTGAACCGCTGCAGTCCGTGTGGTGAAGGTGCTCCCACAGTGCTGTTAGGGAGGGAGTTCCAGGATTGTGACCCAGCGACGATGAAGGAACGGCCGATATATTTCCAAGTCAGGATGGTGTGTGACTGGGAGGGGAACGTGGAGGTGGTGGTGTTCCCATGCACCTGCTGCCCTTGTCCTTCTCGTTGATAGAGGTTGTGGATTTGGGAGGTGCTGCCGAAGAAGCCTTGGCGAGTTGCCGCAGTGCATCTTGTAGATGGTGCACACTGCAGCCACGGTGCGCGGAGGGTTTCTCTATATTGTCAGCATTCCGTTGAAAGACGCCTACAAATTCTTTTAAAGCCCACACATGCTAGCTGGATAAGTTAATTTAAAAAAGAATGTAATTATATCAGAGTGATGCACTCTCAGGAATCCCTGCGTGTTGTGTGAAATTTGATCTCTTTTCCATTACTCTCATCCTGAGAGCTTCACTGTCAGGTATAAAGTAGCCTTTCTAGGAGGCTGGCATTTCATTTTACTAATCGTACAAGCCCTCGTCTGAAATTGTTTTCAATTCCCGTTGAAAGGAAAGAGAATTGGACTGCTGTGTGCCATGGAGGGAGGGGGATCTATTGCAGTTTGCCCCTGTGGCTGCAGACACCTTCTCTTGCAGCCAAGGGACAAGACTCAGAACCAAGGGACAAAGCCTTCTCCTAATGAGCAAAACCTTCAGGCAAGAAGCAGGACTTCCACCCAAGGAAGCTCTCCGCCTGTTCTCAGGCTCTCTGTCTGTATATGTGTCCGTGTCTGTCTGTATATGTGTCTGTGTCTGTCTGTATATGTGTCCGTGTCTGGCTGTATATGTGTCCGTTTCTGGCTGTATATGTGTCTGTCTGTATGTGTGTCCGTGTCTGGCTGTATATGTGTCTGTGTCTGTCTGTATATGTGTCTGTCTGTATATATGTCTGTGTCTGTCTGTATATGTGTCTGTCTGTATATGTGTCTGTGTCTGGCTGTATATGTGTCCGTTTCTGGCTGTATATGTGTCTGTCTGTATGTGTGTCCGTGTCTGGCTGTATATGTGTCTGTGTCTGTCTGTATATGTGTCTGTCTGTATATGTGTCTGTGTCTGTCTGTATATGTGTCTGTCTGTATATGTGTCCGTGTCTGTCTGTATATGTGTCTGTCTGTATATGTGTCCGTGTCTGTCTGTATATGTGTCTATCTGTATATGTGTCCGTGTCTGGCTGTATAAGTGTCTGTGCCTGTCTGTATATGTGTCCGTGTCTGGCTGTATATGTGTCTGTCTGTATATGTGTCCGTGTCTGGCTGTATATGTGTCTGTGTCTGTCTGTATATGTGTCTGTCTGTATATGTGTCCGTGTCTGTCTGTATATGTGTCTGTGTCTGTCTGTATATGTGTCCGTGTCTGTCTGTATATGTGTCTGTCTGTATATGTGTCTGTGTCTGGCTGTATATGTGTCCGTTTCTGGCTGTATATGTGTCTGTCTGTATGTGTGTCCGTGTCTGGCTGTATATGTGTCTGTGTCTGTCTGTATATGTGTCTGTCTGTATATATGTCTGTGTCTGTCTGTATATGTGTCTGTCTGTATATGTGTCTGTGTCTGGCTGTATATGTGTCTGTTTCTGGCTGTATATGTGTCTGTCTGTATGTGTGTCCGTGTCTGGCTGTATATGTGTCTGTGTCTGTCTGTATATGTGTCTGTCTGTATATGTGTCTGTGTCTGTCTGTATATGTGTCTGTCTGTATATGTGTCCGTGTCTGTCTGTATATGTGTCTGTCTGTATATGTGTCCGTGTCTGTCTGTATATGTGTCTATCTGTATATGTGTCCATGTCTGGCTGTATAAGTGTCTGTGCCTGTCTGTATATGTGTCCGTGTCTGGCTGTATATGTGTCTGTCTGTATATGTGTCCGTGTCTGGCTGTATATGTGTCTGTGTCTGTCTGTATATGTGTCTGTCTGTATATGTGTCCGTGTCTGTCTGTATATGTGTCTGTGTCTGTCTGTATATATGTCCGTGTCTGGCTGTATATGTGTCTGTCTGTATATGTGTCCGAGTCTGGCTGTATATGTGTCTGTCTGTATATGTGTCCGTGTCTGTCTGTATATGTGTCTGTATCTGGCTGTATATGTGTCTGTGTCTGGCTGTATATGTGTCTGTGTCTGGCTGTATATGTGTCTGGCTGTATATATGTCTGTGTCTGGCTGTATATGTGTCTAGCTGTATATGTGTCTCTGTCTGTCTGTGTTTGTCTCGGTGTTTATGCGTGCTCTAGTTCTCTGATCCTAGTAATCCTGATTTCTTGCCGGTTTGTTGACGACAGCGTGAGCTCAAGTCTTTCCATTTCAGTGAACAAAGTCTAAAAAAAGACCTCGCTACAAAGCGGCGTGAGGCCCTTTATGATCTCGGTTCACTTGTCTGCAGTCACTGAGGGGATCAGCTTAATAACCCCCTCAAGGACAAAGGCAAGCGCCTCTCTGCCACTTTAGTCACACACGGAATTCAACGGGGAGGGGGGCATTGCCGTTGGATGGCCATTGACGTGGTGACCCAGCATCTGATCCGTCAATGTCACTGACGTTGGAGAAACTGATCAAAAGAGTCACATCACCAACACGACCTGACTTCGTCATCGCCTCTGGGTTCCTCCTTTCCCACAACGTGGCTCGTTTCCCCCTTGGAGAGCTCGCTGACACTCACGGCCCAGCTTTATATTTGGGCAAGGAACCCGGGGGGAGAAGGTCTGTCGGTGCTGGTCGCACTCCTTCACAGCAAGTGGCAGTGTATCATTGCTTGGCTGTTGGACGTCGCCACTGCAATGGCATGGAGTGCACTGTCTGCAGGCACCCGCATAGACAGCTATTGTCAACAACACACAACCCATACAACAACAACTTGCATTTATGTAGCACCTTTAACGTAGCGAAACACCCCAAGGCGCGTCACAGGTGTGTTATGAGATAAAAAATTTGACACCGAGCCGCAGAAGTAGAAATTAGGGACAGGTGACCAAAAGCTGGGTCAAAGAGGTAGGTTTTAAGGAGCGTCTTAATGGAGGAAAGAGAGGTAGAGAGTTAGAGAGGTTTAGGGAGGGAGTTCCAGAGCTTGGGGCCCAGGCAACAGAAGGCACGGCCACCGATGGTGGAGCGATTATAATCAGGGATGCTCAAGAGGGCAGAATTAGAGGGGCGCAGATATCTCGGGGGGTTGTGGGGCTGGAGGAGATTACAGAGATAGGGAGGGGTGAGGGCCATGGAGGGATTTGTAAACAAGGATGAGAACTTTGAAATTGAGGCGTTGCTTAACCAGAAGCCAATGTAGGTCAGCGAGCACAGCGGGTGATGGGTGAGCGGGACTCGGTGCGAGTTAGGACACGGGGCAGTGAGCACAGGGGGTGATGGGTGAGCGGGACTCGGTGCGAGTTAGGACACGGGTCAGCGAGCACAGGGGGTGATGGGTGAGCGGGACTGGGTGTGAGTTAGGACACGGGGCAGTGAGCACAGGGGGGTGATGGGTGAGCGGGACTCGGTGCGAGTTAGGACACGGGGCAGTGAGCACAGGGGGTGATGGGTGAGCGGGACTCAGTGCGAGTTCGGACACGGGGCACTGAGCACAGGGGGTGATGGGTGAGTGGGACTCGGTGCGAGTTAGGACACGGGTTGCCGAGTTTTGGATCACCTCTAGTTTACGGAGGGTAGAATGTGGGAGGCCGGCCAGGAGTGCATTGGAATAGTCAAGTCTAGAAGTAACAAAGGCATGGATGAGGGCTTCAGCAATGGATGAGCTGAGGCAGGGAGCGGAGATGACCGATGTTACAGAGGTGGGAATAGGCGGTCTTAGTTATGCTGCGGATATGTGGTCGAGAGCTCATTTCAGGGTCAAATATGACCCCAAGGTCGCGAACAGTCTGGTTCACCCTCAGGATAAAGTCTGAGGTACAATATAGTGAGAACAAACATGCTGTAATGTCTACAGTACAATTCGAACACCCCGACTAGATTGCAGCCTGTAAATGACCGCACCCTGTGTCCGGGGCATTATCCCGGGGCATTACTGAAACTGCTAGTTAGAAAAGAGCGAGCTTGTATTTCTGTTGCGCCTTTCACGGCCTCAGGATGTCCCAAAGCGTTTCATAGCCAGTGACGTGCAGTCACTGTTGTAATGTGGGAAATGTAGGAGCCACTTTCCAAAAGGTGACCCCTCCGACAGTGCAGCACTCCCTCAGTACTGCCCCTCCGACAGTGCGGGACTCCCTCAGTACTGCCCCTCCGACAGTGCAGCACTCCCTCAGTACTGCCCCTCCGACAGTGCGGTGCTCCCTCAGTACTGCCCCTCCGACAGTGCAGCGCTCCCTCAGTTCTGCCCCTCCGACAATGCTGTGCTCCCTCAGTACTGCCCCTCCGACAGTGCAGCACTCCCTCAGTACTGCCCCTCCGACAATGCGGTGCTCCCTCAGTACTGCCCCTCCGACAGTGCGGCACTCCCTCAGTACTGCCCCTCCGACAGTGCGGCACTCCCTCAGTACTGCCCCTCCGACAGTGCGGCGCTCCCTCAGTACTGCCCCTCTGACAGTGCGGTGCTCCCTCAGTACTGCCCCTCCGACAGTGCGGCGCTCCCTCAGTACTGCCCCTCCGACAGTGTGGCACTCCCTCAGTACTGCCCCTCCGACAGTGCGGCACTCCCTCAGTACTGCCCCTCTGACAGTGCGGCACTCCCTCAGTACTGCCCCTCCGACAGTGCGGCGCTCCCTCAGTACTGCCCCTCCGACAGTGCGGCACTGCCTCAGTACTGCCCCTCCGACAGTGCGGCGCTCCCTTAGTACTGCCCCTCCGACAGTGCGGCACTCCCTCAGTACTGCCCCTCCGACAGTGCGGCGCTCCCTCAGTACTGCCCCTCTGACAATGCGGTGCTCCCTCAGTACTGCACTGGGAGTGTCAGCCTCGATTGTGAGCTCGAGAGTCTCCGGAGTGGGACTTGAACCCACGACCTTCTGACTCAGAGGCGCGAGTGCTGCCCACTGAGCCACTGCTGACCCAGCTGAAGGCGCTCTCTGAAGGCACAGGGAGTTTTGGGACCCACCTAAAACACAGATTCTGAAAAATACAGGGGCCGACAGTCCCTTGGTAATGCCGCCTGTTGCCGCCGGCAATGGGCAGTAAGCAGCGTCCATCCTCCGTCGAAATTGAGTTGGGCCTTTGGCCAAGACACTGCCCCCTCTAATGCCACCCGCGTGGTGATGTTATCCAGCGTGCAATGTTCCCTTTTTTGCCTTGCTGTACCAGTGGGGAAGTGTGTGTGTGGGGTACCTGGGATTTTAGCTTTTTTCTCCCTGTTTTTCCAGCCCGCTCACCGGCAACCTCCTGTCGCGAGACTGAGTCGGCGCCCTGAGCTCCCGTCCCGTGGAGGAGCACGCGATGCCGTTTTTAGCACTGCTCGCTCACCTTTGGGCGTTAAAGCTGAATTTGGCATTTTGAGGCTGACGCTAAAATCAGCTGTCGGGCGGTAATACCGCCTCAAAAACGGCTGTAACCAATTTCGAGCCCCCGAGAGTATGGGGGGCAGGAAAGATGGAGTAATGCGATTGGCACCAGCAATACTGAGCCAAACAGACCAGAGTTCAATCCCTGACTGAGCTGCCACGTGATCTGATTGGCTTCGGTGAAGGAGCTTGACCCGACCAGTGGCAGTGGGGGAATGACAAGTCCATCTGCTTTTGATGTTATTGTTGGACCATTCAAACATTCTCCTCGACCACCACAATAGGCAGACGGGGACCTTGGTTTAACATCTCACTGAAAGGCAGCGGGAGTGAAATTGGGTTGTCGCTCAAAACGGGTGTTAGTGAATCCGCCCGTCTCACCCTCGAATCAAGTGGTAGAGCAAGCTTGACAACAACAACAACTTTCATTTATATAGCGCCTTTAACGTAGTAAAACGTCCCAAGGCGCTCCACACTCCAACAACACTCGAGAAGCTCGACACCATCCAGGACAAAGCAGCCGTTTGATTGGCCCCCCATCCACCACCTTCAACACTCACTCCCTCCACCACCTTCAACACTCACTCCCTCCACCACCTTCAAACACTCACTCCCTCCACCACCTTCAACACTCACTCCCTCCACCACCTTCAACACTCACTCCCTCCACCACCTTCAACACTCACTCCCTCCACCACCTTCAACACTCACTCCCTCCACCACCTTCAAACACTCACTCCCTCCACCACCTTCAACACTCACTCCCTCCACCACCTTCAACACTCACTCCCTCCACCACCTTCAAACACTCACTCCCTCCACCACCTTCAACACTCACTCCCTCCACCACCTTCAACACTCACTCCCTCCACCACCTTCAACACTCACTCCCTCCACCACCGGCGCCCCCTGGCTGCAGTGTGTACCATCTACAAGATGCACTGCAGCAACTCGCCAAGGCTTCTTCGGCAGCACCTCCCAAACCCACGACCTCTACCACCTAGAAGGACAAGGGCAGCAGGTGCATGGGAACACCACCACCTCCACGTTCCCCTCCCAGTCACACACCATCCTGACTTGGAAATATATCGGCCGTTCCTTCATCGTCGCTGGGTCACAATCCTGGAACTCCCTCCCTAACAGCACTGTGGGAGCACCTTCACCACACGGACTGCAGCGGTTCAAGGCGGCTCACCACCACCTTCTCACGGGGCAATTAGGGATGGGCAATAAATGCCGGCCTTGCCAGCGACGCTCACATCCCAAGAATGAATTTTAAAAGGAGTTGCTGATTTGCTATCGCCTGTTCTACGCTGGTTCCCAGTGACAGATTCCACCCCCAACACCCCCTCAGTATGGCCATGGCAATTGGCTACCCACATCAAGCGTTCCAGAGGCTGGAACGGGGCTCGAATCCACAAAGCTCTGAGTCAGACGCAAGAGTGCTCCCAACTGAGCAAACTCATGATTCTGTGCCTCCTTCTAATCAAACCATCTAGAGTGAATTCTTTTGCCGAGTTTCACATCACCACAGCCCAAATTCCAGACTGCCAGAGGTGGAATGTATTTCCGTTGCAGTATTAGTCAACAGCCGGAGGTTAAACCAGCACCTGTACAGCTGAGAATGAGCAAACTGCTGTGTAGGACTTTCGCGCCAAGTACCAGGGAATAGTGTGGGTGAATGCAGCTTTGCCCGACAGTCCATGAACCCATACTTCGTAATCTGAATCATTGAGCAAATGAGAATCAATTAAAATGAATAATTATGTGGAATTTATAGGCCAATCTCCCGCTATCACTGAAAGCTGTCCCATCAAACACTCCCAGGGCAGGTACAGGGGGTTAGATACAGAGTAAAGCTCCCTCTACACTGTCCCATCAAACACTTCCAGGGCAGGTACAGCACGGGGTTAGATACAGAGTAAAGCTCCCTCTACACTGCCCCATCAAAGACTCCCAGGGCAGGTACAGGGGGTTAGATACAGAGTAAAGCTCCCTCTACACTGTCCCATCAAACACTCCCAGGGCTGATTGTCGATTGATTACAGAGCGGAACTGGATTAAGAGATTGTCCCCTTTAACCGCTCGGTCACACAGGGAGGGAGGGGTAAAGAACGGGAACTTTAAAGGGGAAAGAAATTCAATATATTACAGGGTGGAATGTGCCTTTAAATTTGAGGTATTCAAACACTTTAGAAACAGTTACCATGGCAACCGTGATTCTTTCTCTGCTAAATATAGATGAATATCGATGCATTGTGTTGCAAGTCGATTGCTCCCCTGATAGGAGGGAAAGCCAATAATCCCTGAGTGTTAGGAAGCCCCAACTCCCTGTTACTGGCTTCAACAGTCGCAAGTTGCATTTATCCAGCACCTTCTGGGGCACTTCACAGAGGCGTAAGCAAATAAATGGATGTCAAACCTGCAAAGGGGAGTGAGCTGTGTCTCAGTGGGGTGTGACGGCCTGAGAGAAGGTACAGATAAGATTCACGAGACTGATACCAGGGATGAGGACAGCGAGGGGAGAGGAGAGAGACAGGAGCCAGAGAAGATATTCAGTGACGGGGAGAGACTGGAGAAGCTGGGGTTGTTCTCCTTGGAGCAGAGAAGGTTGAGAGGAGATTTGATCGAGGTGTTCAAAATCATGAGGGGTCTGGACAGAGTAGATCGAGAGAAACTGTTCCCATTGGTGGAAGGGTCGGGAACCAGAGGACACAGATTTAAGGCGATTGGCAGAAGAACCAAAGGCGACACGAGGGAAAATGTTTTTACGCAGCGAGTGGTTAGGATCTGGAATGCGCTGCCTGAGAGGGTGGTGGAGGCAGACTCAATCGTGGCTTTCAAAAGGGAACTGGATAAGTACCTGAAGGAAAAAGATTTTCCGGGCGACAGAGAAAGGGCGGGAGAGTGGGACTAGCTGAGAGTTGGCACGGGCTTGACGGGCTGAACGGCCTCCTCCGTGCTGTAACCGTTCTAGGATTCTATGTTATGGGTTCATAGTCCCACTCCAGAGCCTAGAGCAAGTAATCCAGACTGAGGGAGCGCCGCACTGTCGGAGGGGCCGTTTTTTGGATGAGACGTTAAACCGAGGCCTGCTCTCTAAGGTGGATGTAAAAGATCCCTTGGTACTATTTTGAAGAAGAGTAGGGGAGTTATCCCTGATCAATATTTATTTATCCCTCAACCAACATCACTTATAAAAACAGATTAGCTTGAGCCCCAAGGTTAGCTGGGAGCTTGCTGTGCACAAATTGGCCGCCGTGTTGCTGACAGTATAACAGTGATTACATTTCAAAAGTGCAAAAAGAAAGACTTGCATTTATATAGCATCTTTCACAGCCACCGGACATCTCAAAGTACTTTTGAAGTGTAGTCACTGTTGTAATGTGGGAAACACGGCAGCTAATATGTGCACAGCAAGCTCCCATAAACAGCAATGTGATAATGACTAGATAATCTGTTTTAGTGATGTTGATTGAGGGATAAATATTGGCCCCAGGACACCGGGGAGAATTGTCCTGCTCTTCTTCAAAATAGTGCCATAGGATTTTTTACATCCATCTGAGAGAGCAGATGGGGCCTCGGTTTAACATCTCACCTGAATGACAGCCCCTCCCACAGTACAACACTCCCTCAGTACTGCCCCTCCCACAGTGCAGCCCCTCCAACAGTGCAGCACTCCCTCAGTGCAGCACTCCCTCAGTACTGCCCCTCCCACAGTGCAGCCCCTCCCTCAGTACTGCCCCTCCCACAGTGCAGCCCCTCCAACAGTACTGCCCCTCCCACAGTGCAGCACTCCCTCAGTACTGCCCCTCCCACAGTGCGGCACTCCCTCAGTACTGCCCCTCCCACAGTGCGGCACTCCCTCAGTACTGCCCCTCCAACAGTGCGGCACTCCCTCAGTACTGCACTGGGAGTGTCAGCCTGGAGTGGGCCTTGAACCCACAACCTCCTGACTCAGAGGCGAGGGTGCTGCCCACTGAGCCACGGCTGACACTGACAAGTGCCTTCTCTCTGTTCTCCATAGCCTGCTGGCCCTCAGCATTGGGGGTCACACGGGAGGGACAGCCACTTCAGCCAAGGTACCTCAAACCCCATCTCAGTCAGCACCTTCGGGATTGGGGGTGGGGCGGAAACTGGGCCGGGGGGTGGAATGGGGATTAGTTGAAGGATGGGGATATAATGAGGAGGTGGGATTGGGGTCGAGCAAAAGTGTCCCTTTCCTGTTGCTAAGAATGTTTGTCAGGAATTGCCTGTGTACCTTTCCCATGTCTGATTACCCGTTAGTTCTGAGCGCTGGTCTGTGTCCTCAGGCAGCTGGTTAGCCACACAACAACACGGAGCACCAGGGAGTTTAGGCCCCTCAGGGAGATGCGGCACTTTAACAACATGCCATAAAGTTCACCTTATTTACTGCTCCATCACCTGCTCACACTCAAAACAATATAAGTGGACATTATGTAACCAAGCGCGGAAACTGGTTCCAAGCAATTGGCTCCATGGAAAGGTTGAGGCAAACTCCGCAAATAGCCAACAACAGATCAAAAGAAAAGGGAAGAGCCTTTCACCACCACCAGACGTCTCAAGGCGCTTTACAGCCAATGAAGTACTTTTGAAGTGCAGTCACTGTTGTAATGTGGGAAACAGCAGCCAATTTGCGCACAGCAAGCTCCCACACACAGCAATGTGATAATGACACAGATGAATACGTGGCTTGAGCAGTGGTGCAGCAGGGAGGGACTCAAATTTCTGGGGCATTGGAACTGGTTCTGGGGGAGGTGGGACCAGTACAAACCGGACGGTCTGTACCTAGGCAGGACCGGAACCAATGTCCTCGGGGGAGTGTTTGCTAGTGCTGTTGGGGAGGAGTTAAACTAATATGGCAGGGGGATGGGAACCAATGCAGGGAGACAGAGGGAAACAAAAAGGAGACAAAATCAAAAGACAGAAAAGAGATGAGTAAAAATGGAGGGCAGAGAAACCCAAGGCAAAAAACAAAAAGGGCCACTGAATATAAAGGGGCTGCAGGAGGGGTCAAAACTAAAAATCATGGTTTAAAAACCAGTATTAAAACACTCTACCTAAACGCACGCAGCATTCGAAATAAAGTAAATGAGTTGACGGCACAAATCATTACAAATGGGTATGATTTGATGGCCATTACAGAAACGTGGTTGCAGGGTGGACAAGACTGGGAATTAAACATACAGGGGTATCTGACGATTCGGAAAGATAGACAAGAAGGGAAAGGAGGTGGGGTAGCTCTGTTAATAAAGGATGACATCAGGGCAGTTGTGAGAGATGATATTGGCTCTAATGAACAAAATGTTGAATCACTGTGGGTGGAGATTAGAGATAGTAAGGGGAAAAAGTCACTGGTGGGCGTAGTTTATCGGCCCCCAAATAATAACTTCACGGTGGGGCGGGCAATAATCAAGGGAATAATGGAGGCATGTGAAAAAGGAACGGCGCTAGTCATGGGGGATTTTAACCTACATATCGATTGGTCAAATCAAATCGCACGGGGTAGCCTGGAGGAGGAATTCATAGAATGCATACGGGATTATTTCTTAGAACAGTATGTTACAGAACCTACAAGGGAGCAAGCTATCTTAGATCTGGTCCTGTGTAATGAGACAGGAAAAATAAACGATCTCCGAGTAAAAGATCCTCTCGGAATGAGTGATCACAGTATGGTTGAATTTGTAATACAGATTGAGGGTGAGGAAGTAGTGTCTCAAACGAGCGTACTATGCTTAAACAAAGGGGACTACAGTGGGATGAGGGCAGAGTTGGCTAAAGTAGACTGGAAACACAGACTAAATGGTGGCACAATTGAGGAACAGTGGAGGACTTTTAAGGAGCTCTTTCATAGTGCGCAACAAAAATATATTCCAGTGAAAAAGAAGGGTGGTAAGAGAAGGGATAACCAGCCGTGGATAACCAAGGAAATAAAGGAGAGTATCAAATCAAAGACCCATGCGTATAAGGTGGCCAAGGTTAGTGGGAAACTAGAAGATTGGGAAAATTTTAAACAACAGCAAAGAATGACTAAAAAAGCAATAAAGAAAGGAAAGATAGATTACGAAGGTAAACTTGCGCAAAACATAAAAACAGATAGTAAAAGCTTTTACAGATATATAAAACGGAAAAGAGTGACTAAAGTAAATGTTGGTCCCTTAGAAGATGAGAAGGGGGATTTAATAATGGGAAATGTGGAAATGGCTGAGACCTTAAACAATTATTTTGCTTCGGTCTGCACAGTGGAAGACACAAAAACCATGCCAAAAATTGCTGGTCATAGGAATGTGGGAAGGGAGGACCTTGAGACAATCACTATCACTAGGGGGGTAGTGCTGGACAGGCTAATGGGACTCAAGGTAGACAAGTCCCCTGGTCCTGATGAAATGCATCCCAGGGTATTAAAAGAGATGGCGGAAGTTATAGCAGATGCATTCGTTATAATCTACCAAAATTCTCTGGACTCTGGGGAGGTACCAGCGGATTGGAAAGCAGCTAATGTAACGCCTCTGTTTAAAAAAGGGGGCAGACAAAAGGCAGGTAACTATAGGCCGGTTAGTTTAACATCTGTAGTGGGGAAAATGCTTGAAACTATCATTAAGGAAGAAATAGCGGGACATCTAGATAGGAATAGTGCAATCAAGCAGACACAGCATGGATTCATGAAGGGGAAATCATGTTTAACTAATTTACTGGAATTCTTTGAGGATATAACGAGCATGGTGGATAGAGGTGTACCAATGGATGTGGTGTATTTAGATTTCCAAAAGGCATTCGATAAGGTGCCACACTAAAGGTTACTGCAGAAGATAAAGGTACGTGGAGTCAGAGGAAATGTATTAGCATGGATCGAAATTGGCTGGCGAACAGAAAGCAGAGAGTCGGGATAAATGGGTCCTTTTCAGGTTGGAAATCGGTGGTTAGTGGTGTGCCACAGGGATCGGTGCTGGGACCACAACTGTTTACAATATACATAGATGACCTGGAAGAGGGGACAGAGTGTAGTGTAACAAAATTTGCGGATGACACAAAGATTAGTGGGAAAGCGGGTTGTGTAGAGGACACAGAGAGGCTGCAAAGAGATTTAGATAGGTTAAGCGAATGGGCTAAGGTTTGGCAGATGGAATACAATGTCGGAAAGTGTGAGGTCATCCACCTTGGAAAAAAAAACAGTAAAAGGGAATATTATTTGAATGGGGAGAAATTACAACATGCTGAGGTGCAGAGGGATCTGGGGGTCCTTGTGCATGAATCCCAAAAAGTTAGTTTGCAGGTGTAGCAGGTAATCAGGAAGGCGAATGGAATGTTGACCTTCATTGCGAGAGGGATGGAGTACAAAAGCAGGGAGGTCCTGCTGCAACTGTACAGGTTATTGGTGAGGCCGCACCTGGAGTACTGCGTGCAGTTTTGGTCACCTTACTTAAGGAAGGATATACTGGCTTTGGAGGGGGTACAGAGACGATTCACTAGGCTGATTCCGGAGATGAGGGGGCTATCTTATGATGATAGATTGAGTAGACTGGGTCTTTACCCGTTGGAGTTCAGAAGGATGAGGGGTGATCTTATAGAAACATTTAAAATAATGAAAGGGATAGACAAGATAGAGGCAGAGAGGTTGTTTCCACTGGTCGGGGAGACTAGAACTAGGGGGCACAGCCTCAAAATATGGGGGAGCCAATTTAAAACCGAGTTGAGAAGGAATTTCTTCTCCCAGAGGGTTGTGAATCTGTGGAATTCTCTGCCCAAGGAAGCAGTTGAGGCTAGCTCATTGAATGTATTCAAATCACAGATAGATAGATTTTTAACCAATAAGGGAATTAAGGGTTATGGGGAGCGGGCGGGTAAGTGGAGCTGAGTCCACGGCCAGATCAGCCATGATCTTGTTGAATGGCGGAGCAGGCTCGAGGGGCTAGATGGCCTACTCCTGCTCCTAATTCTTATGTTCTTATGTTCTTATGAAGATAATCTGTTTTAGTGATGTTGATTGAGGGATAAATAATGCTCCAGGACACCGGGGAGAACTCCCCTGCTCTTCTTCCAAATAGTGCCGCGGGATCTTTTACATCCCCCTGAGGGAGCAGGCGGGGCCTCGGTTTAACATCTCAGATCGCAGCAACTCGCTGCGTAAAATATATTTTCCTCATCTCCCCTCTGATTCTTTTGTGAGCGATCTTCAATCTGTGTCGCCCTGGTTACTGACCCCCCCGCACCCCGCCAGTGGAAACACTTCCTCTCCATCTACTCGTATCAAAATCTCAAATAAATCTCCCCTTATCCTTCTCTGCTCGAATGAGAACAACCCCAGCTTCTCCAGTCTCTCCAGGAACTGAAGCCCCTCATCCCCGGGACCATTCTGGTCAATCCCCTCCGTACCCTCTCCAAGGCTGTGACATCCTTCCTACATTGCGGGACGCAGAATTGGACACACTACTCCAGCTGGGGCCCAACAAATGATTTAGAAAGGTTTAGCATTCTTATCTAGCATGGCTTTCAAAATGACCCACCATCTACAAGGCACAAGTCAGGAGTGTGATGGAATACTCTCCACTTGCCTGGGTGAGTGCAGCTCCAACAACACTCGAGAAGCTCGACACCATCCAGGACAAAGCAGCCGCTTGATCGGCCCCCCATCCACCACCTTCAACACTCACTCCCTCCACCACCGGCGCACCGTGGCTGCAGTGTGTACCATCTACAAGATGCACTGCAGCAACTCGCCAAGGCTTCTTCGGCAGCACCTCCCAAACCCGCGACCTCTACCACCTAGAAGGACAAGGGCAGCAGGTGCATGGGAACACCACCACCTCCACGTTCCCCTCCCGGTCACACACCATCCTGACTTGGAAATATATCGGCCGTTCCTTCATCGTCGCTGGGTCACAATCCTGGAACTCCCTCCCCACACAAGAGATTAATGTGCAAAGTTAGAGCACATGGGATTGGGGGTAGTGTACTGACATGGATTGAGAACTGGTTATCAGACAGGAAGCAAAGAGTAGGAGTAAATGGGTACTTTTCAGAATGGCAGGCAGTGACTAGTGGGGTACCACAAGGTTCTGTGCTGGGGCCCCAGCTGTTTACACTGTATATTAATGATTTAGATGAGGGGATTAAATGTCGTATCTCCAAATTTGCGGATGATACTAAGTTGGGTGGCAGTGTGAGCTGCGAGGAGGATGCTATGAGGCTGCAGAGTGACTTGGATAGGTTAGGTGAATGGGCAAATGCATGGCAGATGAAGTATAATGTGGATAAATGTGAGGTTATCCACTTTGGTGGTAAAAACAGAGAGACAGACTATTATGTGAATGGTGACAGATTAGGAAAAGGGGAGGTGCAACGAGACCTGGGTGTCATGGTACATCAGTCATTGAAGGTTGGCATGCAGGTACAGCAGGCGGTTAAGAAAGCAAATGGCATGTTGGCCTTCATAGCGAGGGGATTTGAGTACAGGGGCAGGGAGGTGTTACTACAGTTGTACAGGGCCTTGGTGAGGCCACACCTGGAGTATTGTGTACAGTTTTGGTCTCCTAACCTGAGGAAGGACATTCTTGCTATTGAGGGAGTGCAGCGAAGGTTCACCAGACTGATTCCTGGGATGGCGGAACTGACATATCAAGAAAGACTGGATCAACTGGGCTTGTATTCACTGAAGTTCAGAAGAATGAGAGGGGATCTCATAGAAACGTTTAAAATTCTGACGGGTTTAGACAGGTTAGATGCAGGAAGAATGTTCCCAATGTTGGGGAAGTCCAGAACCAGGGGTCACAGTCTAAGGATAAGGGGTAAGCCATTTAGGACCGAGATGAGGAGAAACTTCTTCACCCAGAGAGTGGTGAACCTGTGGAATTCTCTACCACAGAAAGTTGTTGAGGCCAATTCACTAAATATATTCAAAAAGGAGTTAGATATAGTCCTTACTATTCGGGGGATCAAGGGGTATGGCGAGAAAGCAGGAATGGGGTACTGAAGTTCAGCCATGAACTCATTGAATGGTGGTGCAGGCTCGAAGGGCCGAATATCCTACTCCTGCACCTATTTTCTATGTTTCTAAGTTTCTATGTTTCTAACAGCACTGTGGGAGCACCTTCACCACACGGACTGCAGCGGTTCAAGAAGGCAGCTCACCACCACCTTCTCAAGGGGCAATTAGGGATGGGCAATAAATGCCCCCCTTGCCAGCGATGCCCACATCCCAGAATGAATAATAAAAAGAAATATATATCCTTTCAGAATCCTCAATCTAACAGCACGCATCGGGTATGCTCCATACTAAGGGAAGGTGTACGATAGCTCGTATGTGCTTGCTCTCTGCTCAGGGTCACGTTGTTGAGTTGCTCGATTCACTCGCTGCCAAAGTCACTCCCCCACCCCCCCTCACGCCTGCCCTGCTTCACACCGTCACCTATCCGCAGCCCCGGTGTGGCGATGGGGCCTGCTGAACTGCAGCTATCACAGCAAGTGTCTGGCAGGTGTTTCTCCGGGAGCGCTGAATAATTGAATAGCAAATGGAACTCACGCTGGGGCTCAGCACTTGGAGGGCGACATGTTTCACAACTCGCACAACAAGTCACCCCACAAAGATCGATTATGTGATGAATAAAATGGGCCTCGGACTGTGAGACTCAACAATGGGACAATAGGGGCACTGGATATTTTATTCCTTCAACACACACTTCTTATCGGATGAGATGTTAAACCGAGGCCCCGTCTGCTCTCTCGGGTCGATGTAAAAGATCCCAGGGCACTATTTCGAAGAAGAGCAGGGGAGTTCTCCCTGGTATCCTGGGGCCAATATTTATCCCTCAATCAACATCACTAAATCAGATTCTCTGGTCATTATCACATTGCTGTTTGTGGGAGCTTGCTGTGCGCAAATTGGCTGCTGCATTTCCCACATTACAACAGTGACTACACTCCAAAAGTACTTCATTGGCTGTAAATGGCTTTGGGGCGTCCTTTGGTTGTGAAAGGCGCTATATAAATGCAAGTCTTTCTTTCCCTTATAACAGTGCTGACATCTCCCAGCATCACCGAAAGTTCAGAATCATAGAATCAGAGAAATTTACAGCATGGAAGGAGGCCATTCGGCCCATCGTGTCCACGCCGGCCAACAAAGAGCTACCCAGCCTAATCCCACTTTCCAGATCTCGGTCTGTAGCCCTGCAGGTTACGGCACTTCAGGTGCACATCCAGGTACTGTTTAAATGTGCTGAGGGTTTCTGCCTCTACCACCCTTTCAGGCAGTGAGTTCCAGACCCCACCACCCTCTGGGTGAAGACATTTCCCCTCATATCCCCTCTAAACCTCTCCCCAATTACTTTAAATCTATGCCCCCTGGTTGTTGACCCCTCTGCCAAAGGAAATAGGTCCTTCCTATCCACTCTATCTAGGCCTCTCATAATTTTATACACCTCAATCAGGTCTCCCCTCAGCCTCCTCTGTTCCAAAGAAAACAGACCCAGCCTATCCAATCTTTCCTCATCGCTAAAATTCTCCAGTCCAGGCAACATCCTGGTAAATCTCCTCTGTGCCCTCTCCAATGCAATCACATCTTTCCTGTAATGTGGTGACCAGAACTGCACGCAGTACTCCAGCTGTGGCCTAACCAGTGTTTTATACAGTTCGAGCGTAAATCCCACGTCTCAGAGCGTCCTGAGGAACTGAATACTCGACTGCTCCGTCTCGACATTTCAAGATTTGAGAAAAAGGGAATTTTTAGGAACATGAAAAGTTCAACGAGCCTCCCTCTGTTCCTGATAGATCAACCCCATTGCCCATCCTCTCCCCATATCCCCAAACCCACCGACCTTCTCTCCATATCCCCAACCCCACCCACCCACCTTCTCCCCACAGATTATCGGGTCATTATCACATTGCTGTGGGAGCTTGCTGTGCACAGATTTGCTGCCGCGTTTCCTACATTACATCAGTGACTACTCTCCAAAGGTACTTCATTGTCTCTAAAACGCTTTGGGACGTCCAGTGGTCGTGAAAGGCGCTATATAAATGCAAGTCTTTTTTTTCTTTAAAAAACCCAATCATCATCATCATAGGCAATCCCTTCGAAATTGAGGAAGACTTGCTTCCACTCTAAAAGTGAGTTCTCAGGTGACTGTACAGTCCAATATGGGAATTACAGTCTCTGTCACAGGTGGGATAGACAGTGGTTGAGGGAAGGGGAGGGTGGGACTGGTTTGCCGCATGCTCCTTCCGCTGCCTGCGCTTGGTTTCTGCATGCTCTCGGCGACGAGACTCGAGGTGCTCAGCACCCTCCCAGATGCTCTTCCTCCACTTAGGGCGGTCTTTGGCCAGGGAGACTCAGGTGTCGGTGGAGATGTTGCATTTTATCAGGGAGGCTTTGAGGGTGGTCCCTTGTAACGTTTCCTCTGCCCACCTGGGGCTCGCTTGCCGTGTAGGAGTTCCGAGTAGAGCGCTTGCTTTGGGAGTCTCGTGTCGGGGCATGCGGACAATGTGGCCCGCCCAGTGGAGCTGGTCGAGTGTGGTCAGTGCTTCGATGCTGGGGATGTTGGCCTGAGCGAGAACACTGATGTTGGTGCGTCTGTCCTCCCAGGGGATTTGCAGGATTTTGCGGAGACAGCGCTGGTGATATTTCTCTAACAGTACCATTTAATTGAATCCTGTTAGGTTTTCAATAGATATTATTTCTGCACTAAATGCAGCCCTTGTTATTCTGGCTCCCTTGTGTAATGTTTCAAATTATCATTAGATCTTACAAACAATATCACTGCCCGTATATAATATAAGTAGTCCTATGTTTCTCTCTCTCTCTATATATATATATCTAAGGGGTAGATGGATGAATTTACTCATTAGCCTAGTAATTGGGTATTGCCTCGTTTGGGGGTGGTACCTCCAGGAGTTCCACTTGCTAAATTCGGTTAAGTGGGCAGTAACGGGGCGGTAACGGGGCTCTGGGCTGGGTAGCACTCCGGCAATTAAAGGCAAGAGCCCCAAGCTGCCTACTCTGCACATGTAGAACCCCCCGACCTGGGCCTTTGGGGCAGCGGGGGTGTCGTGTGATCAGCAGAGGGCTGGGCTGAGCCATCTCGGCACCGATCCACCCGGCGACCAAAAAAAGCAGGTACACGTTTCCCCCCCCCACCCCCCCGGAGCCGCCCCCATTATCGTTCGCGCTGTTTGAGGGGGGGGCGAAACCCAATTCAGTGGCCAGTGCGCGAATTGGTCGGCGCGCACGCCGATGATGTCACGGTCTCCGGACGCAGGCGATCGGGGGCGCAACGCCGCAGTGCCGCCAAATTTAGCGGGAGTTGTTAGTGCGCCGAGCCCGGTCGGCAGTGTACCCCGTGGGCAATGCGGGAGTCCCCGGAGGCTGACAGGTCACAGGTCAGGACACCAGCAAGGGTGAAAAGAGAAAGAGGTAACATGAAATTATTCAAGGAAGAAAGACTTGCATTTATATAGCGCCTTTCACAACCACCGGATGTCTCAAAGCACTTTACAGCCGATGAAGTACTTTTGGAGTACAGTCACTGTTGAAATGTGGGAAACGCGGCAGCCAATTTGCACACAGCAAGCTCCCACAAACAGCAATGTGATAAATGACCAGATAATCTGTTTCTTTGTTATGTTGATTGAGGGATAAATATTGAGCCAGGACACCGGGGAGAACTCCCCTGCTCTTCTTCGAAATAGTGCCATGGGATCTTTTATGTCCACCTGAGAGAGTAGACATTTAACGTCGCATCCAAAAAATGGCATCTCCGACAGTGCGGCACTCCCTCAGTACTGCCCCTCCGACAGTGCGGCGTTCCCTCAGTACTGCCCCTCCGACGGTGCAGCGCTCCCTCAGTACTGACCCTCCGACAGTGCGGCGCTGCCTCAGCACTGCCCCTCCGACAGTGCGGCGCTCCCTCAGTACTGCCTCTCCGTCAGTGCGGCACTCCCTCAGTACTGCCCCGCCGACAGTGCGGCACTCCCTCAGTACTGCCCCTCCGACAGTGCAGCACTCCCTCAGTACTGCCCCTCCGACAGTGTGGCGCTCCCTCGGTACTGCACTGGAGTGTCAACCTGGATTTACGTGTTCAACAAATGCACGAAAAAGGTTAAAGTTCATACACACATGCCGTGCAAGTATGAATATCGAGATCAGCGGCTCAGTGACTGTTGCTCATTTGATATTTACCGATTAGCCACGTCTGGATTTGCAAATAGCCACATGTGGTTAGTAGCTAGCACATTGGGCAGCATTGAGTTAAATGGCATTAAACTCGGCGTTCAAAAGACTGTAGAAGCAAAGTAGAGATTGGGAGAAGCAAGGACTTACACAGTTCTGTGGAGAAAAGCTATTGATTGGAACACAGTGAGGAGGAAGGGTGTGTCGGAGGGTTTATGTGGAGCTCAGGAGGAACAAGGAGGAGATCAACGGTGTAAAGTATTTGCTGCATGGGTGCTTTACATACAGATTCACAGCAACACATCGCTGTTAAAAACCAGTTGGTTTATTAACAAAGGTTTAACAATCACACGACACATTACCAGTTCATCCACCGGGCTCACAACCACCTGCCTCATCGTGGACTGGGGTTTTATTGGGTCTTGTGAAAATCATGTGACCGGCTAAGCCACTCACAATGCAACAGCTCTACAACTATTTTGAGCGTAACATTCAATCAAGTGGCCCCTTTTGGGAAGGGCACTAGAAACCCAAAATTTCCAAATTAAACTTTAAAGGAAACTTAGTTCAGATTAAAATTTGGTTGCCGGGGGTGATGATGCACTCCAGTCCCTCCGGCGCCCACCTCTCGCGGAAGGCCGCGAGCGTACCGGTGGACACTGCGTGCTCCATCTCCAGGGACACCCTGGCTCAGATGTAACCGCGGAAGAGAGGCAGGCAGTCGGGCTGAACGACCCCCTCGACCGCCCTCTGCCTGGACCGGCTGATGGCCCCCTTGGCCGGGCCCAGGAGCAGTCCCACGAGGAGGCCCTCGGACCTGCCCGCTCCCCTCCGCACCGGGTGCCCAAAGATCAGGAGCGTGGGGCAGAAGTGCACGCAACAGCCCCAGAAACCTGTGAGCATGCACAGAGGCGCATACATTGCAAGCTGAGCATTGCGCTGTCGGTAAAAGGCGCGGCAAAGTTTGTCTCTGGCCGAGAGAGGGGGCCATTCTCATCAGGAGTCATTGCGTTCCGCCAGCAATTATTTTCATTTAATCATTCACAGATGAAAGTAAGATTAAACTACATGAGATTTACATTAAATATACGTGAGGCACACTGTCCCCAGTTGGACGTCTGTATTTTGAATCCAATCATTTCGAGGTAATTAAGATTAGTTCAGTCTTCGTTGGTCATCTCAATTACCTTGAACACACAAAGTGCACCTTGATTGGTTTTATATTTGTGAAATTGAGCTGCTGATGGCTGAAATTAACGGAGATAAAAGCTTATTGTTTTTTCTCCACTGGTTCCTTCGCCAATTATCCACAACCTGCATCCTCTGCTCACCGACTCTCCCGCCAGTGGAAACACTTCCTCCGCACCTCGTGATTACTCGTCCGTTTGAATTGAATTTAAATTCAATTAAAAACAAAATCTGGAAATAAGAAGCTAGTCTTAGTCAAAGCGACCAAGAAGCTCTCGGATTGTCGTTAAATCCCAACGGGTTCACTGATGTCCCCTTCGGGAAGGAAACCTACCGGCCTTACCCGGTCTGGGCCTATAGGTGACTCCAGACCCACACCCAACGTGGTTGACTTTTAGCTGCCCCTCTGAAGGGGCTGACCAAGCCAATCAGTTTGGATCAAACTTTGACAGTGGTTCAAGAAGGCAGCCTGCCATCACCTTCCCAGGGCAACCAGGGATGGGCAATAAATGCCAGCCTCGCTGGCGATGCCCACATCCCCAGAATTTATTTGAAAAGAAATTGCTTGTACGACTTGACTTTTGAGGTTAACCACGTAGTGTGGGACTGCAGGCACCCTCCCTAAACCTCTCTGCCTCTTTACTCCTCTAAGATGCTCCTTAAAACCTCCGGCTTTGGCCTCGCTGTCCTGACATCTCCTTATGTGCCCCAGTGTCAAATTGTGTTTGACAATCGCACCTGCGAAGCGCCTTGGGGCGTTTTCCGACATTATTGAAGGCGCTATTTAAATGCAAGTTCTTGTTGTAGGCTCCAAACGCCTCAGTTAGCTCAGCAGAGAAGAGGGAACGGGCTCCTGGCTCCCACCCTGTCTGTGGCTCGGCTACAGAACGCTCTTCACAAGCGAGCCCTTTGATATGGGGGGGGGGGGTGCGGAGGTGGGGGGGAGGAGGTGGGGGTGCGGAGGTGGGGGGGCGGAGGTGAAGTGGGGTTTGGGGGGGTGGGGATGGGGGGAACCGAGGTGGAGGGGGGCTTGGAAGGTGGGCGGGGGGGGGTTTGTGGGGGCGGGGGGGAAGGGGGTTTGGGAGGTGGGCGGGGGGGTTTGGGGGGCGGGGGGGAGGGGGGTTTGGGGGGCGGGGGGGGAGAGGTTGTGTATGCGGAGGTGGGGGGCGGAGGTGAAGTGGGGGTTTGGGGGCGGGGGGGGCGGTGGTGGGAGGGGGGTTTGGGGGGGAGGGGGTGGAGGGGGGTTTGGGGGGGTGGGGATGGGGTGGGCTGGGGGGGAGGGGGGTTTGGGAGATGGGGGGGGCGGGGGGTTTGGGGGGAGGGGGGTTTGTGAGGTGGGGGGCAGAGGGGGAGGGGGGTTTGGGAGGTGCAGGGGGGGCTGCAGGGGGGATCAGATCTTCCTTGAATTCTTCAAATGCGATCACCAATTTTGTGGCCAACAATTTCAGGCTGGAGACTTGTTCAAAAGCGTTTTGTGGTGAGTGAGATTTTAACACCTTTGACTTTGAGAATGTTCCAAACCTATTTCACACACACGAGCCTTACAGACAGTGGGGATTTGAGCCCATCGGTCCGGGCTGGCTAGGGACTGCAGTCCCAGAGGTACGGTTGACAATAACAAGGCTCGAGTTTTCCCCCTACAACAGTTCCAGCACCTGTGACCACGAGACTGTCAACCGGTGCCACACCTGAGAGTTATCAAACGACACGTAACCATTCCCAGCTCAATGTATACCGTGCGCGCTGTTTGTTGCAATGCCCTCGAAAACCACCTGGAACTGAGTCTCAGAAAACGTAACTAATTCTGGGTCACCTTTAACAGAACAACACTTGTGGGGGAGGCCAGAGCCAGGGCCATCGATATAAGACAGTCACGCAGAAACCCAATGGGGAATTCAGGAGAAACTTTACCCAGAGAGCGGTGAGAATGTGGGACTCGCTGCCACAGGGAGGGGTTGAGGCGAATAGTATCGATGTATTTAAGGAGAAGCTGGATAAACACATGGGGGAGAAAGGAATAGAAGGATATGGTGATGGGGTGAGATGGAGAGGGGTGGGAGGGGGCTGGTGTGGAGCATAAACCCCGGCACGGAGCGGTGGATTGTTTCTGTACATCTGTGTAATCCGTAAACTGGATCGCTAAATGTTGAGAAAGGGGAGTACGAAAGAAAGAAAGACTTGCATTTATATAGCGCCTTTCACGACCAACGAACGTCTCAAAGCGCTTTACAGACAATTACTTTTGAAGTGCAGTCATTGTTGTAATGTGGGAAACGCGGCAGCCAATTTGCGCACAGCAAGCTCCCACACACAGCAATGTGATAATGACCGGATAATCTGATTTTGTTCTGATGATTCAGGGATAAATATTGGCCTCAGGACAGCTGCTCTTCTTCAAAATAATGCCATGGAATCTTTTACGTCCATCTGAGAGAATAGACGGGTCCTCGGTTGAAAGTCTCATCCGAAAGAGAGCCCCTCCGACAGTGCGGCACTCCCTCAGTACTGTCCCTCCGACAGTGCAGCGCTCCCTCAGTACTGCCCCTCTGACAGTGCGGCGCTCCCTCAGTACTGCCCCTCTGACAGTGCGGCGCTCCCTCAGTACTGCCCCTCCGACAGTGCGGGGCTCCCTCAGTACTGCCACTCCGACAGTGCAGCACTCCCTCAGTACTGCCCCTCCGACAGTGCGGGGTTCCCTCAGTACTGCCCCTCTGACAGTGCAGCGCTCCCTCAGTACTGCCCCTCTGACAGTGCGGCACTCCCTCAGTACTGCCCCTCCGACAGTGCAGCACTCCCTCAGTACTGCCCCTCCGACAGTGCAGCACCCCCTCAGTACTGCCCCTCCGACAGTGCTGCACTCCCTCAGCACTGCCTCTCCGACAGTGCAGCACTCCCTCAGTACTGCCACTCCGACAGTGCAGCACTCCCTCAGTACTACCCCTCCGACAGTGCAGCACTCCCTCAGTACTGCCCATCTGACAGTGCAGCGCTCCGTCAGCACTGCCCCTCTGACAGTGCGGCACTCCCTCAGCACTGCCCCTCTGACAGTGCAGCACTCCCTCAGTACTGCCCCTCCGACAGTGCGCCACTCCCTCAGTACTGCCCCTCCGACAGTGCAGCGCTCCCTCAGTACTGCCCCTCCGACAGTGCAGGGCTCCCTCAGTACTACCCCTCCGACAGTGCGGAGCTCCCTCAGTACTGCCCCTCCGACAGTGCGGGGCTCCCTCAGTACTGCCCCTCCGACAGTACGGGGCTCCCTCAGTACTCCCCCTCCGACAATGCGGGGCTCCCTCAGTACTGCCCCTCCGACAGTGCGGCGCTCCCTCAGTACTGCCCCTCCGACAGTGCAGTACTCCCTCAGTACTGTCCCTCCGACAGTGCGGCGCTCCCTCAGTACTGCCCCTCCGACAGTGCGGCACTGGGAGGGCCGGCCTAGATTTTGTGCTCAAGTTTCTGGAATGGACTTGAACCCACGACCTTCTGACCCCGAGGCGAGCGTTCTGCCCACTGAGCCCCGGCGAGGCAGGTACAAGTAGATGTGAAATATAAACAGAAAGTGTTGGACCTGCCCAGCAGGTCGAGCAGCTTCTGTGGAGAGAGAAACAGAGTTAATGTTTCAGCTCGATGGATTATTGCCCCCGATGATTTTCCTCTCGGGTTCTCGCGCAGCCAGCAACCTGAAACGTTAACTTTGTTTCTCTCTCCACAGATGCTGCCCGACCTGCTGAGTATTTCCAGCATGTTCTGTTTTTATTTCAGACTCCAGCACCCGCAGTGTTTTGCCTGTGTATGGGTAGATCTGTTTGTTTCATAAAGCAATAACATGTTGCATTTATCACATATTTTTTAAGACACTTTTATTCGTTCCTGGGATGTGGGCGTTGCTGGCAAGGCCGGCATTTATTTATTTATTTATTTTTTTTTGAAATTCGTAGCCAAGCGTTCCAATTCTTTGTCAAATCACAAACGCCAGAGGTCACCTTGGGCCCATTCAAGGATCACTCTGCGCCAATGCTCTTAGCCAAAAGGCCTAGAGCCACTGCACCGTTCCTGGAAGTACTGCAATACCAGGTTCGTGCCATGGAGGTGGATGGGTCAAGCCCCCCACACACCTCCTATTTCCAAAAAAGCAAGCATATACCTTCCTGATCCAGGGAGAACCACCTTGGGGTTATGGTGGTTACTCCCCTGTCAGGTCAGTTACGCATGATCTTAGCCAAAAGGCCGAGAAGGCCGGCATTTATTGCCCATCCCTAATTGCCCCTTGAGAAGGTGGTGGTGAGCCGCCTTCTTGAACCGCTGCAGTCCGTGTGGTGAAGGTGCTCCCACAGTGCTGTTAGGGAGGGAGTTCCAGGATTGTGACCCAGCGACGATGAAGGAACGGCCGATATATTTCCCAGTCAGGATGGTGTGTGACTGGGAGGGGAACGTGGAGGTGGTGGTGTTCCCATGCGCCTGCTGCCCTTGTCCTTCTAGGTGGTAGAGGTCGCAGGTTTGGGAGGTGCTGCCGAAGAAGCCTTGGCGAGTTGCTGCAGTGCATCTTGTAGATGGTGCACACTGCAGCCAGGGGGCGCCGGTGGTGGAGGGAGTGAGTGTTGAAGGTGGTGGAGGGAGTGAATGTTGAAGATGGGGGGTGGGGGGTCGATCAAGCGGCTGCTTTGTCCTGGATGGTGTCGAGCTTCTCGAGTGTTGTTGGAGCTGCACCATCCAGGCAAGTGGAGAGTATTCCATCACACTCCTGACTTGTGCCTTGTAGATGGTGGAAAGGCTTTGGGGAGTCAGGAGGTGAGACACTTGCCGCAGAATACCCAGCCTCTGACCTGCTCTTGTTGCCAAAGAGGGAGGTTTCAAGGAGCATCTTAAAGGAGGAGAGAGAGAGGTGGAGAGGTTTAGGGAGGGAGTTCCAGATCTTGGGGCCCAGGCAGCTGAAGGCACGGCCACCAATGGTAGAGTGATGAGAATCAGGGTGTGAGGGTGTGCAAGAGGCCAGAATTGGAGGAGCGCAGAGATCTCGGAGGGTTGTGGGGCCGGAGGAGGTTACGGAGATAGGGAGGGGCGAGGGCCATGGAGGGATTTGAAAACGAGGATGAAAATTTTATAATCGAGTCATTGTCGGACCGGGAGCCAATGTAGGTCAGTGAGCACAGGGGGTGATGGGTGAGCGGGACTCGGTGCGACTTAGGACACGGGGCAGCTGAGTTTTGATTAAGTTCACTTGTATGAAGGGTGGAAGATGGGGTGGGGGACGGGACGGAGGTGGAGGGGGGTTTGTGAGGTGGGGGGGGGAGGGGGTGGAGGGGGGTTTGGGGGGGTGGGGATGTGGTGGGCCGGGGGGGGTGGGGGGTTTGGGAGATGGGCGGTGGGGGGGGCTGCAGAGGGAATCAGATCTTCCTTGAATTCTTCAAATGCAATCACCAATTTTGTGGCCAACAATTTCAGGCTGGAGACTTGTTCAAAAGCGTTTTGTGGTGAGTGAGATTTTAACACCTTTGACTTTGAGAATGTTCCAAACCTATTTCACACACACGAGCCTTACAGACAGTGGGGAGTTGAGCCCATCGGTCCGGGCTGGCTAGGGACTGCAGTCCCAGAGGTACGGTTGACAATAACAAGGCTCGAGTTTTCCCCCTACAACAGTTCCAGCACCTGTGACCACGAGACTGTCAACCGGTGCCACACCTGAGAGTTATCAAACGACACGTAACCATTCCCAGCTCAATGTATACCGTGCGCGCTGTTTGTTGCAATGCCCTCGAAAACCACCTGGAACTGAGTCTCAGAAAACGTAACTAATTCTGGGTCACCTTTAACAGAACAACACTTGTGGGGGAGGCCAGAGCCAGGGCCATCGATATAAGACAGTCACGCAGAAACCCAGTGGGGAATTCAGGAGAAACTTCTTTACCCAGAGAGCGGTGAGAATGTGGAACTCGCTGCCACAGGGAGGGGTTGAGGTGAATAGTATCGATGTATTTAAGGGGAAGCTGGATAAACACATGGGGGAGAAAGGAATAGAGGGTTATGGTGATGGGGTGAGATGGAGAGGGGTGGGAGGGGGCTGGTGTGGAGCATAAACCCCGACACGGAGCGCTGGATTGTTTCTGTACATCTGTGTAATCCGTAAACTGGATCGCTAAATGTTGAGAAAGGGGATTATGAAAGAAAGAAAGAAAGACTTGCATTTATATAGCGCCTTTCACGACCAACGAACGTCTCAAAGCGCTTTACAGCCAATGAAGTACTTTTGGAGTGTAGTCACTGTTGTAATGTGGGAAACGCGGCAGCCAATTTGCGCACAGCAAGCTCCCACACACAGCAATGTGATAATGACCAGATAATCTGGTTTTGTTCTGATGATTCAGGGATAAAATATTGGTCCCACGACACCGGGGAGAACTCCCCTGCTCTTATTCAGAATAGTGCCATGGGATCTTTTACATCCACCTAAGAGAGCAGACGGGGCCTCGGTTTAACATCTCATCTGAAAGACGGCACCTCCGACAGTGCGGCACTCCCTCAGTACTGCCCCTCCGACAGTGCGACGCTCCCTCAGTACTGCCCCTCCGACAGTGCAGCGCTCCCTCAGTACTGCCCCTCCGACAGTGCAGCGCTCCCTCAGCACTGCCCCTCCGACAGTCCGGCGCCCCCTCAGTACTGCCCCTCCGACAGTGCAGTGCTCCCTCAGCACTGCCCCTCTGACAGTGCAGCGCTCCCTCAGTACTGCCCCTCCGACAGTGCAGCGCTCCCTCAGTACTGCCCCTCCGACAGTGCAGCACTCCCTCAGTACTGCCCCTCCGACAGTGCAGCACTCCCTCAGTACTGCCCCTCCGACAGTGCAGCGCTCCCTCAGTACTGCCCCTCCGACAGTGCGGCGCTCCCTCAGTACTGCCTTGGAGTGTCAATAACCAGGGGGCAGAGATTTAATGCAATTGGTCGAAGGTTTAGAGGGATTTGAGGGGAACTTTCTTCACCCAGAGGGTGCTGGGGTCTGGAACTCACTGCCTGAAAGGGTGGTAGAGGCAGAAATGCTCTGCATTTAAAAAGTACTTGGAGGTGCACCTGAAGTGCCGTAACCTACAGGGCTACAGACCGAGAGCTGGAAAGTGGGATTAGGCTGGGTAGCTCTTTGTCGGCCGGCACGGACACGATGGGCTGAATGGCCTCCTTCCGTGCTGTAAATTTCTGTGATTCCATGCATCGAGGTCAGTTACAAACCATGGAATGGGTTTAGTCACAGACCCTGCAATGATGTATAAAATCACACGGAACGGGCCTGTATTTTGCTAAAAGCGATTAATAAAATGGTAACCTAG
This sequence comes from Pristiophorus japonicus, assembly GCF_044704955.1. Classification (NCBI taxonomy): domain Eukaryota; kingdom Metazoa; phylum Chordata; class Chondrichthyes; family Pristiophoridae; genus Pristiophorus; species Pristiophorus japonicus. The sequence goes on from NC_091994.1 coordinate 2,141,439, forward strand.
CAACCAGGTCCCCACAACAGGGCTTTCTGCTTCTGTGCTTCCCCATTGGGGCTGCCCCACGCCCCCCCCACAGCCCCACCCCCAGCACCCCCCACAACCCCACCCAAAGCCCCCCCTACAGTTCCACCCACAGCCCCCCCACAACCCCCTCCCACAGACCCCCACAGCACCCCCCCCCACAGCCTGCCCCTGAAACCTGCCGCTCTGGGGGTTACGCTGCATTGCTGTCCATGGTTGATGGATCGCGAGCTGGAAATTGCTCTCTGCACAGTTGCTCCTTTAAATCTCCGAGTTGCCACAGCAACAGGAGCTGCCAGCCTGCCAAGACCTGTTACATATCAGGACCTGACACACTTCTCCGACACTGGTTCCATCTGCTGTGTTAACAAATAAATAAAGATAGAAGGTGAGTGGATCTGAGCAGAGACACAATGATTTCTGGGCCAGCAATGGGGGATTGCGCCCACACTGACAGAGAGTCCGCGGTGAGCACTGGTGTGGGAATTTCACGGGCCAAGGGCTTGTCTGCATCAACAGGTCATCTGTCGAGGGTTCGGAATGAAATTGGCATCTGAGAACGAATTGGCCGAGTGCCGCCACCCTTCCGAGCTAGGGACTGCTGCACTGTCGGAGGTGTCGTCTTTTGGATAAGACCTTAAACCAAGGCCCCGTCTGCTCTCTCATTGGCAATATTTTGAAGAAGAGCAGGGGCGGATGGGGCCTCGGTTTAACTTCTCATCTGAAAGACGGCACCTCCGACAGTGCGGCGCTCCCTCAGTACTGCCCCTCCGACAGTGCGGCGCTCCCTCAGTACTGCCCCTCCGACAGTGCGGCGCTCCCTCAGTACTGCCCCTCCGACAGTGCGGCGCTCCCTCAGTACTGCCCCTCCGACAGTGCGGCGCTCCCTCAGTACTGCCCCTCCGACAGTGCTGCACTCCCTCAGTACTGCCCCTCCGACAGTGCAGCACTCCCTCAGTACTGCCCCTCCGACAGTGCAGCGCTCCCTCAGCACTGCCCCTCCGACAGTGCGGTGCTCCCTCAGCACTGCCCCTCCGACAGTGCGGCACTCCCTCAGTACTGCCCCTCCGACAGTGCGGCACTCCCTCAGTACTGCCCCTCCGACAGTGCGGTGCTCCCTCAGCACTGCCCCTCCGACAGTGCGGCGCTCCCTCAGCACTGCCCCTCTGACAGTGCAGCACTCCCTCAGCACTGCACTGGGAATGTCGGCCTAGACTTTTGTGCTCAAGTCCCTAGAGTGGAACTTGAACCCACAACCTTCTGACTTCTGACCACTGGCTGACTCAAAAGATCCCATGGCACTATTTCGAAGAAGAGCAGGGGAGTTCTCCCCGGTGTCCTGGGGCCAATATTTATCCCTCAATCAACATCACTAAAACAGATTATCTGCTCATTCATCATCATCATCATCATTATCATCATCATCATAGGCAGTCCATCGCAATCGAGGAAGACTTGCTTCCATTCGGCCCCTCGAGCCTGCTCCGCCATTCAATACGATCTTGGCCTCAGCTCCACTGCCCCGCCCACTCCCCCTAACCCTTCACTCTCTTAAATATATTCAATGACCCGGCCTCCACAGCTCTCTGGGGCAGAGAATTCTAAAGATTCACGACCCTCTGAGAGACGAAATTCCTCCTCATCTCCGTTTTAAATGGGCGACCCCTTATTCTGAAACTATGCCCCCTCATCGCCATAGACAGTCCCTCGGAATCGAGGAAGACTTGCTTCCACTCTAAAAGTGAGTTCTCAGGTGACTGAACAGTCCAATACAGTAATTACAGTCTCTGTCACAGGTGGGACAGACAGTGGTTGAAGAAAGGGTGGGTGGGGAGTCTGGTTTGCCGCACGCTCCTTCCGCTGCCTACGCTTGGTTTCTGCACGCTGTCGGCAACGAGACTCGAGGTGCTCAGCACCCTCCCAGATGCTCTTCCTCCATTTAGGGCGGTCTTTGGCCAGGGACTCCCAGGTGTCGGTGGGGATGTTGCACTTTATCAGGGAGGCTTTGAGGGTGTCCTTGTAACGTTTCCTCTGCCCATTTCTCGGCCCATTATCACATTGCTGTTTGTGGGAGCTTGCTGTGCGCAAATTGGTTGCTGCATTTCCTACATTACAACAGTGACTACACTCCAAAAAATACTGCCTTGGCTGTAAAGTGATTTGGACTTTGCAGTGGGGACTTTAAATTGGGGCCCCGTCTGCCCTCTCAGGTGGATGTAAAAAAGATCCCACTACACTATTCGAAGGAGAGCAGGGGAGTTCTCCCAGTGTTCTGGCCAATAATTATCCCTCAACCAACACCACCCGTGCTGTACCTGCCCTGGGAGTGTTTACATAAGAACATAAAAAATAGAAGCAGGAGTCGGCCATTCGGCCCCTCGAGCCTGCTCCACCATTCAATAAGATCATGGCTGATCTGATCCTGGACTCAACTCCACTTCCCTGCTCGCTCCCCATAACCCTTTACTCCCTTATCATTTAAGAAACTGTCCATTTCTGTCTTAAATATATTCAATGTCCCAGCCTCCACAGCTCTCTGAGGCAGCGAATTCCACAGATTAACAACCCTCTGAGAGAAGAAATTCCTCCTCATCTCAGTTTTAAACGGGCAGCCCCTGATTCTCAGATCATGCCCGAATGTTCTAGTCTCCCCTGTTATGTATGTATGTAAACCTCACCAATATGTAAGACTTGCCACCAGGGGGCACACCTGTGGGAGACCTCAGGGTCACCTGGGCAAGCAGGTATAAAAGGTGATCCACCATGCTGCTTCCCCACTCTGGAGTCACATTAAAGAGACAACAGTTCGAGCTTAAAATACAGTCTTGTGGAGTTATTCTGAACATTACATCCCCCATCAGTGGAAACATCCTCTCTGCATCCACCTTGTCGAGCCCCCTCATAATCTTATATGTTTCGATAAGATCAACTCTCATTCTTCTGAATTCCAATGAGTAGAGGCCCAACCTACTCATCCTTTCCTCATAAGACAACCCCCTCATCTCCGGAATCAACCGAGTGAACCTTCTCTGAACTGCCTCCAAAGCAAACATATCCTTTTGTAAATTTGGAAACCAAAACTGCACGCAGTATTCCAGGTGTGGCCTCACCAATACCCTGTATAGCTGTAGCAAGACTTCCCTGCTTTTATACTCCATCCCCTTTGCAATAAAGGCCAAGATTCCATTGGCCTTCCTGATCACTTGCTGTACCAGCATACTATCCTCTTGTGTTTCATGCACAAGGGAGCTTTACTCTGTATCTAACCCCCTGTACCTGCCCTGGGAGTGTTTGATGGGACAGTGTAGAGGGAGCTTTACTCTGTATCTAACCCCCTGTACCTGCCCTGGGAGTGTTTGATGGGACAGTGTAGAGGGAGCTTTACTCTGTATCTAACCCCCTGTACCTGCCCTGGGAGTGTTTGATGGGACAGTGCAGAGGGAGCTTTACTCTGTATCTAACCCCCTGTACCTGCCCTGGGAGTGTTTGATGGGACAGTGTAGAGGGAGCTTTACTCTGTATCTAACCCCGTGCTGTGCCTGCCCTGGGAGTGTTTGATGCTGATACTGGTGCCTCAAGTGTTGCAATTTGCAGCATTAACATCTTTCACATGATGAATAAAAAATTCATCAGAGGAAAATATTTCGACATGACTGGCCCAACATGTTGAGTGTCAGCACTCTTGCGTTGAGTGTCTCGATCCCCAGCTGAGGTTGATATCTGTCTTTGCGTTCTATTGTAGCACTTGTTGTTTTGAAAGCTGGGCTTTTATCTAACAGACTTTGTTTTGAAATGTGTTATGCGAGTTAAGAGCTGCTGTTGTTCCAGTTCCGTGCTGCACATTAACACTTGCTCCACACCACATCCAGCCGACTGGCGATCCCTCGGCAGTGGGATGGTTCTGCTTAGAGCAGAGAAGGTTAAGGGGAGATTTAATCGTGGTGTTCAAAATCAGAAAGGGTAAATAGCAACATCAACAACTTGCATTTTTATAGCGCCTTTAACACAGTAAAAAGGCGCTGCAGAGGCAAAACGAGACAAAATTTGACACCGAGCCACATAAGGAGATGTTAGGGACAGGTGACCAAAAGCTCGATCAACGAGGTTGGTTTTAAGGAACGTCTTAAAGGAGGAGAGAGAGGTGGAGAGGTTTAGGGAGGGAGTTCCAGAGCTTGGGGCCGAGGCAGCTGAAGGCACGGCCACCGATGGTGGAGCGATTATAATCAGGGATACGTGAGAGGCCAGAATTGCAGGACTGCAGAGATCTTGAAGGGTTATAGGGCTGGAGGAGATTATTTAGATTGTGAGAGGCAGAAATCAGGAGCAACTGTTCCCGGGGCAGGAGGGTCGGTAACCAGAGGGACACAGATTGACGATAATCGGCGATTGAACCAGAGGGGGAGATGGGGAGAATGTTTTTACGCAGCGAGTTGTTGTGATCGGGAACGCGCTGCCTGAAAGGGCGGTGGGAGCAGATTCAATAGTGACTTTCAATCGGGAATTGGATAAATACTTGATGGGGAAATAATTTGTGGGGCTGTGGGGAATGGGAAGAATTGCTGGCACATGCACGATGGACCGAATGGCCACGTTCTGTGCTGTGTAATTCTATCATTCAATGATTCCTCTCCTAAAGGCACGGACTCTCACTGGGGTACGGGTCCCACACATACCGACTCTCACTGGGGGGGTACGGGTCCCACACACACTGACTCTCACTGGGGTACAGTCCCACACATACTGACTCTTACTTGGGGGGAAAGGGTCCCACACACACTACTCTCACTTGGGGGGTACGGGTCCCACACACACTGACTCTTACTGGGGTACAGTCCCACACACACTGACCCTCACTGGGGTACGGGCCCCACACACACACTGACTCTCACTGGGGTATGGGTCCCACATGGACTGATTCTCACTGGGGTACGGGTCCCACACACTGACTCTCACTGGGGTACGGGTCCCACACACACTGACTCTCACTGGGGTACGTGTCCCACACACACTGACCCTCACTGGGGTACGGGTCCCACACACACTGACCCTCACTGGGGTACAGGTCCCACACACACTGACTCTCACTGGGGTACGGGTCCCACACACACTGACCCTCACTGGGGTACGGGTCCCACACACGGACCCTCACTGGGGTATGGGTCCCACACAGACTGACTCTCACTGGGGTACAGGTCCCACACACACTGACTCTCACTGGGGTACGGGTCCCACACACACTGACTCTCACTGGGGTACGGGTCCCACACACACTGACCCTCACTGGGGTACGGGTCCCACACACACTGACTCTCACTGGGGTACGGGTCCCACACACACTGACTCTCACTGGGGTACGGGTCCCACACACACTGACCCTCACTGGGGTACGGGTCCCACACACACTGACTCTCACTGGGGTACGGGTTCCACACACACTGACTCTCACTGGGGTACGGGTCCCACACAGACTGACTCTCACTGGGGTACAGTCCCACACACACTGACTCTCACTGGGGTTTGGATTCCTTTATCTCGATAGCCCCAGCATTCGTTGGGATGACAGTTTGTCAAAAATTGTGATGATTTATAATAAATAACCAATGTAATCCCGTTGACTCGTCTTGACAGGAGAGATTATCGGAATCTGTTGCACTGATTAAATACTCTGTACAGGATATTGAAGAGAAGCAGTTTTAATAAAGCCTTGCTCCAGCTTGGCGCACTTTCCATAAACAAACCTACGCTAATCCTCTTCTTGCAATCGCTCATTTCAGCGGTTAGTATTCAGTTAAGTCGTGCAGATATTGTCCATTCCTTTCACTGCCTCCGAGCTTCAAACACATTCAGCAGCATTTTGTTTTCAGGGTGATATTGCTGCACCAGTTTTCACCTCCTTTATCCTCTCCTGTCGCGCTAACCACAGAATCTCACAAATTTACAGCACGGAAGGAGGCCATTCGGCCCATCGTGTCCATGCCGGCCGACACAGAGCTACCCAGCCTAATCCCACTCTCCAGCTCTGGGTCCGTAGCCCTGCAGGTTACGGCACTTCAGGTGCACATCCAAGTACTTTTTAAATGTGGTGAGGGTTTCTGCCTCTACCACCCTTTCAGGCCGTGAGTTCCAGACCCCCACCACCCTCTGGGTGAAAAAAGTTCTCCTCATATCTCCTCTAAACCTTCTACCAATTATTTTAAATCTATGCCCCCTGGTTGTTGACCCCTCTGCTAAGGGAAACTCTATCCAGGCCCCTCATCATTTTATACACCTCAATCAGGTCTCCCCTCAACCTCCTCTGTTCCAAAGAAAACAACCCCAGCCTATCCAATCTTTCCTCATCGCTAACCCATGATATAGTGCGTTCTGCTGCACCATCCCTACAACCCCTTGTGCCAAGAACCCACCAGTGACTCAGCGGGCAGCCCTCTCGCCTCGGAATCAGACAGTTGTGGGTTCAAGTCTCCCATTTCCCAAGACCTGAGCACATAATCCAGGCCAACACTCCCAGTGCAGTGCTGAGCGAGTGCCGCACTGTCGGAGGGACAGTACTGAGGGAGCGCCGTACTGTCGGAGGAGCAGTACTGAGGGAGCGCCGCACTGTCGGAGGGGCAGTACTGAGGGAGTGCCGCACTGTCGGAGGGGCAGTACTGAGGGAGCGCTGCAATGTCGGAGGGGCAGTACTGAGGGAGCGCCGCACTGTCGGAGGGGCAGTACTGAGGGAGTGCCGCACTGTCGGAGGGGCAGTACTGAGGGAGCGCCGCACTGTCGGAGGGGCAGTACTGAGGGAGCGCTGCAATGTTGGAGGGGCAGTACTGAGGGAGCGCGGCACTTTCGGAGGGGCAGTACTGAGGGAGTGCCGCACTGTCGGAGGGACAGTACTGAGGGAGCGCTGCAATGTTGGAGGGGCAGTACTGAGGGAGCGCTGCAATGTTGGAGGGGCAGTACTGAGGGAGCGCGGCACTTTCGGAGGGGCAGTACTGAGGGAGTGCCGCACTGTTGGAGGGGCAGTACTGAGGGAGTGCCGCACTGTCGGAGGGGCAGTACTGAGGGAGTGCAGCACTGTCGGAGGGGCAGTACTGAGGGAGTGCTGCACTGTCAGAGGGGCAGTACTGAGGGAGCGCCGCACTGTCGGAGGTGCTGTCTTTAGGATGAGACGTTAAACCGAGGCCCCGTCTACTCTCTAAGGTGGAGGTAAAAGATCCCAAGGCACTATTTTGAAGAAGAGCAGGGGAGTTCTCCCTGGATCAATATTTATCCCTCAATCAACATCAATAAAAAAACATTTCATTCAAATAAACTATTTAATTGCAGTTTGTGGGAGCTTGCTGTGTATAGATTAGCTGCTGCGTTTCCTGCATTGCAACATTTCAAAATGTACTTCATGGGCGGTAAAACGCTTGGGGCAGCCTGGGGTTGTGCAAGGCGAGCTATAAATGCAAGTTCTTTCTCTCTGTCTACAACTTGCATAAGTGCCTGTTCTAAATGCATTAGCTTGGCTCAGTTGATGGAGCTTTTGTCTTTGGGTCATTGAGCGAGTGTTAAATCGATGGAACAGGCCCCCCTGGGAGACGACAGAAGCCCAGAGTGTTTCCTTTATTACTCACACCGAGGATGCGGAATTTATTGGCCATCCTGAGATGCTCTAATGAGGTAACTGAGTGCTTTCCTAGATCACGGCGGGGAGCAGGGAGACAACCATACTGATGTGGCTCTGGTGTCACATTGTTTTAGTGTTTAAATATACTTTATTCATAAAGATTTGTCAAAGGATGTTACATTACTTTTCAAGGTACATTACATTGTATTGGAGGCAGTTCAGAGAAGGTTCACTCGGTTGATTCCTGAGATGAAGGGGTTGGCTTATGAAGAAAGGTTGAGCAGGTTGGGCCTCTACTCATTGGAGTTGAGAAGAATGAGAGGTGATCTTATTGAAATATATAAGATACCGAGGGAGCTTGACAGGGTAGATGCAAAGAGGATGTTTCCCCTCGTGGGGGAATCTAGAACTGGGGGGTAAAGTCTCAGAATAAGGGGCCGCCCATTTAAAACTGAGATGAGGAGGAATTTCTTCTCTCAGAGGGTTGTAAATCTGTGGAATTCGCTGCCCCAGAGAGCGCACAGAGAGGGGCACAGCACTACCCCGTGTTAAAGGGGAGGGCCGCGTTGCTGACTCTGTGGGTCCCGACCCGGACCACCAGGGAGCGGGGTGCCAGGGCATCGAGTGGCGTGTCGTGGCACGGACCCCGCCCGGCGTCCCACCATGCAACGGGCCGCCAACCGTAAGTTCGACAATTTTTTTTTGTGAGCGCCACCTCCCCTTTAACTACCCCCCCTCCACCCCACCTACCCCCCTCTACACTCCCCCGCCCCCCAACCCCCCCATCCACCCCCCCAACCCTCCCTTCTCTCCTCTCCCCTCACCCCCCCATCCAACCCCCCAACCCCCCTTACTCCCCCCAACCCCCTCTCCACACCCCCCACACCCCCACCACCTCCCCCCCACTCCCCACACCCCCACCCTCCCTCCCCCACCTCCCTCTCCACACCCCCCACTCCCCTCCACCCCCCCAACCCTCCCTTCTCCCCCCACCCCCCTCTCCACACCCCCCACACCCCCCCCCACCTCCCCCCCACTCCTCACACCCCCACCCTCCCTCCCCCATCTCCCTCTCCACACCCCCCACACCCCCACCACCTCCCCCCCACACCCCCACCCCCCCTCCCCCCACCTCCCTCTCCACACCCCCCACCCCCCCCCCAACCCTCCCTTCTCCCCCCTCCCCCCACCCCCCTCTCCCCACCCCCGTCTCCACACCCCCCACACTCCACCCCCTACCCCCCACACCCCCACACCCCCTCCCCCCACCTCCCTCTCCACACCCATCACTCCCCTCCACCCCGCACCCCCCCATCCACCCCCCCAACCCTCCCTTCTCTCCCCACCCCCCTCCCCCCACCTCCCTCTCCACACCCCCCACACCCCCACTCCCCTACGCCCCCCACGCCTGCTGAAGTGCGGAGCTCCCTCCCACAAAAAGCGGTAGATGGAGCTGAATGAATTATTCTAAATGTGGGAGCGCCAGACGCTTGCTGACCAAGTGTATAACAGGATACGGAGCCAAGGCGGGTGGATAGGACACCGATTGGCCGAGAGCTCATTGAATGGCAGAGCAGGGTCGAGGGGCTAAATGGCCTCCTTCTGCACCGAGGCCTCGCAGCCGTGCAGGCTCAGGCTGGATGGACAAGATGGGGGTCTCCTGTCTGCAATTGCGCGCGTGTTCATGAGAGACCATTTTGCGGACAGCTCTCACCCGACCTTCCCCTCCCCCACACACCGACACGGGCAGGTCACCAGCCCAACTCGGTCCGCACGCAATTGAGGCAAAGCATTAAAGTGTGTCCCATCCCCCGCCCGCCTGCCAACTCCCTCCCCAAGCGCTGCCCATTAAATGCTTCTCAGGACCAGAGCGGGTGCAACACTTAATTAACGCATAACACCGCAAAGGGATCAGGTGCAAGACAGGTTTTGAGTCATAACAGGGCCGCTGTAATGAGCAGTTCTAATTTCAGGCTGGAGGCAATGTTCCCAAATGCTTTAATTGGTTCGAGAAGGTTGGTGTTCGAGCTCTTAGTGTTGCTGCTGAACTCCTGGAGGTGGCTATTCCCCTGCAGTATGCCTCACCCAATGTTCCCAGATCAGTCTTTGCCCGCAGTTCCACCAGCTCCCTGCGATTCCCTGCCGGTTTTCCCGGGGCTGTCCTGCATTCCCTCTGCTGCCCGATATTATTTCCTAAGCGTGCCTGTGGGTGAACCTTGATCGGGTGTTTGCGTACAGATCTTTGAATGTGGCCGGACAGATTAACACAACAGTTGATAAAGCACACGGAATCCTGGGCTTTATAAATAGATTTTCTACGTTACACTTCCGAGAATCACAGAACGGTTACAGCACAGGAGGAGGCCATTCGGCCCATCGAGCCCGTGCCGGCTCTCTGCAAGAGCCCCTCAGCCAGTCCCACTCCCCCGCCCTTTCTCCATAGCCCTGCAATTTTTATTTCTTCAGCTACTTATCCAATTCCCTTTTGAAAGCCACGATTGAGTCTGCCTCCAGCACCCTCTCAGGCAGCGCATTCCAGATCCTAACCACTCGCTGAGTAAACACGTTTTCCCTCGTGTCGCCTTTGGTTCTTCTGCCAATCGCCTTAAATCTGTGTCCTCTGGTTCCCGACCCTTCCACCAATGGGAACAGTTTCTCTCTCTCTCTACTCTGTCCAGGCCCCTCATAATTTTGAACACCTCGATCAAATCTCCTCTCAACCTTCTCTGCTCCAAGGAGAACAACCCCAGCTTCTCCAGTCTATCCCCGTCACTGAAGTCCCTCATCCCGGGAACCATTCTCGGAAATCTTTTCTGCTCCCTCTCTCAGGCCTTCACATCCTTCCTAAAGTGCGGTGCCCAGAATTGGACACAATACTCCAGTTGAGGCTGAACCAGTGTTGTATACAGGTTCATCATAACTTCCACACTTTTGTACTGTATACATGAAGCTGCCTGGGGCAGAGAATTCCAAAGATTCACCACCCTCTGAGTGAAGAAATTCCTCCTCATCTCAGTCCTAAATGGCCGACCCCTTATCCTGAGACTAAGGTGATGCAAAGGGCTGGGGAAAAAAGAAAGACTTGCATTTATATAGCGCCTTTCACGACCACCAGACGTCTCAAAACACTTTACAGCCAATGAAGTAGTTTTGGAGTGTAGTCACTGTTGTAATTTGGGAAACGCGGCAACACAGCAAGCTCCCACACACAGCAATGTGATAATGACCAGATAATCTGTTTTTGTGATGTTAATTGAGGGATAAATATTGGCCCCAGGACACCGGGGAGAACTCCCCTGCTCTTCTTCAAAATAGTGCCGTGGGATCTTTTACATCCACCTGAGAGAGCAGACGGGGCCTCGGTTTAATGTCTCATCTGAAGGGTGGCCCCTCTGACAGTGCGGCACTCCCTCAGTACTGCCCCTCCGACAGTGCGGCGCTCCCTCAGTACTGCCCCTCCGACAGTGCGGCGCTCCCTCAGTACTGCCCCTCCGACAGTGCGGCACTCCCTCAGTACTGCCCCTCCGACAGTGTGGCGCTTCCTCAGTACTGCCCCTCCGACAGTGCAGCACTCCCTCAGCACTGCCCCTCCGACAGTGCGGTGCTCCCTCAGTACTGCCCCTCCGACAGTGCGGGGCTCCCTCAGTACTGCCCCTCCGACAGTGCGGCGCTCCCTCAGTACTGCCCCTCCGACAGTGCAGCACTCCCTCAGTACTGCCCCTCCGACAGTGCGGCACTCCCTCAGTACTGCACTGGGAGGGTCAGCCTGGATTTTTGTGCTCAAGTCCCTGGAGTGGGACTTGAACCCACGACCTTCTGACTCAGAGGTGAGGGTGCTGCCCACTGAAACAAGAGGCCGTGATCAGAGGGACGGAGAGTTTGGAGGAAGTTGTATGGCTGGAGGAGGTTACAGAGATAGGGAGCGCGTGAAGCAGCAAAGTGATTTAAATGTAGTTTTATTTCCATTAACGTTGAACGTGACTCTGTCTGGAGATGACAACTCTCTTGTGATGAATTTAAAACCACTTTTCCACGAGGCACTTAGGACCAGTTAACACTGATTGTCCCAGCGATCTTTTCCGCCCTTTTTATGCTAAATGAGTTTTACATAAGAACTAGGTTCCAACAAATAAGAGCAGGAGTCGGCCATTCGGCCCCTCGAGCCTGCTCCGCCATTCAATGCGATCGTGGCTGATCTGATTTAGTTGGCCCACACAGATCCATCCGAGCTCCTGACTGCCCCAGGAAACCTTCGCTGCTCTGGCACCTCGGCCAGTTTACAACAGACCTGTGGAAACCGTGTTTCAGTGAGTGAGTGGTCAATCTATGGTTCGCTCTCTCCTGGGAGACGGTGGAAACAGTTACTATTGATTCATTCAAATGCAAGCTCGATAAGATTTTTTTCAGATAATAACATTTCGGGATGGAGTATGTGAGTAAAGTGAGACGTGATGTGGTGAGTGTCGCGACGTCGGGAGGAGCATAGTATTTGGGCCTGTGGTTCCCCAAGCTCGCCCACACTGGGGGGTTCCTTGCCTCGTGTCTGGGTCAGTTGTAAACTTAAAATACAATGAATTCTCAGGGTGTGGTTATCACTCGCAAGGCTGGTGTTTATTTCCCATCCCCCTTGTTGCCCCTTGAGAAGGTGGTGGTTAGCTCATCCGCTGCTGAAGCCCTCATCCGTGCCTTTGTTACCTCTAGACTTGACTATTCCAACGCACTCCTGGCCGGCCTCCCACATTCTACCCGACGTAAACTAGAGGTGATCCAAAACTTGGCTGCCCCGTGTCCTAACTCACACCGAGACCCGCTCACCCATCACCCTCTGTGCTCACTGCCCCGTGTCCTAACTCACACCGAGTCCCACTCACCCATCACCCCCTGTGCTCACTGCCCCGTGTCCTAACTCACACCGAGACCCGCTCACCCATCACCCCCTGTGCTCACTGCCCCGTGTCCTAACTCACACCGAGTCCCACTCACCCATCACCCCCTGTGCTCACTGACCTACATTGGCTCCCGATTAAGCAACGCCTCGATTTCAAAATTCTCATCCTTGTGTTCAAATCCCTCCATGACCTCGCCCCTCCCTATCTCTGTAATCTCCTCCAGCCTCACAACCCCCTGAGATCTCTGTGCTCCTCCAATTCTGGCCTCTTGAGCATCCCTGATTATAATCACTCCACCATCGGTGGCTGTGCCTTCAGCTGCCTGGGCCCCAAGCTCTGGAACTCCCTCCCTAAACCTCTCCGCCTCTCTCTCCTCCTTTAAGATGCTCCTTAAAACCTGCCTCTTGGATCAATATCTCCTTATGCAGCTCGGTGTCAAATTCTGTTTGATAATTGCTCCTGCGTAGCGCCTTGGGACATTTTTTTCCAATAAAGGCACTATATAAATGTGAGTTGTTGTTGAGGCTTCTTCTTGAACCGCTGCAGTCCGTGTGGTGAAGGTGCTCCCACAGTGCTGTTAGGGAGGGAGTTCCAGGATTGTGACCCAGCGACGATGAAGGAACGGCCGATATATTCCCAAGTCAGGATGGTGTGTGACTGGGAGGGGAACGTGGAGGTGATGGTGTGACGCCCTCGCAGTTGACTAGCCAGATCAGCCACGATCGTACTGAATGGTGGAGCAGGCTCGAGGGGCTGAATGGCCGACTCCTGCTCCTATTTCTTATGTTCTTATTGTTGTGTATGGAGAAAGAGTCAGACTGAACACTGTGACTCAAAGTAAAGTGTGACCGTAGTCTTTTATTGTAGGTCTCCAGAGTGACTCTCCAACCTGTGAAGAAGCCTCCTTAAATACCTGTGCTCCCAAGGGATTATGGGATCCCTTGGGACTCCAGGGGATGAGCCCTCTGGTGGCTGTACAGAGTAAATACAAGTCCACATATATAACACGTATGTTCAGATGGGACTCGCCGTCTTTGCCTGACTCCGAAGAATGGTGAGGTACGAGAGGTGGACCGATTGCTATGACGATTGTGGTGGTCGGGGACAAGATCAAATGTGTGGCGGGGGGGGGACGGACGGACGAGCTTGAGTGGCGCAGGTGATGGGTTGTTGTTTAATTATATGCAAGGACACACACACACACTCACATCTCGTGGTTTGCCCAGTGCGTTGGGTAGCGGGAAGCCAGAGGGTTTAATACAAGTTGCAATCAAAGTGCTTACCAGGCAATTTGTCCACAAAAAAGTGAATAAATATGATGTGTGGGTGGGCGAGAAGCCCCCGAGGGAGACGGAGGAGAACAGATGCTGGTCCTGTGATTAATGTCAGCACAGCCTCTGATTCCAGCAACCTCATTTACAGCTAATTAAATTTCTTGCAATATTTTCGCTACCAGAATGTGATATTTCTTTGGAATTGAGAGGAAGTCCCTGCTGATTGGAGCAGCTATTACAGATGGTGCTTGCTGCTGATAACGAGCTCCGTTTCAAAGGGCGCAACGTGTCGACGCTTTAAACGCTCTGTTTGCTGACTGACTGTGGCGAGGGAGGGCCTGAATGGGAGGGGGAGGGAGCCTTGTAAAGACCCCCGAGACCTTTTCGACGCCTCACAGACGCAGCCGAGCGATATTTATGTCAAGTTACAATTTTGCCTTGTGTAAAGCCAGCTCTATTTTGATCACAGAATCTCAGAAATTTACAGCACGGAAGGAGGCCATTCGGCCCATCGTGTCCGTGCCGGCCGACAAAGAGCTACCCAGCCTAATCCCACTCTCCAGCTCTGGGTCCGTAGCCCTGCAGGTTACAGCATTTCAGGTGCACATCCAAGTACTTTTTAAATGTGGTGAGGGTTTCTGCCTCTACCACCCTTTCAGGCCGTGAGTTCCAGACCCCCACCGCCCTCTGGGTGAAGAAATTTCCCCTCAAATCCCCTCTCAACCTCCCCCCGATTACTTTAAATCTATGCCCCTGGTTTGTTGACCCCTCTGCTAAGGGAAATGGGTCTGTTCTATCCACTCTACCTGGGCCCCTCAATCAATATACAGCTCAATCAGCCTGCTCTGTTCCAAAGAAAACAACCCCAGCCTATCCAATCTTTCCTCATCGCTAAAATTCTCCAGTCCAGGCAACATCTTTGTAAATCTCCTCTGTACCCTCTCTAGTGCAATCACATCTTTCCTGTAATGTGGTGACCAGAACTGCACGCAGTACTCTAGCTGTGGCCTAACCAGTGTTTTATACAGTTCAAGCATAAGCATCAGGAGGTGGTTCTTGTCCCAGAGAATAGTGAACCTCTGGCTTCTTCGGCAGCATCTCCCAAACCCGCGACCTCTACCACCTAGAAGGACAAGGGCAGCAGGCGCATGGGAACACCACCACCTCCACGTTCCCCTCCCAGTCACACACCATCCTGACTGGGAAATATATCGGCCGTTCCTTCATCGTCGCTGGGTCACAATCCTGGAACTCCCTCCCTAACAGCACTGTGGGAGCACCTTCACCACACGGACTGCAGCGGTTCAAGAAGGCGGCTCACCACCACCTTCTCAAGGGGCAATTAGGGACGGGCAATAAATGCCGGCCTTGCCAGCGACGCCCACATCCCAGGAACCAATAAAAAAACAATAACAGGCCGTTGTCTCGTGCGATGGCCGCTGATTCGCCGAATTGCTCCAAGTGAGAACTGGACCTGTTTCTGGCCGGGACGGCAATCACCTGGTACGTTACAGGTGGGACAGACAGACGTTGGAGGAAGGGGAGGGTGGGGCAGGTTTGCCGCACACTCCTTCCGCTGCCTGCGCTTGCTTTCTGCATGCTCTCGGCGACGAGACTCGAGGTGCTCAGCGCCCTCCCGGATGCACTTCCTCCACTTAGGGCGGTCTTTGGCCAGGGACTCCCAGGTGTCGGTGGGGATGTTGCACTTTATCAGGGAGGCTTTGAGGGTGTCCTTGTAACGGTTCCTCTGCCCACCTTTGGCTCATTTGCCGTGAAGGAGTTCCGAGTAGAGCGCTTGCTTTGGGAGTCTCGTGTCGGGCATGCGAACAATGTGGCCCGCCCAGCGGAGCTGGCCGAGTGTGGTCAGTGCTTCAATGCTGGGGATGTTGGCCTGGTCGAGGACGCTAACGTTGGTGTGTCTATCCTCCCAGGGGATTTGTAGGATCTTGCGGAGACATCGTTGGTGGTATTTCTCCAGTGACTTGAGGTGTCTGCTATACTGAGGGAGCACTGCTCTGTCGGAGGTGAAATCTTTTGGATGAGACGTTAAACCGAGGCCCCATCTGCTCCCTCAGGTGGATGTAAAATATCCCAGGGCACTATTTCGTAGAAGAGCAGGGGAGTTATCCCCGGTGTTCTGGCCAATATTTATCTCTCAGTCAACATCACTAAAGTAGATTATCTGGTCATTATCACATTGCTGTGTGTGGGAGCTTGCTGTGCGCAAATTGGCTGCTGCGTTTCCCACATTACAACAGTGACTACACTCCAAAAGTACTTCATTGGCTGTAAAACGCTTTGAGACGTCCGGTGGTCGTGAAAGGTGCTATAGAAATGCAAGTCTTTTTTTTCTTTCTTTAAACCTCTCTATCTCTCTCTCCTCCTTTAAAATGCTGCTTAAAACCGACCTCTTGGACCCAGCTTTTGGTCACCTGGCCCAATATCTCCTTACGTCTCAAATTCTGTTTTGATAATCGCTCCTGTGCAGCGCCTCAGGACGTTTTACTGCGTATAAGGTGCTATATAAATGCAAGTTGTTATTGTTAAACTCATCTTCTAAGGCGCTCCATCCCTTGCCCTCCCCCCTCGGTGACTCGGGTTTAATCCCCACTCTGTGCTCTGGTGGCTGGTCTAAGCTAAGGGGGTAGAGCAGAGTTAAAGCAAGGCTACAATTGGCATAATCGGCCCTGGGTGAGCAAGGGTTAATATCGGAATCCAGCGTGGCTCCTGCCCCCTGGTTCCTCGCCGGTTACTTGTGCCGGGGAAGGGTTGCAGGTGTATGCCAGGCAAGCAGAGGGATGGTTGGGCTCAGCCGTGAGGCCTCCCGCTGTCAAATAGCACATATGTGGCATTGGGCTGGGAGAGGGCTAGCTGGCGTCGGGGGGACCCGCGTGCTTGAATGTGTCGGCACATAGTTGGCCAATACTCACTGGAGTTTAGAAGAATGAGAGGTGATCTTATTGAAACGTATCAGATTCTGAGGCGGCTTGACAGGGTAGATGCAGAGAGGATGTTTCCCCTCGTGGGGGAATCTAGAACTAGCCTTCGGTTGCTTGAGGAAGAGAGTGTTCGAAGACCAGGCTCTCAAATCTGGCACCAAGCTTATGGTTTACAGGGCTGTAGTAATACCCGCCCTCCTGTATGGCTCAGAGACATGGACCATGTTCAGTAGACACCTCAAGTCGCTGGAGAAATATCACCAATGCTGTCTCCGCAAGATCCTGCAAATCCCCTGGGAGGACAGACGCATCAACATCAGTGTCCTCGACCAGGCCAACATCCCCAGCATCGAAGCACTGACCACACTCGACCAGCTCCGCTGGGCAGGGCCACATTGTCCGCATGCCTGACACAAGACTCTCAAAGCAAGCGCTCTACTCGGAGCTCCTTCACGGCAAGCGAGCCCCAGGTGGGCAGAGGAAACGTTACAGGGACACCCTCAAAACCTCCCTGATAAAATGCAACATCCCCACCGACACCTGGGAGTGCCTGGCCAAAGACCGCCCTAAATGGAGGAAGAGCATCTGGGAGGGCGCCGAGCACCTCGAGTCTCGTCGCCGAGAGCATGCAGAAACCAAGCGCAGGCAGCGGAAGGAGCGTGCGGCAAACCAGTCCCACCCTCCCTTTCCTCAACCACTGTCTGTCCCACCTGTGACAGAGACTGTAATTCCCGTATTGGACTGTTCAGTCACCTGAGAACTCACTTTTAGAGTGGAAGCGAGTCTTCCTTGATTCCGAGGGACTGCCTATGGCGATGAGGGGGCATAGTTTCAGAATAAGGGGTCGCCCATTTAAAACAGAGATGAGGAGGAATTTCGTCTCTCAGAGGGTCGTGAATCTTTAGAATTCTCTGCCCCAGAGAGCTGTGGAGGCTGGGTCATTGAATATATTTAAGGGAGTGAAGGGTTATGGGGAGCGGGCGGGGAAGTGGAGTTGAGGCCAAGATCGGATCAGTCATGATCTTGTTGAATGGCGGAGCAGGCTCGAGGGGCCAGGTGGCCGACTAAGGCTCCTATAATACATTTTTTCTTATAATAAGCTCCATGTGTAAGAGAGGAGGAGAGGGAAGGAGGAGGAGAGGGAGGGAGGAGGAGAGGGAGGGAGGGAGGAGGAGAGAATTGTGGCTGAGAAACCCAAGCTGGAATACTGTATTGATTATAAGCAGGCAGGCAAGGCATGCTGGGAAGCATGACCTTAATGTTATGGCATGGCCTGATCCAAAGTGACATCACCGCCGGCCAATGGCGGCCTCTGGTGGTTGGTGAATGTGCAGAGTTCCACTCAAGGTTCCCGACAAAAGCACAGCGATCGGAGAGACTTTCCGTTCCTGTTTCTTGATATACTTGCTGCTGGTGTTTCTGCTTTAGCTTCCGATAGAGGAGCCAATCTCTCCCCTCGCCACTCAGCTACTGGAGCAGACTCGGGCGCGGGTCTGAAGTGGATTGAAGTCCGTGCTCTTTTTAACTCACAGAACCAGATCGCTTTCTGCATTTTCCGCTCTATCCAACCCCCCAATAATACCCTGACAATCGACTTCCACACCATAAGCGATATTTACTTTTTGTGTTTTTTCCTGAGGGGTCACCCAGCTCATCCTACAGGAAAGATAGAAAGATAGTCTTACATTTCCTTGGGACTGTGTCAGTGTGGCTCAGTCGGTCTCACTCCCCGTCACAAGGTCGAGGGTTCAAGCCCCACCCCAGAGACCGGAGCACATAATCCAGGCCGACATTCCCAGCGCAGTACTGAGGGAGTGCCGCACTGTCGGAGGGGCAGTACTGAGGGAGTGCCGCACTGTCGGAGGGGCAGTACTGAGGGAGTGCCGCACTGTCGGAGGGGCAGTACTGAGGGAGCGCCGCACTGTCGGAGGGGCAGTACTGAGGGAGTGCCGCACTGTCGGAGGGGCAGTACTGAGGGAGCGCCGCACTGTCGGAGGGGCGGTACTGAGGGAGCGCTGCACTGTCGGAGGGGCGGTACTGAGGGAGTGCCGCACTGTCGGTGGGGCAGTACTGAGGGAGCGCCGCACTGTCGGAGGGGCAGTACTGAGAGAGTGCCGCACTGTCGGAGGGGCAGTGCTGAGGGAGCGCCGCACTGTCAGAGGGGCAGTACTGAGGGAGTGCCGCACTGTCGGAGGGGCAGTACTGAGGGAGTGCCGCACTGTCGGAGGGGCAGTACTGAGGGAGCGCCGCACTGTCAGAGGGGCAGTACTGAGGGAGTGCCGCACTGTCGGAGGGGCAGTACTGAGGGAGCGCCGCACTGTCGGAGGGGCAGTACTGAGGGAGCGCTGCACTGTCGGAGGGGCAGTAATGAGGGAGCGCCGCACTGTCGGAGGGGCAGTGCTGAGGGAGCACCGCACTGTCGGAGGGGCAGTGCTGAGGGAGCGCCGCACTGTCGGAGGGGCAGTACTGAGGGAGCGCTGCACTGTCGGAGGGGCAGTACTGAGGGAGCGCCGCACTGTCGGAGGGGCAGTGCTGAGGGAGCACCGCACTGTCGGAGGGGCTGTCACTCAGATGAGACGTTAAACCGAGGCCCCCGTCTGCTCTCTCAGGTGGATGTAAAAGATCCCATGGCACTATTTTGAAGAAGCGCAGGGGAGTTCTCCCCGGTGTCCTGGGACCAATATCTATCCCTCAACCAACATCACTAAAACAGATTCTCTGGTCATTATCACATTGCTGTGTGTGGGAGCTTGCTGTGCCAAATATGCTGCCGTGTTTCCCACGTGACGACAGTGACTACACTCCAGAAAGTACCTGATTGGCTGTGAAGCGGTTTTGGGATGTCCTGAGGTTGTGTAAGGAGCTGTGGAAATGCAAGTTAATATAAAACACAGAGGCGGTGGAATTGGATGCATTTGTGCCTCTCGTTGGGCGCGCTGACGGGGTGCAAATGATTTCCCGCCCGGGCACCGTGCTGTCAACGCCTCCCGCCATATTGGGCAGGCGTTTAGCGGCGGCGCTACGGCATTGCGCCCGATCTCGTGTGGCCGGAGAATGCGACGACTCCGCCACGCGCACCGCCCTGTTAGCGCCACAAAATGGCCGTTCGCGCACCCCCCCCGCGAGGCAGCGGCGGGCGGAAACTCCGACAGCAGCAGGAGGCGTGTATCGGGCACCCGGCCGTTACCAGGGCGACGGTCAAAGGCGAGGTGGCTGAGTGGGAAAAAATGTACCTTCTTGTAGCCGCTGCTGATCGGGATTCTTCGCGGGGGCCCTGACTGCGAGCGTTCAGCCCCGGCGCACGGCCCGAGGGCTGGGCTGATCGCGCGGCAACTCCCGCTCCATGGTGGTCCAGGTCACTCCCTGAGTCGGTATCGTCCCTCTGAGGGAGGGAGGGGCCCCTCAGACGCGGCAGTGATGCACGGCCCAGTGTACATCGCTGCTGAGCCGTCCGAACCGTTAACGTTAGTGGCTCAGCAAGCAAACAAAGACTTGCATTTATATAGCACCTTTCACGGCCACCGGACGTCTCAAAGCTCTTTACAGCCAAAGAAACGTTTATTTATATAGCGCCTTTAACGTAGTAAAACGTCCCAAGGCGCTCCACAACAATGTTACAACACGTGAGATATTGACCACTGAGGGAAAGCGAGAAAAAGCGTGAGGAGGCAGTGTAACAAGAGATTAAAGTCACTGTTGTAATGTGGGAAACGCGGCAGCCAACTTGTGCACAGCAAGCTCCCACACACAGCAATGTGACAACAACCAGAGAATCTGTTTTAGTGATGTTGGTTGAGGGATAAATATTGGCCCCAGGACACCGGGGAGAACTCCCCCTGCTCTTCTTCAAAATAGTTCCGTGGGATCTTGTACGTCCACCTGAGAGAGCAAACGGGGCCTCAGTTTAATGTCTCAGCTGAAAGATGGCCCCTTCGACAGTGCGGCACTCCCTCAGTACTGCCCCTCCGACAGTGCGGCACTCCCTCAGTACTGCCGCTCCGACAGTGCGGCACTCCCTCAGTACTGCCCCTCCGACAGTGCAGCACTCCCTCAGTACTGCCCCTCCGAAAGTGCGGCACTCCCTCAATACTGCCCCTCCGACAGTGCGGCACTCCCTCAGTACTGCCCCTCAGATAGTGCGGCACTCCCTCAGTACTGCCCCTCCAACAGTGCAGCACTCCCTCAGTACTGCCACTCCGACAGTGCGGCACTCCCTTAGCACGGCACTGGAAGTATTGGCCTAGATTTATGTGCTCAAGACCCTGGAGTGAGGCTTGATTTAGCATTCCGCTTCTTTCCGGGGCGATAATCCGAATTGCTGTAGAGGGCCCAGACTTCAGCGCCTGCTCTAAGTCCCACACCTCCGGACTGTTCCCGCCCACAAACGGGGCAACATTGCATTTCTCCCCCAAAGACACAGTTAATTACTTTTCCAAACAATGTCTCACATGGTTATCGCTTGCTGTTCGATTTTGATGTTTTTGTCAAGGTCACACTGGGAGTGATGTGCTTGGCCATCAGGGATGTCCAATTAAGACCTGCGCTATAAGTTTGACATTCTCCGTAATTTGCCAGGACCTTCTGCTGCTCACAGGCTGAATTATTTCCGTCAGATCACAGAATGTCTGATATCTGTAAATCAAGAAAGGAAGCAGGTGGCACAGACTGTGCTGACATGAATACTTTCTGTCTTGCTTGTAGACTGGACATTTCAAAGGTCAGATGTTCCAATCCTTCCTCACATTCCAATTTATAAGAAAGAAAGGACTTGCATTTATATAGCACCTCTTATGTCTTCATGACATCCCAAAGCCCTTTACAGCCAATTAGCAGCTTTACCTTTGAAGTGCAGTCACTGTTGTAATGCAGGAAACGCAGCAAGTTCCCACACACAACAATGTGGCAACGACCAGATAATCTGTTTTAGTGATGTTGATTGAGGGATAAATATTGGCCCCAGGACACCGGGGAGAACTCCCCTGCTCTTCTTCAAAATATTGCCAGGGGATCACCTGAGGGAGCAGACGGGGCCTCGGTTTAATGTCGCATCCAAAAGACAGCACCTCCAACAGTGCGGCGCTCCCTCAGTACTGCCCCTCCGACAGTGCGGCACTCCCTCAGTACTGCCCCTCCGACAGTGCGGCACTCCCTCAGTACTGCCCCTCCGACAGTGCGGCACTCCCTCAGTACTGCCCCTCCGACAGTGCGGCGCTCCCTCAGTACTGCCCCTCCGACAGTGCGGCACTCCCTCAGTACTGCCCCTCCGACAGACAGTGCGGCACTCCCTCAGTACTGCCCCTCCGACAGTGCGGCACTCCCTCAGTACTGCCCCTCCGACAGTGCGGCGCTCCCTCAGTACTGCCCCTCCGACAGTGCGGCACTCCCTCAGTACTGCCCCTCCGACAGTGCGGCACTTCCTCAGTACTGCCCCTCCGACAGTGCGGCACTCCCTCAGTATTGCATTGGAGTGTCAGCCTAGATTATGGTGCTCATGTCCCTGGTGTAGGACTTGAACCCACAACCTTCTGTCTCAGAGGTGAGGGTGCTGCCCACTGAGCCACAGCTGACACCTATATATAGGTAATGTATGTAATAATTATTGTTCTCTGAAATGTCAGGACTATTTCAAAGAGCAGGGATCCCTCAATCAACATCACTAAAACAGATTCTCTGGTCATGTTTGTGGGAGCTTGCTGTGCACAGACTTGCGGCTGCGTTTCCCAAATTACAACAGTGACTACACTCTAAAAGTGCTTCATTGGCTGTAAAGCGCTTTGGAACGTTCGGTGGTCGTCTTTCGTTTCTTTCTTTTGTATGTGAAGCTGCTGCTTCAGGGATGTTGCAGGTCCAGTGTTAGTGGCCAGCCTCCTGTGTCTTCATCAGGTGGACCTTCCTTGTTGCTGAGCCTAGCTATTCAACCATGGGGTGCTCGCACAACATGGCCGACCAACACTGCTCCCACCCGACGTGCGCTCTCACATATACTTCGTACTGGGGGGGGGTGGGGGGAGATGGGGAAGGGTCACTGGTCGGCAATCAGGAGAGAGAATCCTGGCTGAGTTCCCCCCACAGTTTCAGGATACCAATTGAGAAGGTCAGCACCCCCTGCCCCTCCGGGTCAAGTTTGGGGCAACCAATATCGGCCTGTTCACCATTAATCAGTTCAACGGGCCACAAGTAGGTTTTTCTCATCACAGAATCTTACAGCACAGAGGAGGCCATTCGGCCCATCGAGCCTGTGCCGGCTCTGTGACAGAGCGATCCAATCAGTCCCACTCCCCCCGCTCTCTCCCCACAGCCCCGCTAATGTTTCCTGTTCAAGTATTTATCCAATTCCCTTTTGAAAGTTACCATTGAATCTGTCATGTATCCGACACGGCCACCAGGGGGCACCTCAGTGGGAGACTTGCAGGTTACCTGTACAGGTGTGCCTGGCCTAGTATAAAAGGCAGGCCAGCAGGTGTGATCCTCACTGGAGTTATCAATAATGGACTAAGGTCACTACAGTTCAAGTATAACACACTGCCTCGTGGAGTCATTATCAGAGCATCCTAGGACACAACAGAATCTGCTCCCACCGCCCTTTCAGGCAGCGCGTTCCCGATCACAACAACTCGCTGCGTAAAAACATTCTCCCCATCTCCCCCTCTGGTTCCATCGCCGATTATCGTCAATCCGTGTCCCTCTGGTTACCGACCCTCCTGCCCGGGAACTGTCTCTCCTGATTTACTCTGTCAAAACCCCTCATGATTGTGAACACCTCGATCAAATCCCCCCTTAACCTTCTCTGCTCTCTGGAGAACAACCCCAGCTTCTCCAGTCTCCCCACGTAACTGAAGTCCCTCATCCCTGGGACCATTCTGGTCAATCTCCTCTGCACCCTCTCCAAGGCCTTCACATCCTTCCTAAAGTGCAGGGCCCAGAGTTGGAAACAATCCTCCAGCTAATGTGTGCTTTATAATGTGTCAGCCGGGGCTCAGTGAGCAGCACCCTCACCTCTGAGTCAGAAGGTTGTTGGTTCAAGTCCCACTCCGGGAACTTGAGCACAGAAATTCAGGTTGACACTCCCAGTGCAGTACTGAGGGAGCGCCGCACTGTCGGAGGGGCAGTACTGAGGGAGCGCCGCACTGTCGGAGGGGCAGTACTGAGGGAGCGCCGCACTGTCGGAGGGGCAGTACTGAGGGAGCGCCGCACTGTCGGAGGGGCAGTACTGAGGGAGTGCCGCACTGTCGGAGGGGCAGTACTGAGGGAGTGCCGCACTGTCGGAGGGGCAGTACTGAGGGAGCGCCGCACTGTCGGAGGGGCAGTACTGAGGGAGTGCCGCACTGTCGGAGGGGCAGTACTGAGGGAGTGCCGCACTGTCGGAGGGGCAGTACTGAGGGAGCGCCGCACTGTCGGAGGGGCAGTACTGAGGGAGTGCCGCACTGTCGGAGAGGCAGTACTGAGGGAGTGCCGCACTGTCGGAGGGGCAGTACTGAGGGAGCGCTGCACTGTCGGAGGGGCAGTACTGAGGGAGCGCCACACTGTCGGAGGGGCAGTACTGAGGGAGTGCCGCACTGTCGGAGGGGCAGTACTGAGGGAGCGCCGCACTGTCGGAGGGGCAGTACTGAGGGAGCGCCGCACTATCGGAGCGGCAGTACTGAGGGAGTGCTGCACTGTCAGAGGGGCAGTACTGAGGGAGCGCCGCACTGTCGGAGGGGTAGTACTGAGGGAGCGCCGCACTATCGGAGGGGCAGTACTGAGGGAGCGCCGCACTGTCGGAGGGGTAGTACTGAGGGAGCGCCGCACTGTCGGAGAGGCAGTGCTGAGGGAGCGCCGCACTGTCAGAGGGGCAGTGCTGAGGGAGTGCCGCACTATCGGAGGGGCAGTACTGAGGGAGCGCCGCACTATCGGAGGGGCAGTACTGAGGGAGCCCCGCACTGTTGGGGGTGCCGTCTGTCGGATGAGATGTTAAACTGAGGCTCCGTCTGCTTTCTCAGGTGGGTGTAAAAGCTCCCACGGCCACTATTTTGAAGAAGAGCAGGGGAGTTATCCCTTGTGTTCTAGCCAATATTTATCCTTCAATCAATGTATCAAAAACAGATTATCTGGTCATTATCATGTAAGCTGTTTGTGGGAGCTTGCTGTGCACAATTTGGCTGCCACGTTTCCTACATTACAACATTGACTACACTCCAAAAGTACTTCATTGGCTTTGAGATGTCCGGCGGTCGTGAAAGGTGCTATATGAATCTAAGTATTTATACAGGTTTAGCACAACTTGCTTGTTTTTGTATTCCATGTGACTTCCTTAAGTGACCATGCAGCTGCACTGTCGGGCAGGACCAGGCCAGCAGCATCACAAGGGTTAATCCCAGTGAGTCAGTGACGTGAGATTGTTAACTGCGGGGAACTGTAGCAATGTATAACAGGAACACTGCTGTACAACTCCCTGCTGTAATTGGCCGGGGGTTGCTGTAAGTCTCGTCAGTCTGTTGGTAGTTTGCCTCTAATTGGGGCTGTGATCAGCATGGTCTGTCACAGTGGGTCTCACAGCGACCTGGCAAAGCACCCACAGACACAGCTGGCAGGGGGAGGTCAGCCCACACTGCATTGGGAGGTTACGTGGCAACGAGCTGTATTTATTCTCCTGGCTCGGCTGTTGCCGCGACACGGAGTGGGCAGAGGATCGACCGGTGGTGGGGTGAGGGGAGACTCTGGTGGGATAGAATCATAGAATCATAAAAAAATGGCGTGTCCGTGCCGGCTGACCAAGAGCTATCCGGCCTAATCCCACTGTCCAGCTCTCGGTCTGTAGCCATGTAGGTTACAGCACTTCAGGTGCACATCCAGGTACTTTTTAAATATGGTGAGGGTTTCTGCCTCTACCACCCTTTCAGGCAGCGAGTTCCAGACCCCCACCACCCTCTGGGTGAAGACATTTCTTCTCATCTAATCCTTCTACCAACCACTTTAAATCTATGCCCCTGGTTATTGACTAAGGCAAATAGATCCTTCCTATCCACTCTGCCCATTAAGATATGCCTTTATATAGCGCCTTTCATGACCTCCCAAAGTACGTTACAGCCAATGAAGTACTTTTGGAGTGTGGTCACTGTTGTAATGTGGGAAATGTGGCAGCCAATTCGCGTACAGCAAGCTCCCACACACAGCAATGTGATAATGAGCAGATAATCTGTTTTTTTAGTGATGAGGGTTGAGGTATAAATATTTGGCCCCAGGGCAGCGGTGATAACGCCCCTGCTCTTCTTCCAATAGTGCCATGGGATCTTTTATGTCCACCTGACAGAGCAGACTTTGCCTCGGTTTAACATCCCATCCGAAAATCGGCACCTCTGATAGTGCAGCGTTCCCTCAGTACTGCCCCTCCGACAGTGCGGCGCTCCCTCAGTACTGCCCCTCCGACAGTGCGGCGCTCCCTCAGTTCTGCCCCTCCGACAGTGCGGCGCTCCCTCAGTACTGCCCCTCCGACACTGCGGCTCTCCCTCAGTACTGCCCCTCCGACAGTGCGGCTCTCCCTCAGTACTGCCCCTCCGACAGTACCGCGCTCCCTCAGTACTGCCCCTCCGACAGTGCAGCACTCCCTCAGTACTGCCCCTCCGACAGTGCGGCACTCCCTCAGTACTGCCCCTCCGACAGTGCAGGGCTCCCTCAGTACTGCTCCTCCGACAGTGCGGCACTCCCTCAGTACTGCCCCTCCGACAGTGCGGCACTCCCTCAGTACTGCCCCTCCGACAGTGCGGCACTCCCTCAGTACTGCCCCTCCGACAGTGCGGCACTCCCTCAGTACTGCCCCTCCGACAGTGCGGCACTCCCTCAGTACTGCCCCTCCGACAGTGCGGCACTCCCTCAGTACTGCTCCTCCGACAGTGCGGCGCTCCCTCAGTACTGCCCCTCCGACAGTGCGGCGCTCCCTCAGTACTGCCCCTCCGACAGTGCGGCACTCCCTCAGTACTGCTCCTCCGACAGTGCGGCACCCCCTCAGTACTGCCCCTCCGACAGTGCGGCGCTCCCTCAGTACTGCCCCTCCGACAGTGCGGCGCTCCCTCAGTACTGCCCCTCCGACAGTGCGGCACTCCCTCAGTACTGCCCCTCCGACAGTGCGGCACTCCCTCAGTACTGCTCCTCCGACAGTGCGGCACTCCCTCAGTACTGCCCCTCCGACAGTGCGGCACTCCCTCAGTACTGCCCCTCCGACAGTGCGGCACTCCCTCAGTACTGCCCCTCCGACAGTGCGGCACTCCCTCAGTACTGCCCCTCCGACAGTGCGGCACTCCCTCAGTACTGCCCCTCCGACAGTGCGGCACTCCCTCAGTACTGCCCCTCCGACAGTGCGGCGCTCCCGCAGTACTGCCCCTCCGACAGTGCGGGGCTCCCTCAGTACTGCCCCTCCGACAGTGCGGCGCTCCCTCAGTACTGCCCTCCGACAGTGCGGCCCTCCCTCAGTACTGCCCCTCCGACAGTGCGGCACTCCCTCAGTACTGCCCCTCCGACAGTGCGGCACTCCCTCAGTACTGCCCCTCCGACAGTGCGACACTCCCTCAGTACTGCCCCTCCGACAGTGCTGCACTCCCTCAGTACTGCCCCTCCGACAGTGCGGCACTCCCTCAGTACTGCCCCTCCGACAGTGCGACACTCCCTCAGTACTGCCCCTCCGACAGTGCGGGGCTCCCTCAGTACTGCACTGGGAGTGTTGGCCTGGATTATACGTTCAGTTTTCTGGAATGGGACTCGAACCCACAACCTTCTGACCGTCCCCAAACCGAGCCAAGCTGACATTGCTTAAGTTGATTTAATGTGGCCAGGGGGAGTTGGGCCTATTATATACGTGGCGTGAAGCTCGCGTAATTTGTGAAATTCTGACTATATTGAGGCACCTTATTCATAAAATGAAACCCATCTCCGTGTGATTAGATGAATTTGTGATCTCATTCTGGTTGATCGTAAACATCACTCCCAACATTTCCGGCCGTTGGCTGGCTCTGGGAGACTTTAATTCATTGACACAATTTAAATAAACTGCTCACCTACAGAGGACAATAACTTTTAAACATGACTGAGTATTGAGTAAAGCTCCCTCTACACTGTCCCATCAAACACTCCCAGGGCAGGTACAGCACGGGGTTAGATACAGAGTAAAGCTCCCTCTACACTGTCCCATCAAACACTCCCAGGGCAGGTACAGCACGGGTTAGATACAGAGTAAAGCTCCCTCTACACTGTCCCATCAAACACTCCCAGGGCAGGTACAGCACGGGTTAGATACAGAGTAAAGCTCCCTCTATACTGTCCCATCAAACACTCCCAGGGCAGGTACAGCACGGGTTAGATACAGAGTAAAGCTCCCTCTACACTGTCCCATCAAACACTCCCAGGGCAGGTACAGGGGGTTAGATACAGAGTAAAGCTCCCTCTACACTGTTTTTTAGTCACAGGTCTGGGGTAAATCTGCCTCCCATATTATGGTTCTGATTTGACTGATAATGAAGCAGTTCCCTGTTCCGATTTGCATTCACTCGGTTAAGATCTGCATTTTCTTCTGGGCTGGCTCAGTGTCCATATCTGAGAGGTAAGAGAATGGTCTGCTAATCCTCTGTCCACCATTACCCTGAAACTAAGGCAGTAACCTTTTAACCCTCAGCATATTGGCTGGCCCGTAAAGATTCCTGTCTCTCGGGGCTGAGTAGTTTTGTTTATTTTCAGCTCCATGCATTGCCGTGCTAAATCAAACATTAACATTACAGCAATAAATAGCAAACACTAATAGTACAGTAATTAATAGCAAACATTAATATTACAGTAATTAATCACAAACATTAACATTAGCTAAGAAATCAACTTAAACATCATAAATGGCAAAATTGCAAACAGCAGGAACAATAGACACTGTTGCAGCTTTAATGTAGAAAAACGCCCTTATATAGTTACTATGAACCACAGACACAGAGACATTTGTCCGTGACTTTGGTTAGGGCTGTTTCAGTGCCATGGGGAGGAGTGGCTACCCACTTGGAGGCTTTCTAACAGCACAGGGGCGCTGGGAGCTGACAAGATAACGCGCCACATAATAGACGAATAAATAAGGTCAGAGAATGCGGACAAGATGCAGAATGGTTAGTTAGCTGGCTTCAAACAGAACGCAGAGTGTCGGGGTAAATAGTAGCTATTCACAGGGCAGAAGGTGGAAAGTGAGGTCCCACAAGAGATCGGTGCTGGGAACCCTGTTCACAATTTATATTAACGATTTAGACTTTGGAATCAGAAACACAATTTATAAATTTGCAGTGTGTGTGTGTGGTGGGGAGGGGACTAGTTGTTGCTGAGGGGAACTGCAACAGATTACAAGAAGATATTAATAAACTTGCAGAATGTGCATATAATTGTCAAATGAATTTCAACACAGATAAACGTGAGGTATTACATTTTGGGAGGAAGAATAGGGAGGTCACATTGCTTGGAGGGTGCAAGTCTGGGTGGGGTAGAGAAACAAAGGAATCTTGGAGTATAAAAACACATCACTAAAATCATCATCAGAGGCAGTCCCTCGAAATCGAGGAAGACTTGCTTCCATTCTTAACATGAGTCCTTAGGTGACTGAACAGTCCAATATGGGAGCCACAGTCCCTGTCACAGGTGGGACAGACAGTGGTTGAGGGAAAGGGAGGGTGGGACTGGTTTGCCGCACTCTCCTTCCGCTGCCTGCGCTTGCTTTCTGCATGCTCTCGGCGACGAGACTTGAGGTGCTCAGCGCCCTCCCGGATGCACTTCCTCCACTTAGGGCGGTCTTTGGCCAGGGACTCCCAGGTGTCGGTGGGGATGTTGCACTTTATCAGGGAGGCTTTGAGGGTGACCTTGTAACGTTTCCTCTGCCCACCTTTGGCACATTTGCCGTGAAGGAGCTCCGAGTAGAGCGCTTGCTTTGGGAGTCTCGTGTCTGGCATGCAGACAATGTGGCCTGCCCAGCGGAGCTGGTCGAGTGTGGTCAGTGCTTCGATGCTGGGGATGTTGGCCTGGTCGAGGACGCTGATGTTGGTGCGTCTGTCCTCCCAGGGGATTTATAAGATCTTGCGGAGACATCGTTGGTGATATTTCTCCAGTGACTTGAGGTATCTACTGAACATGGTCCATGTCTCTGAGCCATACAGGAGGGCGGGTATTACTACAGCCCTGTAGACCATGAGCTTGGTGGCAGTTTTGAGGGTCTGATCTTCAAACACTCTTTTCCTCAGGCGGCCGAAGGCTGCACTGGCGCACTGGGGGCGGTGTTGGATCTCGTCGTCAATGTCTGTCCTTGTTGATAAGAGGCTCCCGAGATATGGGAAGTGGTCCACGTTGTCCAAGGCCGCGGATCTTGATAACTGGGGGACAGTGCTGTGCAGCGAGGACAGGCTGGTGGAGGACCTTTGTCTTACTAAAATCACTAAAATCACTAAAGGTTGTGACACAGGTTAGCAAGGCCGTAAAAAGCAAACCAAGAACTAGGGTTTATTTCTCTAGGGATAGAATTGAAAAGTAGGGAAGTTATGCTAAACCTGTATCGAACCTCGGTTAGACCGCACTGCGTACGGTTCTGGTCACCATATTATAAAAAAGGATATCGAGGCACTGGAGAGGGTGCAGAGAGGATTTACAAGGATGATACCAGAAATGCGAGGTTATACATATCAGGACAGGATGAACAGGCTTGATCTCTTTTCGCTTGAAAAAAGGCTGAGGGGTGACCTAATGGAGGTCTTTAAAACTATGAAAGGTTTTGATCGAGTGGATACAGAGAGAGTGTTTCCACTTGTGGGGAAGAGCATAACTAGAGGCCATCAATGTAAGACAGTCACTAATAAATCCAATGGGGAATTCAGGAGAAACTTCTTTACCCAGAGAGCGGTGAGAATGTGGAACTCGCTGCCACAGGGAGGGGTTGAGGCGAATAGTATCGATGTATTTAAGGGGAAAAACTTGCATTTCTATCGCACCTTTCATGACCACCGGACATCTCAAAGCACTTTACAGCCAATGAAGTACTTTTGAAGTGTAGTCACTGTTGTAATGTGGGAAACACGGCAGCCAATTTGCGCAAAGCAAGCTTCCACACACAGCAATGTGATAATGACCAGATAATCTGTTTTTGTGATGTAGGTTGAGGGATAACTATTGGCCCCAGGACACCAGGGAGAACTCCCCCGCTCTTCTTCGAAATAGTGCCATGGGATCTTTTACATCCACCTGAGAGAGCAGACGGGGCCTCGGTTTAACGTCTCATCTGAAGGGTGGCCCCTCCGACAGTGCGGCACTCTCTCCGTACTGCCCCTCCGACAGTGCGGTGCTCCCTCAGTACTGCCCCTCCGACAATGCGGTGCTCCCTCAGTACTGCCCCTCCGACAGTGCGGTGCTCCCTCAGTACTGCCTCTCCGACAGTGCGGCACTCCCTCAGTACTGTCTGCCTAGACTTTTGTGCTCAAGTCTCTGGAGTGGGACTTGAACCCACAACCTTCTGACCCAGAGGCGAGTGTACTGCCCACTGAGCCACAGCTGACACTGAAAGCTAGCTAGGCATATGGGGGAGAAGGGAATAGAGGGATATGCTGATAGATTTAGATGAGGAAAGACGGGAGGAGGCTCGAGTGGAGCATAAACGCCGGCACGGACTGGTTGGGCCCAATGGCCTGTTTCTGGGCCGTATATCCCGTGTAATCCTGTGGAAAGATGCACAAGGACTTTGTTGGACCACTGGAACAGGAAGAGCCATCGAAATCTTCTAGCGCGAGGGTCATTGCAACATCAACCCAACCTCGGTGAGAATGATTGAGAGTTGACAGATGCTGATTTTAATCCTTGAAGAGGCAAGCCTTGGTAACACTTGAACTGATTGAATGCTGGAGGAAAATAATCACCAATTATTGTCAGAGATTAATAAATTATCATGCCTGATAGTCGCAAACGTGGCTTTGACAATTCGCTGAGCATCCATGTCACCTGCATGGATGCTCAGCTGTGCTGAGAAACTGGGAATGTGTCTGGGTCTGTGTTTTCTCTGCTTCCCTCTGAAGGGATGGATTCATCCTTGTTTTCAAATCCCTCCCTGGCCTCGTTCCCTCCCTATCTCTGTAACCCCCTCCAGCCCCTACACCCCTCCCTATCTCTGTAACCCCCTCCAGCCCTACACCCCTTCCTAGCTCTATAACCTCCTCCAGCCCCTACACCCCTCCCTATCCCTGTAACCTCCTCCAGCCCCTATACCCCTCCCTATCCCTGTAACCTCCTCCAGCCCCTACACCCCTCCCTATCTCTGTAACCCCCTCCAGCCCTACACCCCTTCCTAGCTCTGTAACCTCCTCCAGCCCCTACACCCCTCCCTATCCCTGTAACCTCCTCCAGCCCCTACACCCCTCCCTATCCCTGTAACCTCCTCCAGCCCCTACACCCTACACCCCTTCCTTTCCCTGTAACCCCCTCCACCCCTCCCTATCCCTGTAACCCCCTCCAGCCCTACACCCCTCCCTATCTCTGTAACCTCCTCCAGCCCCTACACCCCATCCTATCTCTGTAACCTCCTCCAGCCCTCCACCCCTCCCTATCTCTGTAACCCCCTCCAGCCCTACACCCCTCCCTATCTCTGTAACCCCCTCCAGCCCTACACCCCTCCCTATCTCTGTAACCCCCTCCAGCCCTACACCCTCCCTATCTCTGTAACCTCCTCCAGCCCCTACAACCACCGCCCCCCCCCCCGAGATCTCTGTGCCCCTCCAATTCTGGCCTCTTGTGCATCCCCCGGTTTTAATCGCCCCCTCATAGGCCTCACGGCCCCTCGAGCCTGCTCCGCCATTCAATACGATCACAGTTGATCTGATCATGGACTCAGCTCCACTTCCCCGCCCGCTCCCCATAACCCCTCACTCCCTTATCGTTCAAAAATCTGTCTATCTCCACCTTAAATATATTCAATGACCCAGTCTCCACAGCTCTCTGGGGCAGAGAATTCCACAGATTTACAACCCTCTGGGAGAAGAAATTCCTCCTCATCGCTATCTTAAATGGACGACCCCTTATTCTGAAACTATGCCCCCTAGTTCTAGATTCCCCCATAAGTGGAAACATCCTCTCAGCATCTACCCTGTCGAGCCCCCTCAGAATCTTATACGTTTCAATAAGATCACCTCTCATTTTTCTAAACTCCAATGAGTATCGGCCCAACCTGCTCAACCTTTCCTCATAGGACAACAACAACTTGTATCGATATAGCGCCTTTAACATAGTAAAACACCCCAAGGCCCTTCACAACATGATATAAGACAAAACAGATAAATTTGACACCGAGCCACAGAAGTCAAATTACTGCAGGTGACCAAAAGAGGTCGGTTTTAAGGAGCATCTTAAAGGAGGAGAGAGAGGTAGAGAGGCGGAGAGGTTTAGGGAAGGAGTTCCAGAGCTTTCATCTCAGGAATCAACCTAGTGAATCTTCTCTGAACTGCTCTATCTCTATCTCTCCATCCCCAATCCTTCAGTGTGATGTCGCCGTTCCTGGCTCAGGTTGTAGAAGTTCAGTAATTATAGTGTCAGAATAAGTAACATCTGATCCAATGTGGCCCACAAAAGAGCTGCAGTTAGTGTTAGTGTCAATCTTGTGCCTCTCTCTGTGC